>NC_137689.1:36675133-36700133 GCF_963989245.1 Nansenia antarctica | reverse complement strand
TATCTTTACCCGGCTAACGGCCAAGCTCCACCTGCTGCGTTGCGTCAACTCGCCATCGGCGTTGCGTCAACTTCCCGTTGTCCATGCTCCACCTGCTGCGTTGCGTCACCGTCAACGTTCTACTCTAGCGGGAATAATTTCACCCTTGACTGCAATATGTCCACAACAATAACAACATCATACAGAACATTTTCCAATCAGGGTAATATTTTATCTACATATTCCCAAATAGATAGTTGCTAGTTCAGTATATGTTCAACTAACTGTCAACAACATTTCAACTAACTAACCACTAATCCTAAACCTTGCCCTAACCTTAAATCTAACCCTATTGTGTTGTTCGTGTCGTTCAATGAGAAACAGGATCTTTTTATAACTTTTATTAACGTGCTCCGTTTACATCCACTCCATCTACCTAGTCCCTATTAGTTCCTGTCCTCTGGCTACCCCTACATCATCTCCGGTCCTGTCCTATAACAAGGACCTCTACTGACACCTAGTGGTAGGAGTATCCAATCGTCACATCCTCCTTTCTTTGAGGTAAGAAAAATAACAAACAGCTAACAGTTCAAGTTACACAAATTACAGGTATCAGCTACAATCTTAACTGCAGCTATGTCCTTAAAGCATTTTACTGAAACACACAACCAAACATGTTTACTATGAACTAACCCTTAAACTTTCTTTTATATGTATAACATATCAACTCAAAACATTAAACACATTCTTACACATTCATGCTTATTGTCTTTCTTTTTTTTCTTCTTTTTTTTTTTTTTACAAGTTCAGTCTATCAGGCTTTGTGATGTGTCTTGTGGATCTTCTTATCACAGGTTCACTTGACATGTGTGTGTTAGTGTGTGGTTCAGTATATCTGTCTGTGTTACAGTCACTTGGAAGTGGACGGATGGGCTCAGACTCACTGCAGGCTTCACTGAGCTCTGGAACAGCTTCTGGAGTTTTTAGGAGACTGCGGCGATTGCGTCTGAAGATTTGTCCTTCTTCTGTTCTCACCGTGAATGACCGTGGAGCTACTTCGTCAAGAACAGTGGCTTTTGTCTTCCATCCATCAGGACCTTGAATCCTGACTGTGTCGTCGCTTGAGAGTGGTGGAAGCTGCTTGGCTGTTCTGTCATAGAATGACTTCTGCTTCATCTTCTGTAGCTGTAGCTTTTGTTTCAGCTTTGGACGTCTTCTTTGCTGTGAGTAACTCGGCAGTGTGGTACGAAGCTTTCTCTTCATGAGCAACTCAGCAGGTGACAGTCCACACTCAAGAGGTGATGCTCTGTAGCTGAGTAGAGCAAGGTATGGATCTGAGTCACTGTCAGCAGCTTTCTTCAGGAGTTGCTTGAGAATGTGGACTCCTTTCTCAGCCTTTCCATTAGACTGTGCATAGAGAGGACTGGAGGTCACATGATTGAAGTCGTACTGTTCTGCAAACTCTCTCCACTCTCCGCTACTGAAGCATGGTCCGTTATCAGACACAACGGTATGTGGTATGCCATGTCTGGCAAAGATCGATTTTGTGTGTGTTATGACACAGGCTGATGACATGTTTGCTAGCAGTGCCATTTCAGGGAAGTTGGAATAATAGTCAATGACTACTACATAGTCTCTTCCTTTGAGATGAAACAAGTCCATTCCTACCTTGTGCCACGGTGCTGCTGGCACATCAGCTACTATCATGGGCTCTTTGGTTTGCTTGTTCCTATGCTCCTGACATGTTTGACACCTGCTTATCAGTCTCTCTATGTCTTTGTTGATTCCAGGCCAGTAGACAGTATCTCTCGCCCTTCTTTTACACTTTGCGACACCGAGATGACCTTCATGGATCCTCCGTAGCATGTCCTGCCTCAGAGCTCTTGGGATGATGATTCTGTCGTGTTTTAGCAACAGCAGCCCATAGACTACACTCAGCTCACCTCTGACATGGAAGAACTGTGGACAGGAACCTGGAGGCCATCCATTTTGCATGTTGTTGATGACTTGTTGCAGCTCTGTGTCTTTCGCTGTTTCCTCAGCTATCTGTCTGGACTTGGAGTCTGATACAGGAAGCACAGCAGACACCATGTTCACATGCCTCTGAACATCCTCTTCAGTTGTACTGACACTGTTCCCTGTTGGTGCTCGCGAGAGTGCGTCAGCGAGTACGAGATGCTTTCCTGGTGTGTAGATCAGTCCAAAGTCGTATCTTTGCAATCTCATCATCATTCGCTGTATTCTTGGTGACATCTCATTCAGATTCTTTTTGATTATAGCGACTAATGGACGATGGTCTGTCTCTACAGTGAAGCAGGGGAGGCCATATACGTAGCTGTGGAACCTCTCTATCCCAAACACTAGCCCTAAACACTCCTTTTCTATTTGAGCGTAACGACACTCAGTTTCTGTCATAGACCTAGATGCATAGGCTACTGGTTTCCAGTGTTCACCCTCAGCCTGAAGGAGTACTGCACCAATCCCATCTTTTGATGCATCTGTGGACACTTTGATCCTCTTTGTGTGGTCGAAGAATGTTAGCACAGGTGCAGTGGTTAGTGCTCTCTGGAGCACTTGCCATTCATGCTCATGTTTGGAGGTCCACTTGAACTCACTCTCATTGTGCAGGAGCCCACGGATGCAGGATGTTTTCGCTGATAGGTTGGGGATAAATTTACCTATGAAGTTGACCATCCCCATGATGCGTAGCACCCCTGTTTTGTCTGTGGGCCTCGGCATGTCGAGTATGGCGTTGATTTTCTCCTGGTCGGGTTGGACACCTTGTGCTGAGAGCTTGTCTCCAAGGAAGACTATTTCCTGAGCTCCAAACTGGCATTTGCTCCTGTTGAGCTTCAGTCCATTCTTCCGTATGCTCTCCAGCACCTTTGTCAGCCTCTCATTGTGTTCTTGGATTGTGGAGCCCCAGACAATGATGTCGTCCACATAGGCTCGAACTCCATCCAGCCCCTCGATGATGTGTTCCACTGCTCTATGAAATATTTCAGACGCAGAGATTATTCCAAATGGAAGTCTGAGGAAGCAGTATCGACCAAAAGGAGTGTTGAAGGTGCAATATTTGGTGCTGCTCTCTTCTAATTTGAGTTGCCAGAACCCTTGTGATGCATCAAGCTTTGTGAAGTATCTTGCACCCGCCATTTCACAGGTGATTTCCTCACGCTTGGGTATCTGGTAGTGTTCACGCCTGATGTTCTCGTTTAGATCTTTTGGGTCCATGCATATTCTTAGGTCACCGTTTTTCTTTTTCACACACACCATTGAATTGACCCAGTCTGTTGGTTCTTCAATCTTCCTTATTACACCCAGTGTTGTCATCCTGTTTAGTTCCTCCTTTAGACGGTCTCTCAATGGTGCTGGGACCCTTCGTGCAGCATGCACAACTGGCTGTGCATTTTCTTTGAGCTGGATTTTATAGGTGAATGGCAGTTCACCAAAGCCCTTGAACACATCTGAATAGCTCTGCACTATGGATTCAACAGAGTCACTAGATGTGCTCACAGTTGTGTTGATGCAGTACACTCTTTTCACCAGCTCTAAATCTTCGCATGCTTTATCACCTATCAGTGAGTCTAGTCCTTCAGCTACCACAGAGAAGAGTAAGTGGTGCACTTTCCTTTTCACTGTTACTTTCAGCTTGCATGTGCCTAAACAGTCAATTCTCTGTCCATTATAGTCCTTAAGCTCAAGCATTTTTCTTTGAATTTTTGGCTTTTCTTTCATTGCTTTGATGTCAGACATGCTGATTAGATTTGCTTTTGCACCAGTGTCTAGTTTCAGAGTGACTATAGTCCCATTTATTTGCAGTGGTGCTATCCATTTATCTTGCTTGACAGCATTTATCTGCTTCTGTGGCTCTACTTCACAGCCCACCATGCCAACAAAATATGGGTCACTGTCACTGTCAGTTTCAGTGTCTTCCCCCACTATATTTACAGATTTTCCCATCCTTTTCTCTTTCCCTTTAGGGAAGCACTGTTTAGCAAAGTGGTTATTTCCTTTACAATGAGAGCATTGCTTACCAAAAGCTGGACACTCCCTTGGCTTGTGCTGCGAGCCACAGCGTTTGCAGTTGAACGTCTCACCGTCTGTCCGTTGCGTTTGTGCGCGTTGTTTTCCTTTGTAGAAGACCGCGCCAACTGTCACATCATCACTCACTTTCATGGAGCCCGCTGCCATCTCGCCGAACGTCCTCACGTGAATCCGGGACAGCTCACTCGCATGACAGATCTTGATTGCCCCCTCTAATGTCAACTCAGCTTCCCTCAGCAGCCTTTCCCTGACCTTTTTATCCTCCACACCAACTACGATCTGGTCCCTGATCATGGAGTCCTTTAGTGTAGCAAAGTTACATGACTGTGCTTTTAGCTTTAGGTCAGTCAGAAAACTATTGAAAGGCTCGCCCTGCTGCTGGATTCTAGAACGGAACACATATCTCTCGTACGTCTCGTTCTTTTTGGGAGAGCAATGGGCATCAAATTTCTCGAGCACTTTATCCAGCATCTCGTTATCATCTCTTTCCTCAAACACGAACGTGTTATACACTTCTATGGCTTGTGGGCCTGCTATTGTTAGTAAGAGTGCTACTTTCCTGGTGTCCGGCTTCGTTTCCAATCCCAACGCTGTAATGTAGAGTAGAAACTGTTGTTTAAAAGTGCGCCAATTGCTGTCGACATTCCCCGTCAGTTGCAGACTCGTCGGTGGCTTTACTGAATCCATGTCGCATTTCACAGTTGTATCTTGCACTGTTTTACTCCTGGTACCATGTGTTGTTCGTGTCGTTCAATGAGAAACAGGATCTTTTTATAACTTTTATTAACGTGCTCCGTTTACATCCACTCCATCTACCTAGTCCCTATTAGTTCCTGTCCTCTGGCTACCCCTACATCATCTCCGGTCCTGTCCTATAACAAGGACCTCTACTGACACCTAGTGGTAGGAGTATCCAATCGTCACACCTATCCTTAACCATAAATCTAGTTACATATCAACAGAGTTGCAGTTGATAGTTTGAGCAGCTGTGGATCATCTATAAGGGAATAAAGTGTGACCCCAGTCAAGTAGGAATTGTCATACTGTCATATGCTCCACCGAGCGCTCAGAGCCCGCGAAGCGCGAGGAGTGCTCGGTTATTAACAGAGACGTTCATAGCGGGAATTTCTGGATCAGGAGAGCACCTACATTCTCTTACAACATTGTTATGTACGACAGTGTCATCGTCTTTGCAGCACTTTGTTGCACTTTACGACGTCACGTTCTGTACGTCTGTTAGAGCTTTACGACGGTGTGTGTGTGTTGTCAGAATGAATGGCACATGGCAGTAAACGGAGCTCAGTTTGTAAACCTGTGTGGATCTACAATTATTAGCACAACACAAACATAATATTGGCGACGAAGATGGCTGAATTTACTTTGCCACCACCGGCACCTTTCTTGTCTCTGCCCGGCGAGCCTCCGATTCCGTGGGAAGGATGGCTGGATGACTTTACTGTCTACCTAGACGCCATGGACTTCACAGAAATTTCCGACAAGCGGAAAATGGCGCTGCTCCGTCACTGTCTCGGTACGGAGGGTCAGAGGATATTCCGAGCCCTCGGCTGCGCTGAGACCTACGAGGAAGCTGTCGCTCTCCTCACTAATCACTTTGCCGGCAAACAACGGGTGCTTCTCCGGCGGTACAAGCTACGAAAACGGCTTCAACGCCCCGGTAAGTCTGTTCTGAGCTACGTGACTGATCTCAGGGATCTGGCGCGAAAATGCAACTACGGGGTGATTCACGATCAAATCGTACGGGATCAACTTATTGAAGGGACATTGTGTGAGAAAATCAGGGAGAAATTACTTTTGGAGCCAGATGAGCTAACACTCGATGATGCTCTAGCTAAAGCTATGCAGGTAGAATCAGCGTTACAGTGTACTAGCATGCTGACTGCCAGCTCACGCTCCGACTCCGCCCCCACGGCCTCACTCACGCAACAGCTTCAGCCTGCCTACCAGGACAGCCAAGAGGACACAGATGCGTGGTTCCCAGTGCAGCAAGCTCGCAGACAGGGGAACACACGTAGCTCTGATAGCTGTAATAACTGTGGGGCTAGCTCACACAATGCACGGGCTCCTAACTGCCCAGCTCGAGGGCAGACATGCAGGAACTGTTTGAAGCCCAACCATTTTGCTAAAGTGTGCAGGTCTGCTCCTGCGGCTCATCCCCCACAGTCCAGACCCCGCTCAACTCGCAGCGACCATACTGAAATTAGAACTGTGTCTACAAACCATGTGAGCTTTAAAACATGCACAGTGCAGCTGGGTGAGGTCAGCCTTCCCTTGTTACTGGATACAGGCGCGGCTGCGTCTCTTCTCAATCTCAGCACCTACAACAAATTCTTTGCCCACCTGCCATTGCAGCAGCCCTCCACTCCTCTGTGCGGATATGATAGCTCTCAGAGATTGTGGGCATCCTTCAGGTACCAGTGCACTATGGATCTAAGCACATGTCTGCATTCCCATTCCACATCGCTAAGCGGGGTGCCAATCTGCTGGGCCTCGACCTGTTCACGGGCCTGGGATTCACACTGCATGACGACAGTGGGTCAGCCATTCAACATGTCACCTCCACCTGGGAGCAGAAATGGCCAGCGCTGTTCGATGGACAGGGTTGCCTCACAGCCTTCACACACAGACCCCTGGTGAACACAGAGGTGTCACCAGTCATGCAGCCCCTGCGCCGGATCCCTCTCGCTCTGAGGGATGATGTCACAAAGGAACTCAACATGCTGCTGCAGGCAGGCATCATCGAGCCGGTCAACGCCGCCCCCTGGATTTCAAACCTGGTCATCACTAAGAAAAAGTCAGGGGGGTTGAGAGTCTGTGTGGACCTGCGGTCTGTCAACAAGGCGGTGATTCCAGATAAATATCCCTTGCCTACCTCAGAGGAGCTGACCACCCACTTCTACGGCTCCACGGTTTTCACAAAGCTCGACCTGCGCCAGGGCTATCTCCAGGTACCCCTCCACCCAGCCAGCAGAGACTTGACAACCTTTGTGTTAGGGTTAGACGATGTTTTCATAAATGTTAAATGTTAGAGTTGGACGATGTTTTCATAAAAGATATAAATGTTGGAAAGAGAATACTCTTGGGTGTGCAGTGTGAGCTTTGTGCACCCTGTGCGCTGGGCTGTGTATTCTCTTGCTCATCTTTCCACTCCTTATCGGGCCTCCGCTTCCTGGCGTTGTGTATCCGAGGGGCCCAGCGGTGGAACTGTTTATATTGGGCTGGGCATTCCATGGAACTGTTTATATTAAGCTGTACATTTCCATGAGAATGTTTGTGTTGGGCTGAGCATTCCATGGAACTGTTTATATTAAGCTGTACATTTCCATGAGAATGTTTGTGTTGGGCTGTGCATTCCATGGAACTATTTATGTTAAGGTACATTCCATGAGGTTGTATATGTTAAGCTGTGCATTCCATGGAACTATTTATGTTAAGGTACATTCCATGAGGTTGTATATGTTAAGCTGTGCATTCCAATGAAACTGTTTATGGTAAGCTGTACTTTTCCATGAAACTGTATATGTTAAGCTGAACATTCCAATGAAACTGTTTATGTTAAGGTGCTTTCCCATGGAACTGTTTATACTAACGCGGTGCTTTGCCTGCCCCTTTTCCATTCGTGTTACAATAAAGGCTGACTTGGAAGAGCGAAAGATTCAGATCGACTTTGACTGGCCCTTAACGCGGTCTCTCTGAATCGCTCTCCTTGCGCAAGAAAACGGAGCTCTTTTGACTCTGGGTCTCTTTGTGTCTGAAGTCTACTACGGTCTGTTGAACTAGCGCTGGGTTAGCATTACCTGCCTTACAACCAGGCTGAATCAGAATATAGCATTTAACAGTAGCTAACATTTGGTCCTTCGTAAAGCCGGATCTCAACGTCGTCTTTGGAGGAGGAAGAAGATTCGACACACCGAAGTCTGTCGACAGCCCGGATCGAGCGACCCGGAGAAAGTCCTGGGACGTGAATTCGGTCCAGGCCGGTGTTAGATGTCGAAACTTTGATCCTCGAAAGACGGCTGACGAGATCCCAGACCAGGCAACAGGCAACAAAGACGCCGGTAAATAAACGGGTTATTCTCACCCTAAGAGAAAAAGAAATATTGCAATTGAAATGAATAGTCTATCCTAAATTGTACAAAATAGGAATTGTTTGACATACAAAAAGAATCAATTTTGAAAAATAGATGTATATCTTTTGTGTTATGTAAACAGCAGACTAAGAATGGAAACTGAAAACTCTGACTGAAAGTGAATACTTGTGAGAATTGACTGTCACCGGTGACGAACGGAGAGCGGAGTTAGAACATAACTCTGTCATCCGCGACGCACACTGCGGTGAATTAAGGAAACTAGGTTTTGAACGACACGTTGTCTAGTAAAAACAGAAGCATTGACATAAATAATGTGTAATTGTGGCAGTTTTGATATTAAGGGAAAAGATTAGAATAAGTGTAGGATAAAGAGTCGGTTATGTGTTAAAGTTAAGATTAGGGATAGCCTGCTGTGTGTTCAAGTGACAGAGGAGCACAGCAAAAAAAAACGCAGGTGGGGGCTGTGTGTGCGTTTGAGACAGGGAGAGGCAGTGGTGTGTGCGTTTGAGACAGGGAGAGGCAGTGGTGTGTGCGTTTAAGACAGGGAGAGGCTGTGTGTGTAAGCAACGAGTGTGTGAGAGAGACGGAGAGCAGAGAGACACACACACACACACACACACACACACACACACACCATTAGTCTGAGCGGAACAGACCTGAATTCCTGCCGGGACACCAATCTAGAGAAGAGGCTTTCCCCTTCACACACACACACACACACACACACACACACACACACACACACACACACACACACACACACACACACATACACACACACACACACACACACACACACACACACACATAAATAATGGGTAATTGTGGCAGTTCAAATAGCAAGGGGAAAGAAGACAAAGGGGAACTTGATGTTAAGTTTATGAAGTACTGTTTCCCCAAAAGTACAAAGTATTTGAGAAAATGGGATAAAACGTTTGGTTTTAAAGGACAATTAGATCCAGCAGCGTGCGAACTCTTAGTGGGACGCCTAGAACTTATATTAAAAAACAAGAAAGGTAGAAAAGATGAAAAGAAACTAGAAAAAGAAGTTATATGCGCTAAAATATGGTTAGATCAAGCAGCCAGGAAAGTGACAGGAACCAAGCACACAGTGCTCACTCTGATTATGTGACACAGGGGCAGACTCCTCTGTGGTTACAGTAGAATTGGCAAATATGTGGCCAGCAATAACAGAACACTGCGTTAAATCAGCAAATGGTCAAATTAGCAGACATCAAGTATCACAACCCTTAGACATAATCGACCCTCTCTCCGGTATAGAGGGTAAATTATCGTTCTCACTAATTCCAGACTGTCCAGTAAATCTCCTAGGGAGAGATGGCATATGCCTACTAAAACTTAGACTTATACCAGTAGCTGGAGGAGTACGTGCAGTAGGACCAACTGAAAGAGCAGAAGACCAGTTAATGGTGCGACATGGGTTAGGACAACCGCACTATTTCTGGTCCCTCAAACTACCACATCCAGCCCCAACTGAAACGGCCAAAACGTTGATTAGTTATGTATCCCCACGAGAGGGACAGACCAGAATGAAACCAACAGAACTGCATATCACCCTTAGATATGCTAAAAAGCCAGGGCCTGACCCGCCCTATCAAGCCCTATTCGATAGAATGGGGCCACAGAAAACAGTTCTTAGCTACCTCTACCAAGACGAGCTAGGAAACGCAGCAGTTTCAACCTCGCTAACCCCAGAGGCAACGAAACTGCTGGGCTCGACTCAGTATCCCCACCTCTCACTTGCTATTGGTCCAGGTACCGAGTGGAAGCAGCTGGGTAGTTTCACTCGGCAAGTAGCGAGCATATGTCAGGGGTGGGAAGACATGAGTGAGAAACCGGGCTGGCAGCGATACCAAAATATAGAACGAAAAAGCCTAGCATGGGTTACAACAATGACACCATACACGAATTTGGACGAATGACAAATAATACTATTAAGTGCAGAGGCTGAGAATGCACTTAAAGTGATTCCAGATAGCCTCTGGTCCAAAGGAAAGACCGATGTGGGATTAATTTTTAAAGTAAAACCAGTACGGGTCAAAGCCAAATCAACTTATCGACCCAATGTCAGACAATACCCATTAAAAGACGACGCCCGCATAGGTATCAAACCAGTTATACAGGACATGATAAAAGCAGGCATTCTTAGGGAATGCCCCGACGCAGAATGCAATACACCAATATTTCCTGTAAAAAAGGCAGACCAAACGTCATGGAGAATGGTGCAGGATCTCCGAGCTGTAAACCAAGCCACACAGGGCGCGGCTGCAGTCGTAGCAGATCCTCACATTCTACTAAACAGTTTATTTGCAGGACAAACATACTTCTCTGTTATAGACCTTAGCAATGCGTTCTTCTCCATCCCAGTGGATAAAAATTCACAGGGGTGGTTCGCATTTACATACGAACACAAAAAATACACATACACACGCATGCCACAAGGGTGGTCTGAAAGTCCAATGATTTTCCACCAGGCAATGCAAAATTGCCAGGCGGACCTTCCTATTCCAGAGTCCTCACAGATTCTGCAATATGTAGACGACCTGCTGGTGGCCGCCCCCACCAAACAGGAATGTATGGCCGTCACGATCCAGTTGCTACAGCATCTGGAAAAAACAGGAAGTAAAGTATCGAAATCGAAACTGCAAATATGTCAAGAAGCAGTTGTGTTCTTAGGACACACATTAAACAAAGAAGGGCATCGCATTAACCCAGACAGAAAAACATCAATGACGGCAACACCACAACCACAGACTAAGAAACAAATGATGCAGTTCTTAGGAATGACAAACTACTGCAGGGCTTGGGTGGCGGAATATGCTGCCATCACCCAACCCCTGCTGAATCTGATATACACAGACACATTAAAAATGAGCGATAAACTCGATTGGAACACGGAAGCATTAGACGCATTTAATACACTAAAACAAAGTCTAGTAAGCTCCTCCGTACTCGCATTACCAGACTATGGGAAACCATTTACTCAGATGGTAGATTGCAAACAAGGATTTATGACCTCAGTATTGACTCAAAAACATGGAGAAAAACAGCAACCCATTGGGTTCTACTCTAAACGATTAGACCCAGTATCATTGGCACTTCCACCGTGTGTTCAGGCTGTCTGCGCGGCAGCAATGGCAGTACAGTGCACGGCAGAAATAGTCCTGTTCCACCCGTTGAGGTTATTAGTACCGCACGCTGTCTCCATGTTGCTGAATGAAACAAAAATGGCGTTCCTCTCACCAGCTCGTTTCCTCGCTCTGACAGCCACGCTACTGTCACAACCTCACATCAGCATAGAACGGTGCACAGTGTTAAACCCCGCTACACTGATGCCCACCCCAGATGATGGAAACCCCCATTCGTGTAAAGAGCAAACAGAACAAACTTGCAAACCACGGCGAGACCTAAAAGATACTGCACTAGGGAAAGGAGAAGTGTGGTATGTGGATGGGTCTTGCTCACTGACAGGACAGAACATGACAGGATACGCTGTAGTAACAGACACATCAATCATCAAAGCTGGCAAACTACCACACTCACATTCAGCTCAAGCAGCTGAATTAGTAGCATTAACAAAAGCATGTGTAGCAGCCAAAGGAATAGACATCACATTATACACCGATAGCCAATATGCATATTCAGCGACACACACCTTCGCTGCACAATGGGCTAGGAGAGGAATGAAAACCTCTACAGGAAAATCCATAACACACTCAGAACTGCTGACCAAATTACTGGAAGCAGTTCTGCTACCTCGCTCCCTAGCTATATGCAAATGCGCTGCACACACCAAAGGAACAGACAGAACATCGAAAGGAAATGATTTTGCAGACAGAACAGCAAAAGAAGCGGCTGCGGGTAAATACGGAACTGAGATTCTCGTCAGCACAAAACCACTTCCGCAGCCAATACCATTTGAAGCTATTATAGACATGCAGAACAATGCATCAGACAAAGAAAAAACTAAATGGGCTAGAGACAACGCAGTCCTAGGGACTGACAAAGTTTATAGAATAAATGGGAAAATTGTTTTACCACAGAGTCTCTACAAAACAGCAGCTCATTTGATACATGGGGTTTGCCACGTATCAACAGCAGGGATGGTTAACAGGATTAATGAACATTTTCACACATATAATTACACACAATTTTCAAAAAACTTTTGTAGATCGTGTATGACCTGCTGCAAACATAATTCACAAGGAAATGAAAGACCAAAGAGGGGAAAGTTCCCCTCTGCAGAACATCCATTTCAACACATGCATATGGATTTTATCGAACTCCACAGCTCTGGGCCAAACAAGTACAGATACTGTTTGACCCTCATCTGTCCAATGTCAAAATGGGTTGAAATAGTACCCTCAAAAACGAATGATGCACTTACAGTGGCCAAAGCCATATGTAACCGCATCATTCCAAACCACGGCATCCCAGAAAAAATATATAGTGATAATGGCTCACATTTCGTGAACGAATTGATCAAACACGTGTCCAAACACCTGGACATTGAACTAAAGAATCACTGTTCCTATCACCCTCAAAGTGCAGGATTGATAGAAAGAACAAACGGCACAATCAAACTAAGACTTAAGAAAGCAATGGAAGAAACGGGGCGAAGGTGGGAAGAGTGTGTTTCTCTAGTGGAAACATACATGAGAATAACACCGACACCTATGGGTCTGTCCCCATTTGAAATAGTAAATGGGAGAAGGTTTAGACTACCCATAGTAGACGACATTAGGGAAGTAGATTTGGCAGAAACGGAAAACACACTGGCCACGTGGATGACCCAGCTATTTAGGAAACAGGAAATAGCCAGAACAAATAATCTGCCAGACCTTTCTGTTTCCCTACAGGATTCAAGACTACAACCTGGTGACCAGATCCTTATCAAAGAAATAAAAAGAAAACATTGGCACAGCCCGCGGTGGGTTGGGCCAATTGAAGTACTGTTGAGCACCCCAACTGCTGTCAAGATCGCAGAACGAGATACGTGGATACACCAAAGCCATTGTAAGAAAGTGACATTGTTTCCCTCGAACAACGGGTAGTGGTGGAAGCCCGGCTACAAAGGGGTCTGTTCTTATAGTGAGTGGTACGTCTCAAACCCGGTGAAGAATTCTCCAGATCCACTACCTCTTAGAATGAGGGGACCACATCTTTTTTGGACAATGGTGCTCCTGGCCTTAGGCCTCACTCTGTTAGTCATAGGACAGACTCCAGAGCAAGATACTGATATTAATACACGAACACGACGATATCTGGCTGACCTAACACAAGACAAAGACACCAATACACACCCTTTTCTGACTAACACATGGTACAAATATGTTCACAGACAGGCGCAGAATAGGAATATGACTGACTGTTATGTTTGCTCTCATTTGCCTGTCTCAGCCAGCCACCCCACTCTGTGGGTGGTTCCACTCTCAAGACGACAAACAGAGTGCCTCATAAGCAAAATAACTGGAAATGACAAACCCCCATATTTCTGGAACATTATGCCCCCATGCGCAGAAACGCTCCCCTTGCATCTCCATTTGCCCAAACCACTCTTGACCCCTCTAGTCAGATTCGAACCTGGGGTCGAGCTCTCTAACTGCTTTACTACAAAGAAAGGAACAATTCCTCTAGGGGAACTCCCTAAGATAAGATGCCAAATTACTTGGACAATACCAGAGTACTTTACAGGAAAGGGCAGAGCACAGCTCGATCCGTATCCCGATAAGAACTTAAAAGGTTGGTCAAGAATGAACGATTTCCCTAGAAATGGCACTCGGCCAGTACAGGGGATATATTGGGTCTGTGGGAACAAGGCATACACTCATCTCCCAGGTAACTGGGCCGGGGTGTGTGCTCCCGTTGCCCTATCAGAACACACTTACATCATGACCCATGACATCTCCTCCCGACGACCCAAACGAGACGCCCAAGTCCAGGCACACGACCCAATCTGGGGCAGTGATGTCCCAGATGACAAGAAACTTTGGACTACTAGTCAAAAGATTGTACTTGCATTGTTCCCCTGGATAGGGATAGGGAAGCATTCCCTGCGCCTAGAAACCCTGAACTATCAATTAGAGACATTTGTAAATGCATCCCTTACGATAAACGAAGTCCAGAACCGCGAAATCGATCAGATCAGACTGATGGTACTCCAGAACAGAATGGCTCTTGACCTATTGACTGCAGTGGCAGGAGGAACATGTGTGATGCTTAACACCACATGCTGCACTTACATCACAGACAACTTACACTTGCCCAATATGACTGACGCTATGAACCGACTCCGTGACTTGCAACACATCCTGACGACATCCCACACTGATCAGAATGCGTGGGGATGGTTGGATTGGCTGAACCTGGGAGGCATGAAACAACTATTAGTAAAAGGACTAATGATTTTCTTTGTTGTAATGATATTTCTGGCTGTGCTCGTTTGTTGTGTCTTCCCCTGCTTCAAAGCTATGACTAACAAACTGATTTCAGGAATATTTGTACAACAAATGTTGACTCGAGAGATTATGATGGAACCGAAGTACCAGCCTCTAACCCAAATTGAGAAAGATGAATATTCATGTCTGTGATCTGTACGGCGACGTTGAATGACGGTTGAACTAGAAAATGTGAAAGCAAGATAGCTCTACCTGAATAAAGAGACGAATGTTTGTATCGTGATCAAATATGAAAAACAGCAGGGAAATGTTAGGGTTAGACGATGTTTTCATAAATGTTAAATGTTAGAGTTGGACGATGTTTTCATAAAAGATATAAATGTTGGAAAGAGAATACTCTTGGGTGTGCAGTGTGAGCTTTGTGCACCCTGTGCGCTGGGCTGTGTATTCTCTTGCTCATCTTTCCACTCCTTATCGGGCCTCCGCTTCCTGGCGTTGTGTATCCGAGGGGCCCAGCGGTGGAACTGTTTATATTGGGCTGGGCATTCCATGGAACTGTTTATATTAAGCTGTACATTTCCATGAGAATGTTTGTGTTGGGCTGAGCATTCCAAGGAACTGTTTATATTAAGCTGTACATTTCCATGAGAATGTTTGTGTTGGGCTGTGCATTCCATGGAACTATTTATGTTAAGGTACATTCCATGAGGTTGTATATGTTAAGCTGTGCATTCCATGGAACTATTTATGTTAAGGTACATTCCATGAGGTTGTATATGTTAAGCTGTGCATTCCAATGAAACTGTTTATGGTAAGCTGTACTTTTCCATGAAACTGTATATGTTAAGCTGAACATTCCAATGAAACTGTTTATGTTAAGGTGCTTTCCCATGAAACTGTTTATACTAACGCGGTGCTTTGCCTGCCCCTTTTCCATTCGTGTTACAATAAAGGCTGACTTGGAAGAGCGAAAGATTCAGAACGACTTTGACTGGCCCTTAACACGGTCTCTCTGAATCGCTCTCCTTGCGCAAGAAAACTGAGCTCTTTTGACTCTGGGTCTCTTTGTGTCTGAAGTCTACTACGGTCTGTTGAACTAGCGCTGGGTTAGCATTACCTGCCTTACAACCAGGCTGAATCAGAATATAGCATTTAACAGTAGCTAACACTTTGTATCGCACACTGGGGTCTTACGGTACACCCGAATGCCTTTCGGGCTTAGCTCCGCCCCCAGCTGCTTCCAGAAGGTCATGACCACCATCCTTGCTGGTATCCCTGGGGTCGCGGTGTTCTTGGATGACATCGTGGTCCATGCCCCAGATGTGCCAACACACAACGAGCAGCTTCACAGGGTGTTTGCAGCCCTCCTGGACAATAATCTGACCCTGAACACAGAGAAATGCTCCTTCGCCGCTACCGCCATCGACTTTGTGGGGTTTCGCCTCACAGCAAAGGGCATCACACCTCTCCTGTCCAATGTCGACGCCATACACCGGATTCCGGAGCCCACCTCTGCTTCCCAAGTAGCCTCATTCCTGGGCATGACAGCTTATTACCTACGGTTCCTGCCCCACTACTCTCAGACCACAGCTCCCCTTCGCCAACTGCTCAAGAAAGAGGAGCCATGGAAGTGGACTGCAGCATGCTCAAGGGCGTTCCACTCGCTGAAGATCCAGCTCACCACAACCCCCATCCTGGCCCACTTTGACCCGTCCAGCCCTACCCTCGTCACCTGTGACGCCTCAGCCGGGGCGGTGGGTGCCGTGCTCTCACAGGTTCAGGACGGCGTCGAGCGGCCAGTTGCCTTTGCCTCCAGGGCACAGAGGTATTCAGTCGGCGAACGCGAAGCTCTAGCCTGTGTCTGGGCATGTGAGAGGTGGCACCTCTATCTATACGGCCGGCGGTTCACCCTCCGTACAGACCACCAGGCCCTGACCACACTGCTGTCAGCCTCAGGCAGTGGGCACAGGCCTCTCCGTTTGCACAGGTGGGGGGAGCGGCTCAGGCAGTATGACTACCAGCTCAGGTTCACCCCGGGGAGGGACAACGTAGTGGCCGACCTCCTCTCTCGGTCTATCGAGGCCCCCACCCCAACTGTCTCTCCGGATGACGACACAGAGCCAGAGCTCATCCAGATGTTGCATGGGCCCCTGCAGACAGCAGTGTCACTAGAGGAGCTGCAGCGGGAATCGGAACAGGACCCTTTGCTATCCACCCTGCGCACCTACATACGCACCGGATGGCCATCACGGGTGCCGGAGGATCTGGCCCCGTTCGCTAGAGTACGGCACAAACTTTCATGCTGGGGGGACGTCTGTGTCTCCAGGGGCCTCTGCACTGTGATCCCAAGTGGCCTGCGTGCGCGTGTCATGTCCATGGCGCACGAAGGTCATTTGGGCATAGTGAGGGTCAAGCAACGATGCCGCGACCTGGTGTGGTGGCCAGGCATCGACCGTGACATCGAAACAATGGTCAAGGACTGTGCACCATGTCTGCTCAGCGGGAAAAGTGGGTTGCCAGCCTCAACACCCCTGCAGCCTACCCCGTGGCCGCCCCGCCCATGGGAGCATCTCCAGCTTGATATCTGTGGAGAGATCCATGGCCGAGGGGTCCCGCACCACCAACGCTTTCTGGTGGTGGCATACGACCTCCACTCCAAATGGCCTGAAGTGGTCCCAGCAGGAACGGTCACAACACGGACCATTATTGACATCCTGGATGGCCTGTTTGCTAGATGGGGTCTGCCACTCACCATCACCACAGATAATGGGCCCCAGTTCATCTCAGCAGACTTCCTCCGCACCAAGGGGATCAAGCACATCCGCACGGCATACTTCCACCCTCAGGCCAATGGGGGGGGTGGAACGTTTCAACCAAAGCCTTAAAAATGGGATCCGAGCACATCTGTTCCAGGGGTGCACATTCCAGGCCGCACTCAACCAAACACTGTTGCACTACAGAGCTAGTCAGCATGCAACAACGCAGACCTCTCCAGCATCCCTCATGCTTGGCCGTGAGATGGACTTGCCACTGAACAGACTCAGGTCCCGGGATGCAGTGACACCTGCAGCAGGCAGCACCCGAGATGCTGCTCAAGCAGCAGTGGCCACACATCAGGGGGAGATGAAGCGACGCTTCGACAAGAAACGTGGAGTAAAGACCACCACCATCAAGGTGTCCGACTGGGTTCGGGCCCGTAGGCCCCAGCGACATAACAAGATGGCATCTTTCTGGTCTCAGCCCCTTCAGGTGACACGTCAGCTGGGGCCAGCCACGTTCCTGCTGAGCGACGGATCCCGCTGGCACGCCAGCCGACTGCGGAGGGTGCCTGGTCCTCCTGGGCCTGCCACGGCCACACTGCTGCCAGCAGCCGGTGCAGCAGAGACAGATAGAACTGTCTCAAAGGCCTCGAGTCCTCTACTGCTAAGGGCAGCTAGGCCGCCCCAGGCTCCGCTGCAGCCACTGCCTATGTGGCCTCCACCCGCTCAGCCTCTACCTGCTGTTCCTCTTCCTCACCCTCCTCCACCTAACCCTGGCTTCCTCGCAGGGTCACAGCCCAGGGGGGAGGTCGATAGGCCACAGCGGGAACGGGCTCGCCCTGCACACCTCCAGGACTATGTCACTAAATTTCACACATAGGCCTTCAGGCCCTACTCCTGTTTGACTGGTACTTTAGTTGTTTGAGTTTTGGAAAGGGGGGGGAAATGTTATGTACGACAGTGTCATTGTCTTTGCAGCACTTTGTTGCACTTTACAACGTCACGTTCTGTACGTCTGTTAGAGCTTTACGACGGTGTGTGTGTGTTGTCAGAATGAATGGCACATGGCAGTAAACGGAGCTCAGTTTGTATACCTGTGTGGATCTACAATTATTAGCACAACACAAACATAATAAACATCTCTTTCATCAATTAACAATTAACTATTTAAATTAATAGCTGAGTAGTTGGCTACAAGCATTTTCAATCTGGTATTATCTCTATTAACCGCTGTGGTGATTTAACAGCTGATAAAAAAAAGTATAATATATATATCATAATATCAAGTGCACTACAAACAGAGCAAAACAATAAAACAACACCAGAAAACAACCAATAGGCTATACAATTATAACCAACAACTACAATTGTAAATATACAATTGGTCTCATTGTGACGTCTGCGTCTACCGTCAAAAATCTAACTTTTTTGAATGTCTACTTTTGACGCAGCCATCGGACGCAACGCAACGCTGACGCAACGCAGCAAGTGGAGCACCTTTCATTGATTACAATGCATTTGATCCCAATTTCGGACGCAACGCACATTTGACGCAACGCTCGATGGCCATGGTGGAGCTTGGCCGTAAGTATGTCTACTACAGTATGTCTACTACAGTACTACATTATGTCTATTACAGTATGTCTTTCAATGAAAACAAGTAAAGCCATTGGTCAAATAGCAAATTGATGGAAAACCAATGGCTTTCGATTGCAAGGATAGATGTGATATAGGTTTTCACCATTTTGATACAAAGGCCTATCTGCTTTTGGGAGTGTAGTATGATTCTAAAGTCCTCCGTGTCCTACAGACACAACCTCCCATCCGCAGTCCATCAAAGCAGACTCTGTTGACACAGGAAGTCTGTCCTATGAACATGTGTGTGTGTGTGTGTGTGTGTGTGTGTATGTGTGTGTGTGTGTGTAATGACTGATCCACTCCACTCCCACCACCTCTCTGTTGACTCCCAGACAAAGCTGATAACGCCCTCGCCCCCCCCCCCCCCCCCCCCCCCCCGCCGCAGCCGATACAATCACTACACAAACAAGAGCCTGCCATTATTCACTGCGCCTGTGTGTGTGTGCGTGTGTGTGTGTGTGTGTGTGTGTGTGTGTGCTTTCTACGCAACAGGGGCATGGAAGGGAAAGTGTGTGTGTGTGTGTGTGTGTGAGTGTGTGTGTGTGTGTGTGTGTGTGTGTGTGTGAGAGTGTGTGTGTGTGTGTGTGTGTGTGTGTGTGTGTGTGTGTCAATCATGATGACAACCACCCCATTCATTTACAGTTGAGAAGGGAGCCAATGAAATTCTTCATATGGGGCAGCTGTGGCACAGGAGGTAGAGCCGGCGTCTGATGATCGCAAGGTCGGCAGCTCAACTGGCCACATGTCAATTATATTAACATAACATATTAGTCCACAAATATTGAAAAACAGAACAAAAGATATTGGCGATATTAGATAACAAACATGATGATATAGTCCACAAATCATAGTACAAGTCATACCATGTACACCCAATAAAACAGAACAGCACAGGACAGTACATCTAACCAGCTGTTGTGTGTTGTGCCAGGCAATGACTCACATTCATGTTTGGTGACGGGTCTGTCTGTTGTCTGTTGTATGTTGTCTGTTGTCGTCAGAGGTATTCATCTACTCTTGGGAGGACAAAATGAAGGACGACAAAACAAAGAGTGTCTTTATTGATCAAAACCAACACGTTTCGGCCAGATTATTGCCATCATTTGGTTGTTGTATAGCAGATCACTTTGGTCGTAATACCAACAACCAACAACCAACAGAAATGACAATCAACCAAACCTGTTGCCTGAGTGCAATCTAGCAAAACAACACACGTCTCTTTCACGACTGTAATATTTCAGTATTGTCAAGAAACATCACACATCGTGAATGTTAAAGGCGGACGAATCCATCCCCTCCCGCAGAAAGCCTTAAACCCTGCCTCCCCGTAAACCCTGCCGGAGGAGAGCAATAAGAAAGAAGCAACGGAACATGAAATCTACGAGCCCCCGCTCCTGCAGACGCTGGGAGAAGATTCCCGGTCCTAAACACGGAATAATGAGGTATTAAGCTCCGCTAGGGAGGGCCGCAATAAGGCAGGAAAAGCAGCGGGGATAAGTAGTCCAGTCAATCTGTGGTTTAACCCAGGGGAAATTGCAATAGTAATCATTCAAGTTTTTTTGTGATCCCTAGGGACAACCAAATAACATATTAAAAGTCTTAGTCTTAATATTTATTGGATCAAGGTAAATTCAGGGGTCGAAAATGTGGGTTTTTGTGCCAGGCGCAACACAGCCAGTTAATAGGATAAAAAAATTAACTAATAGATATCACCATGAAACTTGCCCAGTTAATCACTTACATTAAGACTACTATTTTTTGTATTACAAGTTTTCTGAAATATTATGTTTAAATATGCAAATTAGGCATTATCTAATGAAATATGTGCTAATTTGCATAACATTCAAGATCAGAAATCTGAACATTGGATAAAGCCAGGTTAAAAATTCTTGTTTCATCTTGTTGTCATATTAGAGTCAAGGTCCTCTATAACAGGGAATTTGGATAACTCTTTTTATCACTGCATAAATCTGAAAATGCTGTCAACAGCCATAAAAAGTAAGCTTTGCCATGTTTTTAGGAGTAAATGTTACATAAATCAGGCTATGAATGATATATTAACAAACCCCTCTATAGCAGAACTCGGAATGTAGATAGGAATACAACTGGAAAGTTTGGTGTATGTAAGTGCTACTGAAGTGGAGATTTCTGGCTCAGAGTATGAGAAAAAACAATTTTTGAGAAAACGGCCATTACCCACAATTATATTTTTATTTTATTGTATTCAAACAAAGTCAATCAAATTAGTTTATAACACATTTATTATCATTGACATTTCGGAACATAGAGAAATGTTAATGTTTTTCTATGAAAACCATGTTGCATATCATATACAGATTAAACACTTCAATGAGAAATAAACCACATAAACCTATAAACCTATTAAAACTTTATAAATACAATATTAAAAAAATTACACAAAGCTTGAAATATGCCTTTACTGTAGGCCTACATGTAACCTTCACTCCATGTCCTCATCCCAATGTTGTGCCGACATATTCGCGCACACACCTCTGCATTCTGAACAGGCTACAGAGCAATCAAGTCCTTGACGACAGCATTTGCAGCGCATAGTGCCACAACCTGACTTGCAATTACAGCGCACAAGCTCCAACAAGTATTGAGGAGCAGGGTCCTGGTCAGAATGGATGGGAATGAGGCATGAGTCTTGGATCCTCCAGCCCCATTCCTCTGGTGGTAGCGAGTTTCCCATCCATTCCTGAACCTGATGGTACACTCTGAAGCTGTGAAGCATGGCAGACGACGATGTTGGCGGCAAGTTGCGAGGGTGGATAGCCGTTTTGCTGTCAGTCACTTTAGTATAAAAACTTTTCAGCCTGAGGTCATTGAGAGAATCCATTTCTGCTCCTTTGTAGATTAGTATCATTGCCCTTTCCCCTGCAGCAGCAATGTCATCCTTGGTAGCAGATTGTTTCTGAAAAATGCTGGCCTGTACTCTGAATGAGTCGCTTTCTCTAACCAGACCCAGAGATACCCCTTTCCCAACCCCAAAGAGTCTGGATGTTGTATCACAGCCAAGCATGGCATGCGCGAATAAGATGTTGTTGCTAACGTCTTCACCCAACACATCTCTTGCTTGCCCAATGTTCAAAAACCTGTAACTTGATGAAGACGACTTCTTGGGCTCAGACATGAAGTACAGTTCTCCTTGCTGATAATGGTGTAACAGAAGAATGAGGAGGTCGGTGTCGTCTCCAACAAGGACAGTTCGATGTTTCAATGCTGCTGTCACTGCAGTTTGAACTATGAGCACATCGGCGTCTCCCTGAGCATTGTGAATGTCAAACCCTGCAAGTGTTAGTCCCTCCCCCAACAGGTTTATGAAACGTTGTTTGTTCTCATTGTTTGACAGAAATTCCTGTTTTTTCAACCTCAGTGACATGGTTGACGGGAATGAAACCTTCCGGCCAGTGTTTGTGTTCCTCCTTTTATGGGCACCATCCTTTGTAGATGGCTGGTTGCTGTACCCATCAAACACAATCACCACTGATTGCCCATAATGTTTTCGAACATAACCTATGTACGTTTCCACTATTGCTCCATATGTTTTTCCTATCTCCCAGGGTAGTCGGTGGAGGAGGGCCCCTCCATCTAAAACGTACAGAATGTCTCTTTCTGGCACATCATCATGAGGGACTGCGTTCCATATTGCTTTTGCAATTTGGGGTTTGTTCGCTGGGAGAAACACTGTTTTCGTTTCGAAGAGCGCAGGTGGATACCCGCAGAGTTCATACTTGAAGGCTTCAGCTAACTTGTCTGCCTGTGTCCCAGCAATCACTAGTCTCTGAAACAAGAGCTGCGAATCAATATGGACAACTTCTTCTTTGTTCAGTTTGACTGTGGATTTGGAATCCATGGTGACTGCATGTGCTTTCCTCTTGAAGGTATATTCTGTCACCTTTTTCCCTACCATGTCCTTTAAGACCTTTCTACCAACTTCTTTTGAATGGTCCACATTCACCGCATTATGGGCTGTCACACCAGTGATTAGGTGCTGAAGGTGTTCATACCGGCAAACGGATTTTGTGACTCCAACAATTGAAGTATTTTGATAGTGTCAGCGTTGTCTCGTGCCTGTCTTGATGCAGAAAGGTCCTTGTGCTGTTCACTAGTTTCATAGTTTACCCCTGTCACTTCTTTCATGGCATTGTTGATTTCAGATGTTGCAGGGTTGGAAAGAACCCACACCAAACGTTGTGTTTCAGACATACCCCTTCCCGTGTCAGTCCTCCGGTTGATTTCATACTTCGCATGAGGGCTTGTTCTATTACAAGGTCGGGGGATAGTCCGGCCCAGTATTCATTTGATCTACGAACTTGCAGACCATCTTCCTGAAATTGTTTGTAAACTTGGGGATGTGTGTCTTCTAGTTGGCGCATTTTCTGGAGGTATATGGTCAATGATTTTACATACAAGTTATGTCCGGAGGCAGCCATGAATGGCATCATGTCTGTCAGGGTATCAAGGTGCTGATCCCAATTTCCAGTTCTCTCCGATCCAATGAATGCACGGACTAGGTCGATCATCTCCATGTACTGTAGCCAGAGTGCTGCTGTCCGGTCATCTACCATGGTTCTCTTCTCTGCCTCCAAACGCTGAGCTATGATCTGGAGTAGTGCACTTGCATTTGTCCTGGTTGCAGTGGCAGCCATAACACTGTCATACAGATCTGAGGCTTCTGCTAGTTCTTCTGGTACTTTGGCATGATCTGTGGATTCTCCATCTGGCTGATCAGAAACTGTTTCCTCACTGTCATCACCAACAGTACCATCTTGAGTCAACTCTGACACATCCTCTGAGTCCACAGCATAGTTTGCTTTGATTGGGACAGGCAGTTTGACATGAAAAGTTTTCGCTGCCAGTAGGGTGTTCAGTGCTCCATCAACCAGGAAATGACCTCGTATGGCCCTGGCAACTGCTTTTCCTTCGAGCATTTTGGGCACCGTATTTGGTGTGTACACTAATTCAAGGATTTCTTCCAAGCCAGAGCCTGACATCAAATGGCCAACTGCGCCAAGGAAACTCATGAGCACATGGAACCCACCAAGTCGGAGAACGATAGATTTCAATGGACTGCCAGGTGCTTCACTTTCAATAATTGTCATCGCTTTCCACCATAGTGGTTGATCAAAGGTTAGAATTGGAGTGACCTGGTAGCGAGCTGCGTGATCATGAATGAACTGCAGAGTGGAATGAATGCAAGTCAGATCTCCTGGATCCATGTCAATCATGGGTAGGAAGATGACTGACGACTGACCAGGATGATCTCCAGTGTTGAGCATTTTCATCATCCCGGATCATCCAGGCCTTGAGCATTTGCCGAGCAGCAAGGACAGCTTCCAGAGTCTATCAGCAGGCGTCTCTCTATCGTCTTCAGAGTGCTCTTCACATTCCCTGTAGGTAAGATTCTTGAGGCCCCCAGACTTCTGTACATATGGAACAATGTTAATGCGTCCGACATCTGTTAGGTCCTTTGCTGTCACCTTGATACGTGGAATGATGGAAGCTTGTTCAGTTTTGGAGGTGATGCATGCAATAATTCCCATGCCATGGAACGTTCCATGGCCATCAATTGTTCGGATATTATGGTCAGCATTATCAGCAACATATTGTATGAAGTGCCCAGGTGTGAGTCCACGTACCTCAAGTTTCTCAGCTACTACTAATGTGTTTTATTGTATTGAGTGGTAGAATTAAAGAAATGTCTAATCCTTTGTTTGAACTAGGCTACTTACCAGTGACAGCTGTACACACACTGTGGCTAGCTAGCAAACGTCAGCTAACCGCTAGCGAAGAGTAACCTGTAATTCAATGCAGCAAAAATGACGATTGATGACAATTATAAATGTGTTTTATTGTATTGAGTGGTAGAATTAAAGAAATGTCTAACATCTTTGTTTGAACTACTTACCAATGACAGGCTGGGAGTGGTGTTTTCATTGTGTAATTGTATTGAAATTACGTCATTCACTTCATTAATCAATGATGCATCAAGTTGTGTGTTATATATTGTATTCACAGGATGGGG
>NC_137689.1:36655133-36670133 GCF_963989245.1 Nansenia antarctica | reverse complement strand
GGTTGCCATTGAGCTCTGGACTCTGGAGTTGCTTTCCTGTCTCAGTCCACTCTCCCTGGTCTCTTCGCAGCACCCGATACACTTGACGATTTCCTCATACTTGGCCGCTGCTGTTCTCATTGATCGGGCGAAGTGTGTCTTGGACTCGTAGGTCACCGTCTCCACATCTTCAAACAGATTGGGATGCGTCCCACTCACAATCTAAGCCGTAGCAGACCAACTGGTGGGCTCTTTCACCTTCCGGGGTCCTGAACCTCACCTTCAGGAGGTACCTTCTGGTGTTGGCTGTCACAGTCATCCCTCCGACGCCCTGCACCACTAGCGTGATTTTCTCGCTCTTCAGGCCAAGCCTACTTGCAGCCGCGTGGGTAATGTAATTTGTATCTGATGCTAGGTCTATCAGAGCACCAATTTGTTGCCCGTCGTTAGCAGTGACCTCCAGGAGCATCATTATTACCGGACACTCCTTTATTCCATTTTCTTCCAGGAGCTTCCCGGCTTTTGCTTTAGTGCAGCTCGTAACTGCTGTCTTATTTGTGAAGGCTTTCCTGACTTTTTGCGCAATCTCTGGAGCGAGTTGGGACAAGACCTCTTCCTGTTCAACGGTTAACCTCCTTGCACGTTCAACGCCGCTACTTGGAGTTTCTCTCTTTTCCCCACCATCCCTCTTACTGTCTCTACTGGGGCAGAGAAGGTAATGGTGGTCTGACGACTCTCCTTCTTTGCAGCCTCTCTTGGTGCAGAGGAATTTAAGGTTACACTCTCCGTCAGCGCCATGTGATGAAAGGCACAGCCGGCAGGCTCTAGACTTCTTCACCGCGGCCTTTCTTGCTGCCAAGTCGAGGCCTCTGAACTTCTTACAGGTGAACAGCCTACTTCTGTGTTTATCTTCGCACAGAACACAATTGTCATCAGCGCTGCCTCTCTCAGTGGCTCTAGTGAAAGCAAACTTCTTCCCAGTATTCTTCTCTGGGATCTCCGTGATCTCCATCTGCTCCAACTGTTCGAGGATGCTTTCCTGCTTTTGTAGGAAGTCCAGGAAGGTGTCAAAGTATCTCTCCGGCTGGAAACCATTTCGGGGGTCTATTTTGAAAGTAAGCCACTCCTTTTTCAAAGTGAGTGGCAGTTTGTTCTCAATGGCTCCAGTCACCAGAGGGTTTTTGATGGCTACTTCATTGTCAAGATCTTTAAGGTCTGCTAGAGCTTTCTCTGTGATTCGGATCAGATCAATCACCTTCCTGAATTGGTGCTCTTTGACTGGAGAAATCTTCTGCAGCTCTGCTACGATCAGGTTGGTGATTGCATTCTTGTTTCCGAAACGACTCTCTAGCACCCTGAAGACATCTTCGGCAGTATTGTGGCTCGCGAGCCTGAGATCCTTCACTATGGTCTCCTCTATACTTTCCAGAAGTTGAAACTTCTTGACTTCCGGAGACCCGGAGGGATCGCCTTGTTCCTGTAGGCTTTCCCAATCCTTCCTCCAGCGGTAGTATTCCCGAATGCTACCTCTAAACGTCGGGAGACTTGTAGGCTTCAGCCTCACTTTTGGAATGCCTCTCGTAGCTGCATTTCCACCCTGTGCGCCTGCTTGAGTCTCCTCCAACGCTTTTTGCTGGGCTTTAACAAGCTCTGCCCGTGCTTCAGTCTCCGCCTGTTGAGCCAGGATAAGCTGGGCGCGTCTGGCGCGTTCTTCCTCTTCAGCCCTCTGGCGCTTTCCTTCAGCTGTTGTGCGGCGGGCGCGGTCTTCTTCCTCAGTTGCCTTTTGAGCTTTTCCTATCTCGGCGTCTCTATCTCGTCTGAGCTTGTTCTTTGAGGACATCAAATGATGCAGCCGTCCCTCCACGTCTTCTATAGCAGCGACAGGGGCCCAGTCTCTCCAGACAGAGAGCTCTTTCTCTGCTCCTGTAGTGAGCTCCTCTAAATGGTGCACTTGTCTCTCATGGCAGTCATGGTCTAGCTGGCCCAATGGGACCTCTTCTGTCTCTTCTTTAGCTCGTTCAGCCTCCCTGATCGCGAACAACACTCTTCTTTCACCGTATCTTGACCACAGATGGAGTTTTACGAGATCGCCAACCTTAGTCATGCAGTCTTTGCTCACCTTCTCGATGTCTCTCGTCTGTTGTTCCGATAGTTTGGTGGGGTCCTCTTCCGCTTCTGCAAGCAGACCCTCTTCATAGCTACTATTGGCTTCCAGGAGCTTCTCAGCTTCATTAGAGAAAGCCTGCCACTGGACCTTTAATTCGCTCTCGACCATGGAGGGTGTAACGCGGAGCATGAAGGCAGATTTTTGGTTAAAGTTGGATTTAGCTGAATTTCTCTCCTTTTTCAGTTGAGCTACGGACTGGTCCTCTTCAGCCATTTTCCTTCTCTTTTCACAGGCTATCAATGTTTAAATATTTATTCAAACTCTGCTGTTATTTTCTTTAACAGATTAAAGTCCCTTCAAACTGCTCACTTAGTGTTTTTATTTCGTTTTATTCAACTGTGACGTTTTACAGTCAAAACTGACATTTATTTACTGCCAGAATAAATGGGACTCTTATTTTGAAACTCCGGATCTTCTGTGTATTTTAACTTCCTGGTTACTTCAAGAATAAATGGGACTCTTATTTTGAAACTCCGGATCTTCTGCGTATATTTACTTCCTGGTTGCTGCGACGCACTAGGGCTCCTCCTCCTTTCACAGTTTGGATATATCACTCCGCCGGTTAGCCACTTTAGCAGACACAGTCAGTCCCACGTTAATTACTCTGGCTAGCAAGGCAAGTCTCTATAAACATCCAGCTTGAATTAGTTCGTTGGTCAGTGCTGTTGCTTACCCGACCGCTTTCCTGGTCTTGCTGTCCTCTCTCGCTGTCTCGCGCTGCCGACACTGTCTCATGTCCAGTAGGCTCTGCACAGACACGCCTCAGACAGCACACCTGGCTAGCTAGCTCCGGTTAATTGCAGTCACTTTTCCGAGTTCCCTCGACGCTTGTATTCGTCCCGCGGAGAACTCCTCTCTGAATGTGGCTGTCAATTTACTTCTCCACCACCTCGGGAATCTTTTCAAAGATATTTCTTTGATGCCCGGGCCGTAGGTTTTACAATTGTTCGGTCTACTTGCCGACCGAAAGGCTGGACTGAGAGACACGGATACCATTCAACTCGTTTTTCTTATTCTTTATGAAAATTGAATAGATTGTAAAACCTGCGAATGCAGACAACAAAACATACATGAATACACAGCTCTGACACATTCAAAGACTAAAACAAAGCATATAAATGTTACACAAAGCACGCATCAAACACACTAACCGTGGCATCCCTCGCGTCCTGGCATCACACAATGAATCCCTACACACGGTCTCCCACTATTTAAGCACCTAACCTAATCACAGCCCCCAATATCCCTACGCATAACGGATCTATATAATCAAACAATTCCCACGCAGTTATGAGGCATAACTCAAAATAATGTTACAAGTATCTAATAATTTGAATAATTAATAATAACTAATAATTATTCAAATAACATTTAAAATAACATTTCACATTTGTCCCATTTTATAGGCTAAAACATGCACAATGAACACACCCCATCCTAACTGGACAGTACATATACATGGAGATCATGTATAGAGGTTGAGTATACATGGAGATCATGTATAGAGGTTGAAGTATACATGGAGATCATGTATAGAGGCTGAAGTATACATGGAGATCAGAATACGCCTCTGACTATTCCTTCACCCTAACTCTGATCTGCCCATCTTCCCTACCTTCCTTCTTCCTGTATGAGTGGATGTGCTTCCTGTCTTTCATCTTCCTCTACCTCATGTGACCAGACGAGGTGAGAATGAATGAATGAATTAATTAATTAATTAATGGCTTAATGACCACACGACCAAGGTCGGTGGAATTAGTTGTCGGCACAGATGGAAAAAACTCAATACAGCAGTGTCAAATACATCAAACATACACACATTCCTCTCTCTCTCGCTCTCTCTCTCTCTCTCTCTCTCTCTCTCTCTCTCTCTCTCTCTCTCTCTCTCTCCGAGTGGAGACTCCCATCCATTGGAGGTTGAGCTGCAGATTGGGCCACTTATAATTGAACTACCCAGCAGCCACTTCCAGTTGGCATTAACACAGTTGAATCAAACCTATTCAGTGAGCCCCGGGCCGTGTGATGGTGATGATATAAGGAAGCTGTTCAGACACAGGCTGGGAAGGCAGACTGTCACCAGCCAAGACACATACCCTTAAATTAGCCTCACTGGAAGTCTGGATACATAGGATACTAGTCTTCCAGAGAGAGAGGGAGAGGGAGAGGGAGGAAGTGAGGGGGGGAGAGAGAGAGAGACAGTGTGTGAGTTGGAATACTGTATTTCATGCATGTTTACAGGCCATACTGATGGGGCCACAGACTACGGTCTTCCATGGGGACTGGTTACCTCAGCGGCGCGCGTGCGCGGCGGAACTTCTGCTGGACTTTCTGTGGCGTCTTTCCTAACCGGAAGCGTTTCTCCTGTGGCTCGACTGCGGAGGTGTTACAGCCAGCCCTGTCTCTGTACACTGTCTCTGGACACTGTCTCTGTACACTGAGTATGACTTCGATGACGACCGTCAATAATCTAATGTTTCATTTCACTTCATTATAAATGTGTTCTGGGTTCATAGTAGAGGCTGTTAGACCAAAATATAGCGCGTTGACTTCAGTTCATGCAACAAATGTCCCCTTTGGCATGCAAGTACCTTAGGGTGATAGAAAAACTTTTATCCAAAGACACAAGTGAGATCTGCTTTTTTTTCAAAATGGCCGCCAACAATACATCAGAGCCCATTGGCAATTACCACACCCCATATATTTGCTACTGTTATAGCTATAATTACACATTTGGTGTCAAACTGTACATTTCTGCGGTCAGAGAATCCAATTAAATATGTTTCAAGGATGAAAACCCAATATCATGACAATCTGGGGTAAAATATGCCCCAGATTGTCAACTTTTTAAATTTCATTCAAAAATAAGTGTGATAAGGTGATTTTCCAAATATTTTATTTTAAATTGTTTTAAGAGGTCCAGCTACTTCTATAATGTTACATGTGTCCTTTAGTAGCATTATATTTAGACCAATCAGGTGCAACCTAAGCAAGTTAATGTGTACCAGTGGCTGTGACAAATGCTCCAGATGTGACAAACATTTTGAGATGACAGACATTTTAGATGAACACATGAGGTTGGTATAACTTTATTATTGATTACAGACCTTTCTAATGTTAGCTAACTAGGTATAGCTAGTAGTAGTATAGGTAGTTTTATTATTAGATTGAAGCATGCACCTGTTGTTTTGGACATGAAGAAAAACATATGCAACGATGTGTCCATCATCTTCAACGCAACCAAGATCCTCTGGCAAGAGTATCTCCCCATGAAGCAGGCTTTTACAGGTTCCTTCTCAAACTTCTGTGAAGCAGATCCGATCCCTCCCATGCTAAGATCATTCCTACACATGCTTATTGATGGATCAGGTATTGATCAGCCACCTCCTGGACCTGAGAAGTCCCAGCTTGCAACATCCACTGGGCAGCAAATCATTTTCAACTCCGTAAGACACAGATCCAAGAAGCCTGACAGTGTTTCTCAGCATAAAAAAGAGAAGAAAACGCCAGCATGGCTATATCTGGCAATGAAACTTCACCTTCAAACTGGCAGCAGACATCTGGTGGAGGCCATGCATAATCGAGGACTATGTGTGTCATATCACCGCTTGGAAATATACAGCACATACATCGCCAATTCAGTGATCAATCACTGGGAACAGATTGGTGTGGTACAACAGCAGCATCAGCCCTCCATGGAACATGCATCAGCATTCAGCAGCACTTCTCTTCAGAGAGCCACTTCTCACTGACATCCTAGATCCAGCTATGATGGGGAAGAAGGGTGTGAAAACCTTGACAGCTTGCTACACAACCATGGATCTAGATGTTTCACTGCCAACTGATGAGGTCTTGTATGTACCTGCCCTAAATACCAACAGCCATCCTCATCCAGCCTCCCGTCATCAACATCCTTGAAGGTTACCAGTGGCTGGAGAAAGTCAGAAACCTTCTAGGGAAAGAGAACCTTGAATTATCTAAATCCAGGTCAGACACCAGTCATGGTAGCTGATCAACCACTTTTCACCCTGGCCAATAAACTTCAGTGGAAGTTCCCCCAGACAGAGCTTGGTGAGGATTCTTTCCTGGTAACATTGGGGCCAATGCATACGGAGAAGATGCTGTGGAGTGTGTCTGGAGACTGGCTGGAAGGCAGTGAATGGACCACAGTGCTTACCAACAGTGGTATCTCAACTAGTGGCAAAGCTCAGTCCTTCATTGGTGTTCACCACATCTGCAGAGCCCGGTACATGCATCAGGTGTCTGTAGCTGCTCTCTATGTGTTCATGAAGCAGGCATATGAAGGCAACAAATGACAATGAAGAGCTAAGGGGCCTCATCCCTCTGCCCTTTGATAAATGGCTCAAGATGCAGTGTGCCTCACAGCCCCAAGCACATTACTGGTTCAAGTCCATGGAGCTGGATCTTCTCATTCTTCAGGTAAGACATGTTTACGTCACACTCACAACTTTAAACAATTATTATATTCTTTAGTCAAGAGTACAGCTCCTCCACAATTTCCTAGGGTTTCATATAAAGTACTTTTGTAAGTAAGTTTGTCAGCAAACATCTCCCTCTACATGGAGACACTTGATTCGCTGATGTGCTGATCGGTATTTGCACTGGATCATACCCACTATGCCCGGAACCTGCCCATCCATCTCCACAATATGGCAACACTAGAAGAGCGACATCCTGCTCTGTTTGTGGAGTTCCAAAGTGGTCACTTCATAGGGCAGAAGTCAAGGCGAGCATTATCTATGATCCCTCATGACCAGATGCATGAGCAACTCATTGATTGGCTCAAGAATCATGGTGGCGTCATAGAGAACCTGGATGACCTAGACACAGTTCGCCGAGAGCAGATTGTTTGCCCTGAGCTGGCACGCCTAGTCCAGGAATTTGAGGGTACAAAGAAGTCAGAAGAACAGAGGCACCATGAACAGTATCCAACATTTCAAGCTGTCTACAAGGTAATTTTCTGATTCATTTCAAATTGGCAGGTAGTCTTGATTTGCAGTACTAGGTACTATTCGACTATGTGGTCGACAATGTAAAGGAGGTGAAGGACATCGGAATGAAGCGATACAGTGTTTGTGGATAAGCGGGTCAGGTCCCAAGAAGAGGCATTCACTGCTCCCATACCACACCAAGCTGAAGTTGTTCATGGCTCCACTTTCCCAACCACACAACAAATCAGAAGTGGCTATTGTGAAGGACCAACAAGCAAAAGTGACCCAACTTTTGTTGGCTGTTCATTCTGGTCACAAAACCAATGAGGCAGTATTCTCACATGAAAGTTCTCCACATCCACCTCCACTCACTCATCCACCTTTACTCACTCAGGAAAACAGGAAAAATGCATCATGGAGCCAAGAGTGACGTTCTAGATTGCATTGTTCCCAGAGATCTCCAAAACCACAGACCAGTGACAACTGCAGCTGTGCTGGATGGTGCTGTGCCTGTCCAAATGCTTCGTACTGGAAGTGCCGTGACCATTGGACACTACTTTACAGATGTGTTTGCACCGTACATCCTTTCATGGTTTGCTTAGGTTGCACCTGATTGGTCTAAATATAATGCTACTAAAGGACACATGTAAAATTATGCAAGTAACTGGACCTCTAAAACCAATTTAAAATAAAAGATTTGGAAAATCACCTTGCTGACACTTAATTTTCTATAGAATTTGCATATTTTACCCCAGATTGTCATGGTAAGAAGAAAACTATTGGGTTTTCATCCTTGAAACCTATTAAATTGGATTCCCTGACCTCCCTGACCATGTGACCTATAAAGTTACAACATCTTATGCAGTACAACAACCCCAACCCTTACAAGCAGTGTTCATAACTGTGTTGTAGGTGTTTGTGGCAGATTTTGATGCCTTAATAACAGAGGTAGGGGGCTCCCACTTGAAACATTCTGGCTCGAGGCCAGCCATCTTCACCGTCATGATGGATGAAAGGGTTCCATCAAGAGCCAGACTGTTACAGGTTTTGGTTTTGTTCAGCCCCACCACGGAGAACACTCGTTCTGCATCAGCATTTGAATGCGGAAGTACCAAAACCAATTTGGCAATATGAGAGAGCCTCCCAAATCTGCTCATCCCGTTCACCTTAGAAAAATGTACATAGGAAGCCTAATTACTCAAGGATTTTCTTATCTCTCTTTCAGCAAGTTGATTAAGTCAATGTGTAGTATGTCAAAGGGTGCAGAATAATTATTACCTTATTCTTCGAATGGGGTGAGATTTACCTACCGTTTTGGCCGTCCGCTTCATGCTCGTCTACCGCTCCGACTGCGCACGCGCAAGCATAATAACGCGAGTGCAGAAAGAGGACGTCATGAAACTCATGTCCAGTAGCTTTCTTTCAAGGAATTTCAAAAATAAAAGTCCCGTAAAACAAATTGTTATTTCTCGCCGTGAGAAATAGAGTTGCGGCGTGAGAGCGTGAGAACTGGTTGAAATGCGTGTGTCTCATGGTGATTGCGTGAGACTTGGCAGCCCTGTCTAAACCTGTCAAGATAGACGTAATAAACATCTAAACCTGTCAAGATAGACGTAATAAACATCTAAACCTGTCAAGATTGACGTAATAAACATCTAAACCTGTCAAGATAGACGTAATAAACATCTAAACCTGTCAAGATGACGTAATAAACATCTAAACCTGTCAAGATTAGACGTAATAAACATCTAAACCTGTCAAGATAGACGTAATAAACATCTAAACCTGTCAAGATAGATGTAATAAACATCTAAACCTGTCAACATAGATGTAATAAACATCTAAATCTGTCAAGATAGACGTAATAAACATCTAAACCTGTCTAGATAGACGTAATAAACATCTAAACCAGTCAAGATAGACGTAATAAACATCTAAACCTGTCAAGATAGACGTAATAAACATCTAAACCTGTCTAGATAGACGTAATAAACATCTAAACCAGTCAAGATAGACGTAATAAACATCTAAACCTGTCAAGATAGACGTAATAAACATCTAAACCTGTCAACATAGACGTAATAAACATCTAAACCTGTCAAGATAGACGTAATAAACATCTAAACCTGTCTCGATAGACGTAATAAACATCTAAACCTGTCAAGATAGACAAAATAAACATCTAAACCTGTCAAGATAGACGTAATAAACATCTAAACCTGTCTCGATAGACGTAATAAACATCTAAACCTGTCTAGATAGACGTAATAAACATCTAAACCTGTCTTGATAGACGTAATAAACATCTAAACCTGTCAAGATAGACGTAATAAACATCTAAACCTGTCAAGATAGACGTAATAAACATCTAAACCTGTCAACATAGACGTAATAAACATCTAAACCTGTCAACATAGACGTAATAAACATCTAAACCTGTCAAGATAGACGTAATAAACATCTAAACCTGTCAACATAGACGTAATAAACATCTAAACCTGTCAACATAGACGTAATAAACATCTAAACCTGTCTAGATAGACGTAATAAACATCTAAACCTGTCAAGATAGACGTAATAAACATCTAAACCTGTCAACATAGACGTAATAAACATCTAAACCTGTCAACATAGACGTAATAAACATCTAAACCTGTCTAGATAGACGTAATAAACATCTAAAACTGTCAAGATAGACGTAATAAACATCTAAACCTGTCAAGATAGACACAATAAACATCTAAACCAACCATGGATTACGAAAAACGAGTTTATACAAAAAAAGAATGAGACAACTTTGCTGCAAAGAAAAGAAAAAACATTCAGAAAACCTTAAACCATCATCCAGAGCCACGGAGGGAAAAACGAGACAATTATGTGGTGTGTGTGGAGAGCTATTAACGTACCGTGTGAGGTGGACGCGGGGGGGGGGGGGGTGCTCATATCCGTGTACCGACGCTCCGCGCTCACTCAACCGGGCCTGGGTAATTGCTGACGACGGGAAATCAATACTGACGCATTCAAAAACGCACAGTGCCATTTTCTAACCTCGCACCTTCCAGCTGTCTCCCCCAATCAAAGGCGAGTGGGTTTCCTTGGCAACCTGAATCCCATGTCTCTTACAGTAATAACGCAGGGGAGGGGAAAAGTGACAGAGGCGCCGGGATGGGGTTGAACAGGTGTTAGAGGAGAAGAAAAGAGTCGAAATCATAAATCGCAGGATTGCAGAGTAGAAAGGGAAGATCAGTCATTTTCTAAAGACGTATTATTTAAGCTCTTCTTCTCCTTTGCTGGTTTGGCCAAATCTCTGCTGAATCTCCTGCTGAATACTTGCTGTTGTGTGGAAGCTGAACTCACCTGCAGACAAAAGAACACATGTCCAACAGGCCCCATTCAAACACATTCAACAACAACCTCCTCCCCCTATTGTGCTTTTCTATCCAATATCTCTGCAAAATATCCATGATAATTCACCCGTTGTAATTAAAGGGAAGGGTTATAATAAAAGCAATATAGTAGATAACATTCAAAGGGCTTATTCCCTGGCTCTGTGTAATCAGGATCTTGGTGAATAGAAGTGTGTGTGTGTGTGTGTGTGTGTGTGTGTGTGTGTGTGTGTGTGTGTGTGTGTGTGTGTGTGTGTGTGCATGTGTGTGTGAGGGGGACGGACGGACGGACGGACTCAATAATAGACTCAATAGAGGTTGGTATTTGTGGAGAATTATACAACAGTTAGTTCCGACCAAGTAATTTGATTGGACAAGAGGCATTCCATGAGTTACGATATACAGTATAACAGCACTGGGACTTTTAACTATGTATCACTCCGCCGCACAGATGTTCTACTAAATGACCGTTAATTAAACTACATGTTTGTGTTCAGGTTACTAGGCAACAGTCCATTTGAAGTTCAGTTGCGGAACTATTTTTTGTTTATTTTTATGATTAAATAAACAAACAAATCATAATCTGTTGTCGCTTATTACTGTTAACTAATAAATCGTGCTGTAGAACTGTTGTATAAAAGCAATATCACACTCGAGGTCGTGCTGTTATACTGAATATCAGCACGGCTGTGATCGTCTTCGGTACTCGGCCTGCGGCCTCGTACCTACGACCGAATCACAGCCGTGCTGATATTCAATATAACACACTCCCTCTCGTGTGATATTGCTTAAAACCCTTTATCGGTCAAATAACCGTTTTAGGTAACTTCCGCACACACTACAAATGGCGTCCTACTCGCAACAGTGAGGTCAAATAGCATATGGTTTCCACCCAGACAATCAGCGAAGATCCCTCTTTGTCAGCATTCGCGCCATCGTGGCATTTGACCAATCAGCAGAGGCCTGGGACATCTCTAACTTTCTCTTTTCTCTGAAGTCGGAAAAAGCGGATATTTCGGCTCCGTTCGCTTCACTAATAACGTGAAACTTCGAAAGTAACCATGGTAAGTTGACAAAACTCACACATTCTATGTTTGAATAGTTGTGCTAAATTATGACATGTGTGTTGTTTGCGGAGGACATAGTGAAATTAGTGAAATTACGGCATGAAAAAAGAAGGCACTATTATTGGTCATTCACCCTAACCATGTAGCACCTAGCGTTAGCATAGAATGTCCGTGTGGTAAACTTGTAAACAACGCGCTCACTCGAAGGGGTCAAAAAGTGAAAGTGGAACTTATTGTGTCAACAATATCTAGTTTTCGTTTTTTTCATAACACCAACTCAAAGTTTTAAAGTACCCACTCGATATAATAAACAACAGTTTAACGAACACTAAATACTTATCATTTATGGATTGGATTCACTATTCTCGTTTGCCGGAGGCTGGTAGTAGTAAGCCATACCTAGCGCATTTTTCTTTACAAATAAGGCAATATAACTAGGATTATTATTGTTATTATTATTATGTTATAATGTTGCCAAAGGTTTGTAAAACACTATACAGTGTTTCAGTGAGAAGTTTAACCAATTTCTAGAAAATGTAATGCTATAAATAGTGAATGACATTCTATTTGATCTATTTTGTCAGTTTTATGACCTTATAACAGTTGTTTTATGTTTTATTGTTTAATTTTAAGCACATGGGGATTTCTACCAAAATGTTTTATGGCAAGAGGAGGGAGAATGTTGTTGTGCCAGCCCACCCTGCCATCAGTGATGAAGAGGACGAGGAGGAAGATGTAGATGTGGCAGACCCTGACTTTGTTCTGCCCACCCACAACCATGACCTTCCAGGCCCAAGTGACACGGGCCTTGGAAGAGCCAAGAGGAAGCGCATGCAGCCTGCAGTGGAGGTTTTCCAGGTCGAGGACAATGATGACGATGACGACGATGATGACGAGCAGCCAGCACCACAAGCCAAGAGGCCTTCCAAACCCAGGAAGTCAGCAGCCAGGCCAACCACCTGGCACAAAGTTGACCTGGACAACGCAGCCCTGCCTGAATACCAGCACTACCCCCCGGACCACATTGAAACCCCTTTTCAATACTTCACGAGGTACTTTAGCCCTGAAGTCATTAGGCATATCACATACCAAACCAACCTGTACACCTCTCAAAAGGATATCAACACCACCTTCACCACCAATGAGGATGAAATAATGACCTTTCTGGCCATCCTCATTTATATGGGGATTGCTGAGCTCTCAGCTGTGGAAGATTACTGGGCCAAGATTACAGTAACATGTAATTTGTTATTTTGTAATATGCTCCCAGTGTGGGAAATGTATATAATACATTTGGTTATTTGCTAAGCCAATGATAGCTGGGTCAGGTGACAAGGTTAGGGTGACGGGAAAGGGGGAGGAGAGAGAGAGAGAAGAGAGTTCTATTCTCATGTTCTAATGTTTTCACCAAACTCTGTCACATTTGGTATCACTATTACTGCGAATAGTAACCATTGCACTCTGCTGAGGGGATTGTATAAGGTGTATGTGATACACACACACACTAATTTCATTGACACGAAGTCATGGATGACTGGGAAGGTCCAAAAACTGATCAAGGACAACGCCTTCACAGGGAAGGGCACACTGCTGTACAGCACCACCAGGGCTAACCTAAAGCGCGGCATCCGGGAGGCCAAGGCAGACCACAGAGAGAAGATTGAGGAATGCTTCCTGAGCAACGACTCCAGGCGGGTGTGGCAGGGGGTTCAGCACATGACAAACTTCAGAGCCAACAGGCTCACAGCCGCGGAGGACGACCCCCTGCTGGCGGAAAAGCTGAACTCCTTCTACGCCCGGTTCGACGAGGGGCGAACGGAGGTAACCACAACACAAACACCACTCTCTCCAGCTCTCAGCAGCCTCACCCTCACAGAGCATGAAGTGAGACACGTGCTGAAGGCGGTGGTCCCCAGGAAAGCCTCAGGGCCGGATGGCGTCCTGGGACGGGTGCTGAGGGACTGCGCCGACCAGCTGGCCGGGGTTTTCACCAACATCTTCAACCAGTCCCTGTCCCAGGCCACCATCCCACCCTGCCTGAAAACCTCAACTATCATCCCAGTCCCGAAGAAAAGCACGGTGAGCTGCCTAAACGACTACCGCCCGGTGGCACTCACACCAATCATCATGAAGTGCTTCGAGAAACTAGTCCGGGCCCACATAGTCACACGCCTCCCGCCCAACCTGGATCCATACCAGTTCGCCTACAGAGCCCACAGGTCCACAGAGGACGCCATCGCGACGACTCTCCACTCCACTCTATCCCACCTGGAGAGGGGAAACAGCTACGCGAGACTGCTCTTTGTGGACTTCAGCTCTGCCTTCAACACCATCCTTCCAGACAGGCTAGTGACCAAACTACTAGACCTGGGACTATCACACTCTATATGTGCATGGATCAAGGACTTCCTGTCTGACCGCCCCCAGAGGGTGCGGGTGGGCTCCCACACCTCCACAGCCCTCAGACTCAGCACTGGGTCCCCCCAGGGCTGCGTGCTAAGCCCCATCCTCTACAACCTCTACACCTACGACTTCACCCCCGTCCACCCCAGCAACTCCATCGTAAAGTTTGCAGACGACACCACCGTGGTGGGCTGCATCTCGGGGGGGGATGAGGCGGCGTACAGGGATGAGGTAGAGCAGCTGAGCAAGCTGTGCAAGGTTAACAACCTGCTGCTGAACCAGTCAAAGACCCAGGAAATCATCGTGGACTTCAGGAGGAAAAAATCTGAGGTCCAGCCCCTGCTCATCGACGGAGGGAGCGTGGAGAGAGTCTCAACCCTCCGATTCCTGGGGGTGCACATACAGGATGACCTGCCCTGGAAGAACAACACAGCAGCCATCATCAAGAAGGCACAACAGCGGCTCTTCTTCCTGAGAGTCCTCAGGAAAGACCACATCGGACAGGAGATGCTGGTGGCCTTCTACCGCTGCGCAGTGGAGAGCATCCTCACCTACTGCATCTGCAACTGGTTCTCCAGCTGCACAGCCGCAGAGAGGAATGCGCTACAGAGAGTCGTGAGATCGGCCCAGAAGATCACCGGCGCCCCCCTCCCCTCTCTGGAAGAGCTGTACAACACACGCTGCCTCAGGAAGGCCTCCAAGATCTCCAGAGACCCATCCCACCCTGGGTACGAACACTTTGCTCGGCTGCCCTCGAACAGGCGGTTCAGGACCATGTTCGCAAGGACAAACAGACTGAAGCTCAGCTTCTACCCCAGGGCCATTCAGGCCCTGAACACAGCAAAGACCTAGGTTCTGGACCCTGGACAGTCTGGACGGATTGATGACAGCTGCTGGATTGAAATCAGGTGTAGAGCTGAGGCACAAATGTGTACATTTCAAGCCTGCAAACTGCGACACTTTAAATGAATGTGCAATAACACTATGTGCAATATGACAACCCTAGGGTACATAAGGTTCAGAGAATAGGAAATGTTAGAATAGGCATA
>NC_137689.1:36627633-36645133 GCF_963989245.1 Nansenia antarctica | reverse complement strand
TTGTCGACCCAGATGACGTGTGGTATTCAGGCTCCAACACACCGCCGACGTCTACCTCAGCAACGCGTGTGCGCACGGCGGAACTGCCGTGGCTCCCGCGCTCGCAGGCTTCCGTACAGACAGCGTTTCTCCCGCAGCTCTAACTGCTGAGCTGCTACAGCCAGCCCTGTCTCTGTACATTGAGTTTTAATGTTCGATAATGACCGTCAATAATATAGTGTCTCATTTCACTTTGTTATAAATGATTCTGGGTTCAGTCTCTGCTGTCATCCATCCTTAATGAGCGGTTTGAAAAGTGAAGCGGTTAGAAGCAGAAAGCAGTCACATAGTTTTTGTTTGCCCTCTTTCAGAGCAAGAGCATTGAATTCCTTATAGTATACTACAATTACTATAGTACAATAGTATCTTTACAGCTTTTAGTTTGAAACAGACGACAGACGACTATCAACAGATCATTTTCAGGGGTGGCGTGTGTCTGCTCTAACCTGTTAACATGGCTGTATGGCTGCTCTAACCAGTTAACATGGCTGTATGGCTGCTCTAACCTTTTAACATGGCTGTATGGCTGCTCTAACCTGTTAACATGGCTGTATGGCTGCTCTAACCTGTTAACATGGCTGTATGGCTGCTCTAACCTGTTAACATGGCTGTATGGCTGCTCTAACCTGTTAACATGGCTGTATGGCTGCTCTAACCTTTTAACATGGCTGTATGGCTGCTCTAACCTGTTAACATGGCTGTATGGCTGCTCTAACCTTTTAACATGGCTGTATGGCTGCTCTAACCTGTTAACATGGCTGTATGGCTGCTCTAACCTGTTAACATGGCTGTATGGCTGCTCTAACCTGTGAACATGGTCTGTATGGCTGCTCTAACCTGTTAACATGGGCTGTATGGCTGCTCTAACCTGTTAACATGGTCTGTATGGCTGCTCTAACCTGTTAACATGGCTGTGTGTCTGCTCTAACCTGTTAACATGGCTGTATGGCTGCTCTAACCTGTTAACATGGTCTGTATGGCTGCTCTAACCTGTTAACATGGGCTGATGGCTGCTCTAACCTGTTAATATGGTCTGTATGGCTGCTCTAACCTGTTAACATGGCTGTATGGCTGCTCTAACCTATTAACATGGCTGTATGGCTGCTCTAACCTGTTAACATGGCTGTATGGCTGCTCTAACCTGTTAACATGGCTGTATGGCTGCTCTAACCTGTTTAACCTGTTGGGTTAAACAAGATGGCGGCGCGTTCGCACGCGAGGCTGGGAGCGCTCCCGACGTTGGTGCTTTTTAGCATTTTTAAGTACATTTGTATGTACATTTTTATTTTAGTACTTATAGGGAACTGTTGTGTAAATAGTACCTACAGCAGACTAGACTTACTAGAAGTTGGTGCGCAAAACGAGAGGACAGTAACAGCGGAATTCTTGAAACAACAAAGCATTCCACACAACATCGCTCGCTCACCGGGAGAACAATGGTACACAGTCCCGTCCCTGAGACGCAAACGACGGCGTCGAGATCGTAAGCAACGCCGAGGCCGCAGGGGAGGCCTGCTAGCTAGGCTAAGGAGAAGCCCGGATAAACCAGCTTTGTCGAGGGGGATCACACAGCTACCGTGGGGGATAGCTGTGTGATTATTCTCACAGAAACCTGGCTCAGCGGTTCCATCATCGACTCTGCGGTCGCGCTACAAGGCCGCTCTTTACACCGAGCCGACCGGACTTTGCTTAGTGAGAAGACGCGCGGAGGCGGCCTCATTATATCTACGAAGGACAGCTGGTGCTTAAACACAAAAACTGTAAGTAGCCACTGCTCCCCAGACCTGGAATACTTGACTGTTAAATGCCGACCCACATACCTCCCGAGGGAATTCAACGCGGTGTACATAACAGCTGTATACATAGCACCAAGCGCAGATGCTAGTTTAGCATTAGCGCGGCTACATGACGTCATCAGTAGTGGACAGAGCGCAGATCCTAAAGCAGTACACATCATCGCGGGGGATTTCAATCATGCTGACCTGAAGGTAGTACTACCCAAGTTCTATCAGCATGTTAAATGTGCAACAAGAGGAGATAACACACTGGACAAGGTATACACCAACATCAAGCTTGCTTACAAGGCTAGACCGCTAGCTCATCTAGGCATGTCTGACCACGTGTCCATCCTCCTGATCCCAGCCTACACTCCAATGAGGAAAAGTGCTCCCATCACCACTAAGACTGTCAGAACCTGGCCAGCAGGGTCCGCCCCACTGCAGATCTGCCTGAATGACACCTCATGGCAGGAATATGAGCATGAGGACCTGGAACAGTTCACATCGTCGGTTCTGAACCACATAGTGAACTGCACCAACTCAGCCACCGTGGACAAACGTGTCCGGGTCTACCCCAACACGAAGCCATGGATGACTGAGAAGGTCCGAAAACTGCTCAAGGAGAGGGACAACGCCTTCTCAGCGAAGGACACACTGCTGTACAGCACCAACAGGGCTAACCTAAACCGTGGCATCCGGGAGGCCAAGGCAGACCACAGAGAGAAGATTGAGGAATGCTTCCTGAGCAACGACTCCAGGCGGGTGTGGCAGGGGGTTCAGCACATGACAAACTTCAGAGCCAACAGGCTCACAGCCGCGGAGGACAACCCCCTGCTTGCGGAACAGCTGAACTCCTTCTACGCCCGGTTCGGCGAGGGGCGAACGGAGGTAACCACAACACAAACACCACTCTCTCCAGCTCTCAGCAGCCTCACCCTTACAGAGCATGAAGTGAGACGCGTGCTGAAGGCGGTGGACCCCAGAAAAGCCTCAGGGCCGGATGGCGTCCTGGGACGGGTGCTGAGGGACTGCGCCGACCAGCTGGCCGGGGTTTTCACCAACATCTTCAACCAGTCCCTGTCCCAGGCCACCATCCCACCCTGCCTGAAAACCTCAACAATCATCCCAGTCCCGAAGAAAAGCACGGTGAGCTGCCTAAACGACTACCGCCCGGTGGCACTCACACCAATCATCATGAAGTGCTTCGAGAAACTGGTCCGGGCCCACATAGTCACACGCCTCCCGCCCAACCTGGATCCATACCAGTTCGCCTACAGAGCCCACAGGTCCACAGAGGACGCTATCGCGACGACTCTCCACTCCACTCTATCCCACCTGGAGAGGGGGAACAGCTACGCGAGACTGCTCTTTGTGGACTTCAGCTCTGCCTTCAACACCATCCTTCCAGACAGGCTAGTGACCAAACTACTAGACCTGGGACTATCACACTCCATCTGTGCATGGATCAAGGACTTCCTGTCTGACTGCCCCCAGAGGGTGCGGGTGGGCTCCCACACCTCCACAGCCCTCAGACTCAGCACTGGGTCCCCCCAGGGCTGCGTGCTAAGCCCCATCCTCTACAACCTCTACACCTACGACTTCACCCCTGTCCACCCCAGCAACTCCATCGTAAAGTTTGCAGACGACACCACCGTGGTGGGCTGCATCTCGGGGGGGGACGAGGCGGCGTACAGGGATGAGGTGGAGCAGCTGGGCAAGCTGTGCAAGGTTAACAACCTGCTGCTGAACCAGTTAAAGACCCAGGAAATCATTGTGGACTTCAGGAGGAAAAAATCTGAGGTCCAGCCCCTGCTCGTCGATGGAGGGAGCGTGGAGAGAGTCTCAACCCTCCGATTCCTGGGGGTGCACATACAGGATGACCTGTCCTGGAAGACCAACACAGCAGCCATCATCAAGAAGGCACAACAGCGGCTCTACTTGCTGAGAGTCCTCAGGAAATACCACCTCAAACAGGAGCTGCTTGTGACCTTCTACCGCTGCACAGTGGAGAGCATCCTCACCTACTGCATCTGCGTGTGGTTCTCCAGCTGCACAGCCGCAGAGAGGAAAGCGCTACAGAGAGTCGTGAGATCGGCCCAGAAGATCATCGGCGCCCCCCTCCCCTCTCTGGAAGAGCTGTACAACACACGCTGCCTCAGGAAGGCCTCCAAGATCTCCAGAGACCCATCCCACCCTGGGAACGAACACTTTGTTCGGCTGCCCTCGGGCAGGCGGTTCAGGACCATGTCCGCAAGGACAAATAGACTGAAGCTCAGCTTCTACCCTAGGGCCATTCAGGCCCTGAACACAGCAAAGACCTAGGTTCTAGGCCCTGGACAATCTAGACAATATGATGGCAGCTACTAGATTGTAATCAAGTGCAATACTGAAACACAACTGTGAACATTTCAAACCTGCAAACTGCGACACTTTAAATGAATGTGCAATAATACTATGTGCAATATGACAACCCTCGTGCACATAAGGTAGGAAATGTTAGGATATTTATAGCATAGCATAGAGTACAGCACAGTGTTTTATTTGTATAGTATAGTATAGTGGATAGTGTACATAGCCTTTATTTATGTAAACCAGCTCTTTTCCCTCTTGTTTTTAGTATTTTTTTCCTAGCACCAGGGGAGCCCCCCCTCACAAATTTCGTTGTATGGTACCTGTACTATATTAATGACAATAAAGACCATTCATTAACATGGCTGTATGGCTGCTCTAACCTGTTAACATGGCTGTATGGCTGCTCTAACCTGTTAACATGGCTGTATGGCTGCTCTAACCTGTTAACATGGCTGTATGGCTGCTCTAACCTGTTAACATGGTCTGTATGGCTGCTCTAACCTGTTAACATGGTCTATATGGCTGCTCTAACCTGTTAACATGGCTGTGTGTCTGCTCTAACCTGTTAACATGGCTGTATGGCTGCTCTAACCTGTTAACATGGTCTGTATGGCTGCTCTAACCTGTTAACATGGGCTGTATGGCTGCTCTAACCTGTTAATATGGTCTGTATGGCTGCTCTAACCTGTTAACATGGCTGTGTGTCTGCTCTAACCTGTTAACATGGCTGTATGGCTGTTCTAACCTGTTAACATGGCTGTATGGCTGCTCTAACCTGTTAACATGGCTGTATGGCTGCTCTAACCTGTTAACATGGTCTGTATGTCTGCTATAACCTGTTAACATGGTCTGTATGGCTGCTCTAACCTGTTAACATGGCTGTATGGCTGTTCTAACCTGTTAACATGGCTGTATTGGCTGCTCTAACCTGTTAACATGGCTGTATGGCTGCTCTAACCTGTTAACATGGCTGTATGGCTGTTCTAACCTGTTAACATGGCTGTATGGCTGCTCTAACCTGTTAACATGGCTGTATGGCTGTTCTAACCTGTTAACATGGGCTGTATGGCTGTTCTAACCTGTTAACATGGCTGTGTGTCTGCTCTAACCTGTTAACCCTTGTGTGGTGTTCGGGTCAACCTGACCCGTTTTCAATTTTTACTTAAAGAGAAATGGTACAAGAATACATTTTATCAATCTGAAACTCCATGGCTCATTTTATATGAAAAACAAAAAACATTTTTTTTTTTTTTTTTTTTACACATCCTACAATACCCCAACACATTTATGTCCTTCATAAGGTGTTCGGGTCATTTTGACCCGGATACACAGAGACACAGAAACATACACACACTCACACTGACACTCACTCACTCACTCACACACCTCTGCTCTGTCTTTCCCGTGCCGAGAAGCCGTCTGCTCTCGCACTCTTTACCCTTTGAAATGCAACATTGTATAATAATAATAAAGAATAATATTGTACTGGACTCCTCACACCTGCACAAGAAGCCGTCTGCTCTGGCTTTCCCACGCCGAGAAGCTGTCTGCTCTCGCACCTTTTACCCTTTGAATTGCAATGTTGTAAAAAAATGTATAATAACATTGTACTGCACCTGCACATCATGGGAGGGATAAAAGAGAGAAATAGCTCTCCATCCCAGTGTATAGGTCATTTCAACTACAATCCTCCACCAGCAACATGAAGAAAAGATTCAGTGTTCAGAGGGCCGTGGAGATACTATTTGAAGAGAGTGAGCAACAAAGTGAAGTTGAAGGGGGGGAGGATGTTTCAGATGAGGATAATGTAGAAATTAATTCAGAGTATTCTGATTCTGAAAGTGAATTTGGAGATGAGTTTCACTCTGAGCATGCAGCAGAAGGATCCCCACAGCCAGCCACTGGAAGAGCCCCACAGCCAGCCACTGGAAGAGCCCCACAGCCAGCCACTGCAGGAGCCCCACAGCCAGCCACTGCAGGAGCCCCACAGCCAGCCACTGGAAGAGCCCCGCAGCCAGCCACTGGAAGAGCCCCGCAGCCAGCCACTGGAAGAGCCCCACAGCCAGCCACTGGAAGAGCCCCACAGCCAGCCACTGGAAGAGCCCCACTGCCAGCCACTGGAAGAGCCCCACAGCCAGCCACTGGAAGAGCCCCACAGCCAGCCACTGGAAGAGCCCCGCAGCCAGCCACTGCAGGAGCCCCACAGCCAGCCACTGCAGGAGCCCCACAGCCAGCCACTGCAGGAGTCCCACAGCCAGCCACTGCAGGAGCCCACACATATTTGTCCAAGAATGGCCAAATTGAATGGTCTTCATCCCCAATGAGAGAGCCCCCCCGCTCAGCTGCTAACATTATAAGGATGGTACCAGGGCCCACACGATTGGCAGTGACTCATGTTGACAATATCAAGTTATCCTTTGAGCTGCTGATTACTGATTCAATTCAGAAAATAATTATTGATATGACCAACCTTGAGGGGAGACGTGTTTTCGGGGAGGAGTGGAAAGAAATGGACGACACACACTTACAGGCCTATTTTGGGATCCTCATCCTAGCAGGTGTCTATAGGTCAAGAGGGGAGTCGACTGAAAGTCTGTGGGATGTGGAGACAGGGAGAGCAATTTTTAGAGCCACAATGTCTCTGAAGAGCTTCCATATCTACTCGAGGGTCATCAGGTTTGATGACCGGGAATCAAGACCTGTTAGACGGCGTAGGGACAAGTTGGCTGCAATCGGCACGGTGTGGGACAAGTGGGTGGACCGGCTTCCACTTCTTTACAACCCTGGGCCCAATCTAACTGTGGATGAACGGCTTGTGGGGTTTAGAGGTCGTTGCCCCTTCAGGCAGTATATGCCCTCCAAACCAGCAAGGTACGGAATAAAAATCTGGGTTGCCTGTGATGCCGTTTCATCGTATGCATGGAACATGCACATTTATACAGGGAAGCCAGAGGGAGGAGCCCGTGAGAGAAACCAGGGGACACGGGTGGTGTTGGATATGTCACAGGGCCTCAGTGGCCATAACATCACCTGTGATAATTTCTTTACATCCTACAGCCTGGGACAGGAACTTCTCAAACGAAAGGTGACAATGGTTGGAACAGTCCGAAAAAACCAGACGGAGCTCCCACCCCAGTTTCTAAATGTGAAGAACAGGCCAGTCCATTCCTCCAACGTTGTGTTTACAGCCAACACTACCCTGGTGTCTTACATACCAAAAAAGGGCAAGAGTGTGATGCTCATGAGCACTCTACATAGGGATGGAAGAATCAGTGGCCGGGAGGACCGTAAGCCAGAGGTCATACTTGACTACAACGCCACCAAAGGTGGAGTAGACAACCTGGACAAGCTGCTGGCCTGCTACAGCTGCCAAAGAAGAACTCTACGGTGGCCTCTCGTGATCTTCTTCAACATCCTGGATGTTTCAGCCTACAATGCATTTTCAATCTGGATGGCAGTCAACCCAGACTGGAACCAAAGGAAGCTCCAAAGACGACGTCTTTTCCTTGAGGAGCTAGGTATGGCACTGGTGACACCGCATATCCAAAGGAGACAACATGCCCAGGACCCCAACTTCTCTAGCCATAGTGAGGAGGATTACAGATGCTCCACCTGCACAACCCACACAACCACAATCTCCAGTGCCTGAGGTAAGTGTCCTGTTGCGGTTGTTTGTGTGTGTGTCTGTGTTGATTCACTTGCTTAGTCAAATGTATTGATCGCTTTGGTAAATGTAAGTCGCTTTGAAATAAGGCGTCTGCTAAATGCCAACATTTTCAATGTAAATGTAAATATGTGTGTGTGTGCGTGTGTGTGTGTGTGTGTGTGTGTGTGAGTGATTTAGAGTATTAGGAGACGTGGTGGAAAAAAAAATCCTGAACTAAGTCTTTTCATTATTCTAGACTGCAGCCGATGGCAAAAAGAGGAAGCGCTGCGAGGTGTGTGGACCCTCAAAGGACACAAAGACAGGGACCACATGCAGCAACTGCAAAAAGTACATTTGTGGTACACATACTTAGTCCTTGGGCCAAACCCCCAAATTGAACATTTCACTACCAAATTCTGGGCAAATCCTAGATGTGATTTTCTTATTCCTATACATCCCTAGATTATGTTTTGATATGATAGACCTTTTGGATTGGCAGCTTATTAGTAGTTATCACCTCGTAAAGGTACGGAGTGCTTTTTTCAAAACCGGAGTTTTGCCTAGAAAAGTCCCCTGCCATATCCTGCTCCCCTTCGCATGATTCGCGCCTAGCTGTGCTGTGATTGTGATAGAGACATGAGCCCTTTCATGTTCTTTATGCGCCTGAGTCTCCTAAACACGTAGAGACCAACCCCGAGTCGATCAATGATTCCTACGATGAGCTATGGTAACTTTACCGCACCTACCCCCTACCGATGAATGCCTAATTTTTGCGGTTTTCCGGAGGTATTGTGCGGTAGGTGCGGGAAAGTTACCATAGCTCAGCGTAGGAAGCTCTGATCGACTCGGGGTTGGTCTCTACTTGTTCAGGAGACCCAGGCGCATAAAGCTAACCTGGCTCATGTCTCTATCACAAGCACAGCCCGAGCTATGCGCGACTGACGCGAAGGGGAGCAGAATATGGCCGGGGACTTTTTGATGGGTAAAACATTTTACCTAATAGATATCACCATGAAACTTCCCCAGTTGATTACTTACATTGAGACAATAATTTTTTGTATTACAAGTTTTCAGAAATGTTCTGTTTAAATATGCAAATGATGTATTATCTACTTAAAATATGAGTTAATTTGCATATCTTTAAAGAACATTTGGACCACAGATTGGATAAAGACAGTAATTAATTACTATACATCCCTAGATTATTATTTGATGTGATAGACCTTGTTGGACCTTGTTGTTAGTAGTTTAATACCTTATCCCCTCTTAAAGTATGGACTGCTGTCATTTAAAATGTGTGTTAGCCTACGTTCTGTACGGGAGTGGACCCGAATGCAGGACAATGAGGCGGAGGCAGATGAACAGTTACATTTATTTAGCCCACAAGGCAGTGAAAGCTGTAGGTGTATGGAGTCCGGTGGTAGGTGTGGTCCAAAATTGGGAGATGTTTTCTGATTTCTGCCGCCCTCAACAAAGTTCTCCATAAGTCCAGGTTTTGGGGTGACACCAGGTTTGAGTTGGAGTCATCATCAGAGCAGTGGATGATGCTGTCCATCATCAGAGCAGTGGATGATGCTGTCCATGATCAGAGCAGTGGGTGATGCTGTCCATGATCAGAGCAGTGGGTGATGCTGTCCATGATCAGAGCAGTGGATGATGCTGTCCATGACAGAGCAGTGGATGATGCTGTCCATGATCAGAGCAGTGGATGATGCTGTCCATGATCAGAGCAGTGGATGATGCTGTCCATGATCAGAGCAGTGGATGATGCTGTCCATCATCAGAGCAGTGGATGATGCTGTCCATGCCGCTTTCTTGGCAGGTTGCTGCTGCATTCACCTGAAGTTGGATCCATCATTAGACTTACACTTACTGCTGATGATGTGGGTCTCTGAAATAGAGGAATATATATCTAGTTTGACATTAAATTACCAACCTTATTCTAAACTAAAATATTGTCAGGGTGCAGTAATTGGGGCAGATCTCATTACAACTTAGAGGAGCTACAAACAAGGAATCTTCTGTAAATTTAATGTAAATTAAGTTACATTAATATTACTACAATATAAAACCCTGTCTCAAGCCTGGGTACACAACAGGCTACTTTGCTAGTTTAGCTAGCTAACTAAAGTGTTATTAACTATAAATAATAATAATGCATTTTATTTGTATTGCACTTTTCATTCAAAAGAATCTCAGAGTGCTACAGAGTAAAAAAAACTAAAACATAATAAGTTAAAAACATAGTAAAACAACTCAAAATAAATCACAAAAATGAACACAGTTCAACAGTCAAAGGCCTGTCTTAAAAGAGTCCAGGCTCTGTACTGCCCATAGCTGGCTAGGAAGGCTGTTCCACAGGCTCTGTACTGCCCTTAGCTGGCTAGGAAGGCTGTTGCACAGGCTCTGTACTGCCCTTAGCTGGCTAGGAAGGCTGTTCCACAGGCTCTGTACTGCCCTTAGCTGGCTAGGAAGGCTGTTCCACAGGCTCTGTACTGCCCTTAGCTGGCTAGGAAGGCTGTTGCACAGGCTCTGTACTGCCCGTAGCTGGCTAGGAAGGCTGTTCCACAGGCACGGCGGAGCCGAACAGAAGGCTCGGTCCCCCATGGTGCGGAGCCTGGTATTGGGGACCTGGAGGAGCAAACTGTTTGAAGACCTGAGGGTGCGGGTGGAGGTTTGTGGAGTGATGAGTTCTTGTAGATAGGGAGGTGCGTGTCCGTTGATGCATTTGTGGGTGAGAAGAAGGACTTTGTAGTCAACCCTGAATGAGACAGGGAGCCAATGTAGTGAGTGTAGAACAGGGGTTATGTGCTTGTATTTGTGGACTCTCATCAGGATCCTGGCAGCGCTGTTCTGGATGTATGGCAGCTTCTGTATGCTTTTGCCAGGAATCCCGATGAAGAGCGGATTGCAGTAGTCAAAGGCATGGACAAGTTCTCTGCATCTGACAGGGTTAGAGTGGGACGGAGTTTGGAAATATTTCTGAGATGATAGAAGGAGGTTTTGCACAGGTGTTTTATATGGTCACTGAAGGTCAGGTGAGGGTCAAACCTAACCCCCAGATTTGAAACTGAGGAGGAGAAGAGGATGACTTGACCCTCGAAGGTGAGCTGTGATATGGGCGAAGACTGAACCTGGTGTGGGGTGCCAACAAGACGAGCTTCGGATTTGTTACTGTTTAACTGAAGGAAGTTGTTGTTCATCCATGCCTTTATCTCCTCAAGACAGGTGGTGAGACATAACATGGCTGCAGAGGGGCTTGGGGTAGTTTTAATGTAGAGCTGTGTGTCATCAGCATAACAATGGAAAGACATCCCATATCTGGTGATGACACGACCGAGGGGGAGCATGTAGGTGATGAAGAGGATGGGGCCGAGAACCAACCCCTGTGGAACACCACAGGTAACAGGGAGAAGTCTGGACTTGCATCCTCCCAGTGAGACGTATTCAGTCCTGCCAGAGAGATAGGACTGAAACCACTTCAGTGCAGAGTCTGAGAGTCCAATGGTGGTGTGGAGGCGCTCTAGGAGGATAGTGTGATCCACCATGTCAAATGCTGCTGTCAGGTCCAGGAGGATGTCATTAGCAGTTCATTCGTCACCCTTAGCATAGCCGTTTCTGTACTGTGGGCTGAGCGAAAGCTTGACTGAAATCTTTCAAACAGGTTGTTGTGTTTGAGGTGATCCTGGAGTTGGGAAGCAACTTCCTTCACTAGCACCTTGGACAGGAAGGCAAGGTTGGTGTATGACTTGAGCAGAGCAGTGGGAATGGGGTCCAGGGCGCAAGTGCATGATTTCATTCCTCTAAGGATTTCCATAATGTGGCTCTGTTGAACCTCTGTGAAACATGGGAGAGATGGCAAACTCCCAGGCGAGGGGTTGGTAGCAGAGGGAGACAGAGAGGAAGAGCTGGGCATCAGAGAGCGAATGTTGTTGACCTTGGATCTGAAAAAGTCAATGAAGCTGTTACATCGCTGCTCTGTAGCCTCAGTAGTGGGAGATGGTTGTGGCTTCAGGAGATGATTTATGGTAGAAAAAACTAGCTAGCTAGTTATAATAATAATAATAATAATAACTTGCATTTATATAGCACCTTTCAGGGAACCCAAGGTCGCTTCGTTATCTAACCAGTAACCAGCTATACATTACCACTAACTCTAAACTAGCTTGCTAGCTAAAGTTACCTGAGGTAACTTACCTCTAAATATGGATCTGGCTGGGGCTAAGTTAATTTATTTGAGGAGGTAAACACACACTTTATTTGTTTTAAGCACTTTGTTTTAGATTTTTATTCTGGAAAACTATGTAAATTAACGCATATTTTAAGTAGATAATGTATCATTTGTATATTTAAACATACAAATTCAGAAAACAATAAATGTACCCATCCATGGGTTTGACCTTTCATCTGACTCCGCCTCAGTGTCCTGCATTCGGGTCCACAAGTCCCCTGCCATATTTTGCTCCCCTTCACGTCAGTCGCGCATAGCTCGGGCTGTGCTTGCGATAGAGACATGAGCCAGGTTAGCTTTATGCGCCTGGGTCTCCTGAACACGTAGAGACCAACCCCGAGTCGATCAGAGCTTCCTACGCTGAGCTATGGTAACTTTCCCGCACCTACCGCACAATACCTCCGGAAAACCGCAAAAAGTAGGCATTCATCGGTAGGGGGTAGGTGCGGTAAAGTTACCATAGCTCATCGTAGGAATCATTGATCGACTTGGGGTTGGTCTCTACGTGTTTAGGAGACTCAGGCGCATAAAGAACATGAAAAGCCTCATGTCTCTATCAAAACCACACCACAGCTAGGCGCGAATCATACGAAGGGGAGCAATATATGGCAGGGGACTTTTCTAGGCAAAACTCCGGTTTTGAAAAAAGCACTCCGTACCTTTACGAGGTGATAACTACTAATAAGCTGCCAATCCAAAAGGTCTATCATATCAAAACATAATCTAGGGATGTATAGGAATAAGAAAATCACATCTAGGATTTGCCCAGAATTTGGTAGTGAAAAATGGTTTGGCCCAAGGACTAACTGTCAAATGCTGTACTTCATGTGTTGTGTAGACAGACATGCCCATGCACACACAATTGTAACCAGTGTTATTTCAGTGACTAAAACAGTGTACCTTCCACATGTTTTGTGTTTCAGCATTTGTAGCATTATTCTTGTTCATCACCTGTATTTTTTACAGCTTTGATTATAATGCTTTGAAAATCAATTGAGAATATAAGTTCAAAATAATAAACATCAATAACATTGATAATAATAATTATAACATTATAACATTGTTTCATTTACATTTTTCCTAGATAAGTATGATTTATGACAACCAAGTCTTTATTATAGTGGATTTTGTTTAGTGGAAGTTAGGAGCATCATGTGCGTAAAAACGCCTCTACTCATCATGCTGCCGTTCGGCCCCACCTATTCCCAGGGGTCTGACACTTTGAGGGTTATAATTAGGCACCCTCTGCTCCAGCCCCTCCAAAGGGCAGCCCCCTAGGTCCACCAGAACAAAATATACACTTTTGAATGTGAACACAGTACCTATTGTGCATTAATGGGTACAGTACCTGTTTGTGCCCACAGGAGGCGCTCTTTAATATTATGGGCTATTTTGGGGCTATCTTGCACCCTGAGCATACTCCCTTGTACGGGTCACCATTGGGACTAGGAGCACCGTGTCAGGAAAAGTGCTTTCAAAACCCCAATGATGTCCTGGGTCAACTTGACCCGAAGAGTACGAAAGGGTCCAAAAAGTGAACACCACACAAGGGTTAACATGGGCTGTATGGCTGCTCTAACCTGTTAACATGGACTGTATGGCTGCTCTAACCTGTTAACATGGCTGTATGGCTGCTATAACCTGTTAACATGGCTGTATGGCTGCTATAACCTGTTAACATGGCTGTGTGGCTGCTCTGACCTGTTAACATGGGCTGTATGGCTGCTATAACCTGTTAACATGGCTGTATGGCTGCTATAACCTGTTAACATGGCTGTATGGCTGCTATAACCTGTTAACATGGGCTGTATGGCTGCTCTAACCTGTTAACATGGCTGTATGGCTGCTATAACCTGTTAACATGGCTGTGTGGCTGCTCTGACCTGTTAACATGGGCTGTATGGCTGCTCTAACCTGTTAACATGGGCTGTATGGCTGCTCTAACCTGTTAACATGGCTGTATGGCTGCTCTAACCTGTTAACATGGGCTGTATGGCTGCTCTAACCTGTTAACATGGTCTGTATGGCTGCTCTAACCTGTTAACATGGCTGTGTGTCTGCTCTAACCTGTTAACATGGCTGTATGGCTGCTCTAACCTGTTAACATGGTCTGTATGGCTGCTCTAACCTGTTAACATGGCTGTGTGTCTGCTCTAACCTGTTAACATGGTCTGTATGGCTGCTCTAACCTGTTAACATGGCTGTGTGTCTGCTCTAACCTGTTAACATGGCTGTGTGGCTGCTCTAACCTGTTAACATGGCTGTATGGCTGTTCTAACCTGTTAACATGGCTGTATGGCTGCTCTAACCTGTTAACATGGCTGTATGGCTGCTCTAACCTGTTAACATGGTCTGTATGTCTGCTGTAACCTGTTAACATGGTCTGTATGGCTTCTCTAACCTGTTAACATGGCTGTATGGCTGTTCTAACCTGTTAACATGGCCTGTATGGCTGCTCTAACCTGTTAACATGGCTGTATGGCTGCTCTAACCTGTTAACATGGCTGTATGGCTACTCTAACCTGTTAACATGGGCTGTAAGGCTGCTCTAACCTGTTAACATGGCTGTATGGCTGCTCTAACCTGTTAACATGGGCTGTATGGCTGCTCTAACCTGTTAACATGGACTGTATGGCTGTTCTAACCTGTTAACATGGGCTGTATGGCTGCTCTAACCTGTTAACATGGCTGTGTCTGCTCTAACCTGTTAACATGGGCTGTATGGTTGATCTAACCTGTTAACATGGCTGTATGGCTGCTCTAACCTGTTTACGTGGGCTGTATGGCTGCTCTAACCTGTTAACATGGCTGTGTGTCTGCTCTAACCTGTTAACATGGGCTGTATGGCTGCTCTAACCTGTTAACATGGCTGTATGGCTGCTCTAACCTGTTAACATGGCTGTATGGCTGCTAAAACCTGTTAACAAGGGCTGTGTGGCTGCTCTAACCTGTTAACATGGGCTGTATGGCTGCTCTAACCTGTTAACATTGGCTGTATGGCTGCTCTAACCTGTTAACATGGGCTGTATGGCTGCTCTAACCTGTTAACATGGGCTGTATGGCTGCTCTAACCTGTTAACATGGGCTGTGTGTCTGCTCTAACCTGTTAACATGGCTGTGTGTCTGCTCTAACCTGTGAACATGGGCTGTATGGCTGCTCTAACCTGTGAACATGGCTGTATGGCTGCTCTAACCTGTTAACATGGACTGTATGGCTGCTCTAACCTGTTAACATGGCTGTATGGCTGCTATAACCTGTTAACATGGCTGTATGGCTGCTATAACCTGTTAACATGGGCTGTATGGCTGCTCTAACCTATTAACATGGGCTGTATGGCTGCTCTAACCTGTTAACATGGCTGTATGGCTGCTCTAACCTGTTACCATGGGCTGTATGGCTGCTCTAACCTGTTAACATGGCTGTATGGCTGCTCTAACATGTTAACATGGGCTGTATGGCTGCTCTAACCTGTTAACATGGCTGTATGGCTGCTCTAATCTGTTAACATGGGCTGTATGGCTGCTCTAACCTGTTAACATGGCTGTATGGCTGCTCTAACCTGTTAACATGGGCTGTATGGCTTCTCTAACCTGTTAACATGGGCTGTATGGCTGCTCTAACCTGTTAACATGGCTTTGTGTCTGCTCTAACCTGTTAACATGGGCTGTATGGCTGCTCTAACCTGTTAACATGGGCTGTATGGCTGCTCTAACCTGTTAACATTGGCTGTATGGCTGCTCTAACCTGTTAACATGGGCTGTATGGCTGCTCTAACCTGTTAACATGGGCTGTATGGCTGCTCTAACCTGTTAACATGGGCTGTGTGTCTGCTCCAACCTGTTAACATGGCTGTGTGTCTGCTCTAACCTGTGAACATGGGCTGTATGGCTGCTCTAACCTGTGAACATGGCTGTATGGCTGCTCTAACCTGTTAACATGGACTGTATGGCTGCTCTAACCTGTTAACATGGCTGTATGGCTGCTATAACCTGTTAACATGGCTGTATGGCTGCTATAACCTGTTAACATGGGCTGTATGGCTGCTCTAACCTGTTAACATGGGCTGTATGGCTGCTCTAACCTGTTAACATGGCTGTATGGCTGCTCTAACCTGTTACCATGGGCTGTATGGCTGCTCTAACCTGTTAACATGGCTGTATGGCTGCTCTAACCTGTTAACATGGGCTGTATGGCTGCTCTAACCTGTTAACATGGCTGTATGGCTGCTCTAATCTGTTAACATGGGCTGTATGGCTGCTCTAACCTGTTAACATGGCTGTATGGCTGCTCTAACCTGTTAACATGGGCTGTATGGCTGCTCTAACCTGTTAACATGGGCTGTATGGCTGCTCTAACCTGTTAACATGGCTGTGTGTCTGCTCTAACCTGTTAACATGGGCTGTATGGCTGCTCTAACCTGTTAACATGGCTGTATTGCTGCTCTAACCTGTTAACATGGGCTGTATGGCTGCTCTAACCTGTTAACATGGCTGTATGGCTGCTATAACCTATTAACATGGCTGTATGGCTGCTATAACCTGTTAACATGGGCTGTATGGCTGCTCTAACCTGTTAACATGGGCTGTATGGCTGCTCTAACCTGTTAACAGTGGTGGGCTGCATCTCGGGGGGGGACGAGGCGGCGTACAGGGATGAGGTGGAGCAGCTGGGCAAGCTGTGCAAGGTTAACAACCTGCTGCTGAACCAGTCAAAGACCCAGGAAATCATCGTGGACTTCAGGAGGAAAAAATCTGAGGTCCAGCCCCTGCTCGTCGATGGAGGGAGCGTGGAGAGAGTCTCAACCCTCCGATTCCTGGGGGTGCACATACAGGATGACCTGTCCTGGAAGATCAACACAGCAGCCATCATCAAGAAGGCACAACAGCGGCTCTTCTTCCTGAGAGTCCTCAGGAAAAACCACATCGGACAGGAGATGCTTGTGACCTTCTACCGCTGCGCAGTGGAGAGCATCCTCACCTACTGCATCTCCGTGTGGTTCTCCAGCTGCACAGCCGCAGAGAGGAATGCGCTACAGAGAGTCGTGAGATCGGCCCAGAAGATCACCGGCGCCCCTCTCCCCTGTTAACATGGCTGTGTGTCTGCTCTAACCTGTGAACATGGGCTGTATGGCTGCTCTAACCTGTTAACATGGGCTGTATGGCTGCTCTAACCTGTTAGCATGGCTGTATGGCTGCTCTAACCTGTTAACATGGGCTGTATGGCTGCTAAAACCTGTTAACATGGGCTGTGTGGCTGCTCTAACCTGTTAACATGGGCTGTATGGCTGCTCTAACCTGTTAACATGGGCTGTGTGTCTGCTCTAACCTGTTAACATGGCTGTATGGCTGCTCTAACCTGTTAACATGGGCTGTGTGGCTGCTGTAACACACTCGCTACTGAGGTTGACGTCTGTGGTGTGGCCTGGGATGTAACGATAGCACTAGGTCCACGGC
>NC_137689.1:36590133-36625133 GCF_963989245.1 Nansenia antarctica | reverse complement strand
CACACCACAGACACACTCTCGTTTGGACGAGCGCTTGCGTCCAGGAGAGAAAGAGAGAGAGAGAGAGAGAGAGAGAGCGGTGGTGTGGTGTGGGGGGGGGAGGTTAAGTGTCTGAAATAGACTGGTAAGTGTTGCGGAGACGCTGTCACCTACCCGCTGATAGGCTTTTAAATGCGGTGGGCGGTAGCATTAGCGTCCGGCGCTGCGTGTTTGTTTATGCGCCTCTGATAGGGCTTTCACACCGGAAGTTCCGAACGCCGATTCGCGTTCGGAAACTTCCGAACGTTGGCACTGTGTGGCGAACGAGCCCGCGTTCATACCAGTGTATCGTTCGCCAGACAGCGCCAACGTTCGGAGGTTTCCGAATGCGAATGCGAACCGGCGTTCGGAACTGCCGGTGTGAAAGCCCTATGAGAGACGCGGGGCAGAGCTGGAGTGATGTTCTCTATCGAAGGCGAAGGCCGTTCTCCAAAGCACAGATGTTTTGAGAGGGATGATCTTGAACTTTTGGGAGCTGTTTGAGCTGTTTTTCGAGCGGTTCTGCTTCCGGGGAGGTCGAGAAGAGGAGGAGGAGGAGGAGGGAGCCGTACTGTAGGAGAATGAACGAACACACACGCATGCACGCACCCACGCACAGAGAAAAAACTATGTCCGCCGATATTATGATGATGGACAAGGCATAAGATACTGTCCCGCCGTCGCACAGGAAACCGAAAGAAAAGGAGCGCAAGGGGTTCATGATAAGCCTCTTCCCTGCATCCACTGACATTTCGCTGTGACCCCCCCCCACACACACACTGGAGAGAAGGTCCCATATACATGACAATGACCAGGGCAGGGACACTGACAGGAGAGGGATGGGGGGGGGGGGGCGCTCTGGAGTGGCGAGGGATTTGAAGAACCCCACGTTGACCCAAAGTTGCCCCTTTCTTTTGTGGAGGGAACAGAGGAGAGAGGAGGGAGGGAGGAGGGAGGGAGGAGGGAGGAGGGGGATAAGGAAACAGGGCGTCTGATAAAAGGACGGTCTGTGAACTAAAAGCGCACTGTTGCTAGAACGTGGAGCGGACGGACTTCAAGGAAGGTAATGATAGAAGGGGGTAGAAAGAGAGAAAGACAGGCAGACAGACAGACACGGATGGTCAATAGACAGACAGACAGACAGACAGACAACCTCAAAAGCATAGACAAAGAGACATTTTCAAAAACGAATCTTCTTCAATATGCCCTTATCGTAAAATGAGGGGGGTACCTTTGAAGATCCTTGGGCAAGACACTGAACCCCAAATTGCTCCCAGTGAGCGGGCCGGCGCCTTGTATGGTAGCTTGCCTACCTCGCCATTGGTGTGTGAATGTGAATGTGTGTGTGAATGGGTGAATGAGAGGCCGTTGTAAAGCGCTTTGGATAAAGGCGCTAAATAAGTGCAGTCCATTTACCATTTTACCTTTACTTGAAAAAGCAAATCTTAACTAACAAAGGCCTCCGAATGGTCCAACCTAAGTGCTTTCCTCCCAACAGCCCAGCTGATACAACACTGCACGTGTCAACGTACCTGTCTGAGTGTCCAGAGGACGATGATTTGACAGTGTCGTCAACACCACCAAAGACCTGCCGTGACGCGGTGCCACGCCCGTTCACGCCATTCCAGATGACATACAGCTGTGAGGACCGAGATCGTCATGACCACCGTCGTCATGACCACAGCAGCCTCCCTAGGACAGCACTGAACCAGTTTGAGAGTGGACCAGTCTGAACCAGGGCTGAGAGTGTAGACAATGAGCCCCCCAGCCTCCCATCTCTACCTCCCCCAGCCTCCCCCTGGACCTCCCATCTCTACCTCCCCCAGCCTCCCCCCGAACCTCCCATCTCTACCTCCCCCAGCCTCCCCCCGAACCTCCCATCTCTACCTCCACCAGCCTCCCCCCGAACCTCCCATCTCTACCTCCCCCAGCCTCCCCCTGGACCTCCCATCTCTACCTCCCCCAGCCTCCCCCGAACCTCCCATCTCTACCTCCACCAGCCTCCCATCTCTACCTCCACCAGCCTCCCATCTCTACCTCCCCCAGCCTCCCCCCGAACCTCCCATCTCTACCTCCACCAGTCTCCCATCTCTACCTCCACCAGCCTCCCATCTCTACCTCCCCCAGCCTCCCCCTGGAGCTCACGTCCCACATTCATTCCAACACGTTTTCACAGGACGATCAGAGGAGCAGAAAAAGACAGGATGATCTGTTATATAGAAGCGATGTCCGCAACAACGACCGAAACAGTCACCTGAATGAAAAGAGGGGGGGGGCTGTGGAGGCTGTGTGGGGGGGACTGTGGAGGCAGCGTGGTGGGGGCTGTGGAGGCAGCGTGGGGGGGGCTGTGGAGGCAGCGTAGGGGGGGCTGAAGACACCGTACCGCAGGGAGGGGGGGAGAAGGAAAGTTGAGATTCTACTGAGACAGAAGTGTGGGCTCCGAGCCCAATCTGACGGGCTAGCAGCCAGACAGTACAGCAGACAGGCTTTGAGCTCCGCCACTCCTCCTCCTCCTCCTCCTCCTCCTCCCCCTCCTCCTCCCTTGCTCCTTCCCGTGTTCCACGGAGGTGAGAGGAATGTGAGGCAGAGAGATTTTCATCTCAGTCTCTCTTCTCCCCCCGTCTTCTTTCCATTCCTCTCTCCCTCTCTCCCTTTATCTATCCGTCGCTCCTCAAAGGTCTCACGCTTTCCATCACCATATCTCGTTCCATCCCCCCCCCTCCCTCTTTCTCTCTCTCTGCCTCAAGGTAACGCCTGATTGAATCTGAATTAAAGTAGTGCCTTGCCTTCCACTCTCAAACACTCTCTCTTTCTATCACACACACACACACACAGACACACACACACACACAGACACACACACACACACACACACACACAGACACACACACACACACACACACACACAAAGGCTCCCATCTCAATATCCAGAATGGGTCTTTTGAAACAGCTTAAAAAGACTGATTGCCTTTTTGTGTGCCTCTCCCCTCTGCCTTTATCGTCAGTTTAAAACTGCCAAATACAGGCCACTGTTGTTGGGATTCTTTTATATTTTCTGGATGTAAATCAGTGTATTTTGTCACATTAACAATGTACAAATTTGTTGAAAACTGGGGAAATAAACACTTTGAAGATAAATGGCGCATTTAGATGCTTTCGGAATAGCATCGGGCGAATGAAAAGAATGGATTTTCAAAATGCAAGAGTGCCAGAAACTGATTTCACCATCCTAATAACAGTGTAATATCTGTATCAGAATGTTCCGGAACACATTGCACAGTTGGCGCCTCAGACGTAAGCCCATCAAAAAATGCTGGGAGGATGTGTGCTTCCCTCTGAAGCCAACCAGAAAGAGGATTAGTTTGTCTCAGAAGTTAATTGATTTAGTAAAAAAAAAAAAAAAAGGGTTTGGTCAAAAAACATGAAGGTATTGTGTGTGTCTCCCATAGGTCAGTGTCCTGCTACACATGACTTAGAGAAAGTGTGTTTTAGCTTTGACCATATCCTAGTATTCTTTTGTACTTGTGGAGAATATAACAGAGATTAGTAACCATCGACTGGCTGTTTTTACGGGGGCAGTTTGCTGTTGAAAGCACAAATCCATAATAGGCATGAGAGATTGACAGAGAATAAATACAAGAAAGAAAATACCAACACACACACACACGCACGCACAGGCACACACACACACACACACACACACACACACACACCTTCTTGGCAGCGTGGATACATTGCATGTACTCCTTGGCGATGCTGGAGCAGTGGAGAGTCTGGTGGTGGTTCTGCCTGTAGCACTGCAACACCTGGGCCTGCAACTCAGGACAGACGGACGCTGTGTGTCTGGGTCTGGGGGAGGGAGAGAGAGAGAGAGAGAGAGAGAGAGAGAGAGAGAGAGAGAGAGAGAGAGAGAGAGAGAGAGAGAGAGAGAGAGAGAGAGAGAGAGAGAGAGAGAGAGAGAGAGAGAGAGAGAGAGAGAGTAAGGATACCTAACATGCATGTTGTATTAGGAGTATAATAATTGTCTTTATGCTTTAATAATAATCAAAAGGGTACACAGTTGGTCTCCCACCCTCTGCACTGTCATCAGCACAAATTGTCCCCATATGATAAAATCCACCATCCCCCCTGATTTGTTTTTACAACTTGAGTACTGCCTACAACACACACACACACACACACACACACACACACACACACACACACACACACACACACACACACACACACAGCTGACCGTATCTGCATATTCTTAATGTAGTTAGTTACATGTAAACAGATGAAGTGGCTAATCCCCGTCTCATACATCCATTTAGTCACTGAGGTTATGGTAGATGTTTCCCGAATTCACACTCCATGAAAGCACTCGTAGTCGGAATTATAAAATAAAACAAATTATTAAACTAAACCAAACTAAGGTTGACTTTCTTAAAGTAATACGTTATATGGATCTCTTGAGCTCTGTACGATACACTGCAACCCGCTGTGCGATTCAACATAATCAGATCCACCATTCCCTCGTGAACACAAATTTTGATCTCCTATATAAAGCCATCTACCAGGTGCATCCTCACAGTAATTAGCTCAATATCAGGTAGGTGATCAATCCTTAAAGGTACATACATCAAACATCAAAAAGGTAAACAAAACATTTCATAAAGATATTTCATAATTTTCAACACAAAATAAACACAAAATATCTCATTAATAGATTTTCTTAACTGAACTCAAAAGGCCCTAATATGGCTCCAACAACAGAACAGTGCTGTGCTCCGGTGGTGTTTTGTTTTGGCAACAGCAATCAGACACAATGGGATGAGGCTCAGATACTCTGACAGGCTTTAAGGTGCGATGCATAGAAACCATGAATATGGATTCCAAAAGCAGCTTATAGCGGTTTGTCAAATTCTCTCTCTCTCTCTTTCATTATCTCAGTCCCTCTCTGTCTATTATATACAACACACACACACACCCACACAGGTAGTGTAGGCTAATCCTACATGAGGGTAATCCTTGAGCGCTCTGCTGCTCACAGTCATTTACCTGCTGTTGTCACAGAGCTCACTCCTCTCACACACACCAGCCTTCCCAGGAGATTCCATGGAATTTACCTGGTAAGGTGTAGATGTGAACGCGATTTACAGGGAAATTCACTTGGGCAATTACCCAGGTCAGGACCTTGTGTGATTCCATGGAATTTCCAGGGAAGGCTTAGGTGTGAACAGAAGCCTGAACATTCCCTGGTCCGACACGCAAAGGGCTACGTATGTCTGACGCAAGACGTTTTCACATGGAACAAGTTAACCAATCACAGCCAGGAACAAGTTAACCAATCACAGCCAGGAACAAGTTAACCAATCACAGCGAGGAGTTTCTCACTTGGTACTTTTGGTTTGGTCCGCTGATGTTACAGAGTTGGCTAGTTAACCCACATCACATCAGCCAAAGTATAATATATACACATTCCACAACTGGATACTACTTTATTTCCAATCATAGTTAGCTAGCTTACTTATCAAATGTACATGTTGTGATATTGATGCATTACGGAGCAGTGAGCACACACACCACCTCCTCCCACAGCTGTCCTGCATCGTGCAGTCAGCAGGGTGTGTGTGTGTGTGTGTGTGTGTGTGTGTGTGTGTGAGTGTGTGGTGTGTGTAGGGACAGCGGGTGGTAGCGTGGGGGGGTGCAGGCTTGTTAACAGCGTGGTTAATGTGAACGAGAGGAGAACCAGCGGCTCTGTTTGATAAAGGCAACGCATGACTTCATCTGACATGACACGGCCTGCCATTCAGGATGGGCAGGTGGACGCACACACACACACACACACACGCACGCACGCACGCACAAATACGTCCACACAAGACACATGCTTACATGCAGACTCTCTCTCTCTCTCTCTCACACACACACACACACACACACACACACACACACACACACACACACAATTGCCCACCTGCCATCCTGCAACAAAATGACAAAACCATGCATTGTTCACATACGAATGAGCTAACTATGTCCCTGAACACACTGACTGGGATTTACTTTGAGTGTGTGTGTGTGTGTGTTTCAGGGTACAGTATGATGAGCAAATGTGTGTTTGTGAGTATAATGTATATGTGAGTGCGGCACGGTATGTGGTAGAAGATAGAGCTAAAAGGATTAAATGAATCAGTGAGAATATTCATGAACAGGGAAGTGAATACAACCCAAGGGGGGGAGAGGGAGAGAGAGGGAGAGAGAGGGAGAGAGAGGGAGCATAACAAAAAAAGAGAAGAAAAGAAAGAAAGACAGCGAGAACGACAGTGATGTATGGAACGATGACAAATAACCCTCACAGCCCGACCGTGGACAAACAGTAACCCTGGCAACCGTAACCCTGGCAACCGTTCATCAGAGTCCCTCTTTCCCCCGCCGCATCCCAGATGGACCATGCGACACACTTCCCGAGCGGAGACGTGGAGTGAATATTAGCGCGGCCGCAAGACGCCGGTCTGACAGTCGTTGGGCGTAAGGAGCTAGGAGTGGTACCGTGGACAACCCTGATTCATCCAGATCATTATTGATGGACTAGAGTTACTGCCCAGTGAGCAATAGACGTCTTTTCAACCTCGCGTCTACAATATAAACCAATATAGACCAGCTATATTACGGCTATATTTTCTACTTATCTTAAATGCATGAAAACCGTTATTAAACCCCTCTAAACTGTCAGAATACGTCCCAGACGTCATGTAGTATGAGATTCCATGTAGTCTAGCATAGTTATTCATGCGGAAGTGGTGGTTTAAATTGCGTCTATACGTCGCTGTCCTTTAACCCAGATAAATGCTGTCTGTGTCTAAACCTGTTTTAGTCTAGCAGCATTTTGAGTTTAAATTAATACCCTGAACGCCTGTAGATTGTCAAAATATGTACCAGACCGTCATTTAGTCTGAGATTCCATGTAGTCTAGCATAGTTATTCATGCGGAAGTGGTGGTTTAAATTGCGTCTATACGTCGCTGTCCTTTAACCCAGATAAATGCTGTCTGTGTCTAAACCTGTTTTAGTCTAGCAGCACTTTGAGTTTAAATTAATACCCTAAACGCCTGTAGATTGTCAAAATATGTACCAGACCGTCATTTAGTCTGAGATTCCATGTAGTCTAGCATAGTTATTCATGCGGAAGTGGTGGTTTAAATTGCGTCTATACGTCGCTGTCCTTTAACCCAGATAAATGCGGTCTGTGTCTAAACATATTTTCTACTTATCTCAAATGCATTAAAACCGTTATTAAACCCATTCTATTGTCCTTACGCTCTACTCTATGACTATGAGGCTGGGAAGACAAATCGGCAACACACTACATGAACTGAATTGAGATTATATAGAAAAATAGTCATAGTACCAGGTGTTGATGACTGCAGAGGAGAGTCTATCATTGTAGAGTCATCAGTGGCTTTTCAAACAAAGATCAAAGCACATGAACAACTTTAAACAGGAACAAGTAGCACAGAATGAGAGGAAAGACCAGTTATATTTTAAAAATACAAACGCATTGCTTACAGGCATATTCTTCTTTGTCCTTTTCTTTTAATTCAAAGAGGTCCATAGAAACTGATCGTTAAAAGGAAATATCGTTAAAATGTGCTTTCTTAAATACAAAAAACGTCACATAATAATCGCATTACGTTTTGCTACATGTAACCGGTTGGTTATTATTTCCAGTTTGCGGTTAATGTGATTTTGGTTAACAAATGCTTTCTTTCGCTACGATTGGAGACGGGTTACCACGTGACCATGGGACGTATTGAATTTCCCGGTTGGAACAGTGAAAAGTAGTATTTTTGGGATGTTTTGTACATTGGCACTACATTATTATTGTTAAAACACTATTCCACTAATACCATTATTATTATATAGTGGAATGCCTATAGAAACTATTGTTGTGGTTAAACCGTGACCTACATTGACGTGCCAGAGAATGAGTACCCTCCCTCGAAACCATCGCGGGTATCGCTTCTCGGCCTTTTGGCTAAGATCAAGTGTATCTGTTCTTATCAGTTTAATATCTGATACGTCCCCTACCCGGGGACGTTATATTAAATTGATTTTTGGAGCAGGGAGATGGAATAAGGGGCTTGCTCCGTCCACACCACGCATCGACCTGGTATTGCAGTACCTCCAGGAACATAATATTTCAACGGCATTTCAAGGTCTAAATATACGCCAAATTGGAAATTGAAACAACGTCTATGTTTAGACGTTGAAATGCTGTTGAAACAGACAGGGAAACAACGTCTATGTTTCAACGGCATTTCAACGTCTAAACATAGACGTTGTTTCAATTTCCAATTTGGCGTATATTTAGCCTCGATTTCGCCTAGACGTCTACAGGCCATTTAGACGTTGTTTAGACGTCTAATCAACGTAAAATTGCTCACTGGGTGGAGAGACTTGGCGTAATGGACTTCAGATGAGGCGGTGTGAACCAGTTCGCTTAAGACCAGCAGTCGAGACTAAACGCTAAAAAGCACTGTCGCTCTGTTCCCACGGAGGTATGAGTGGTGTACAAACTCACACCGTGAGAGTGTCGTGATAAGCATGCACACACAATGGGTTTGGTGATACTGGGAGCAGTTTTAAGGGCATACTGAAATCCAACGATGTAATCCTAACTGATGGTTATGTGTACTGTAGATATATGGAAGCACAGAGGTGGTGGACGTGTAGACAGATGTTGCATACAGAGTCCATTTTAAAGTGCCATTGAAAAACCATTGAACATTGAACGCACAAGCCTATGATTGTAACGGCCAAAGCCATGGGTACATTCACCACCAGTGGACACGTGGCCATTGTATTGTGTTCTACTGCGATTCTTTATCTTCCCCCATCGACTGAGGGCCATTTTATCCCAATCATGGACAGATAACAATGGACAGATAATCATGGACAGATTAAAGGGAAAAAAGCTGCAGCCTGTAGCATGCTAGCCCGCAGATAACCAAGTCTCCACTTCTTTTTATTTTTCAACAGACCACACAGGGCTGCAAAGGACAACTTTCTGATAGGATGCACGTTTTAATACAAGGAGTCTGAAGCAGAAAATTGCTTCTGTTAATCTGCCGTGTTGCCTTTAAGTTGGACTGAAATTAAAGGTGAGGTGTTATTAGAAAAAAAACGTGAGCTGGTTCCTTGGTACCTGTACTTTGTTAGCCAACTTTTTGGAGGGAAAAAAACAACAACACTTCAATTGCTCCTGCCTTTGATGGTGTGCATACGTAAGCATGTTGTGGAAAGAGATTAAGTAGAAACCGTGAAAGTTTCCCCCATTATTTTAGACTTTTCCTTTCAAGAATCAGTGGGGTTTATAAAGAAGGCATGAGTTCTGGGCGGCTGAAGAGACTACACAAGGAATAATGTAGAAAGAAGAAAGGGAAGCGATGATGATAGCATAGCTTTTTATTATGCTGTGTGTGTGTGTGTGTGTGTGTGTGTGTGTGTGTGTGTGTGTGTATGTGTATGTGTGTGTGTGTGTGTGTGTCTGTGTTGAGGAGACAGAGAGAGGTTATTCATGTATTCTGACAGGGATTTGGGTTCTTCACAACAGCATTCGTGGCATCTGTTTTTAATATCGCTGACTTGTAATAGGAAGAGCTGAGATCAAAGGTGCTTTGGTCGTGCTTGGATCAAAAGAAAGGAAATGCCAGAGCACTGTTCCGTAACCACCCCCCCATAACACTTTTATGACACTGGTGTATGAACAATTGTCGTCCTGACAGTAATGAATGATATTATTGTTCTAACAACTAATGGCATTCTACCTTTCACCTAGCAACATTGTGATGACATGTCATGAACAGATTCCACTTCCTAGATTTTCACATTCAGATTTCCGTCCATCATCACAGGCCTACATAAAGCAGTCATCTGGACAGATTTCACAGATTAGGACGAATACCCAATGATGTTGATGAGCAAGCATCTCATGTCGTGAGTAATGGCTTGCTGTCTTTCGTTGTAAGCGTTATGCCGGGTGTTATGTACTGCTTGTGACGTTTCAAATGGCGTTACACATCAGTAGCTAGCAGGGAATGAATGAATGAATGAATGAATGGTCTTTATTGTCATTAATACAGTACAGGTACCATACAACGAAATTTAGGAGGGGGGGCTCCCCTGGTGCTAGGAAAAAAATACTAAAAACAAGAAGGGAAAAGAGCTGGTTTACATAAATAAAGGCTATATACACTATCCACTATACTATACTACTATACTATACAAATAAAACACTGTGCTGTACTCTATGCTATGCTATAAAAATCCTAACATTTCCTATCTCTGAACCTTATGTACACGAGGGTTGTCATATTGCACATAGTATTATTGCACATTCATTTAAAGTGTCGCAGTTTGCAGGTTTGAAATGTTCACAGTTGTATTTCAGTATTGCACTTATGATTACAATCTAGTAGCTGCCATGTTCACAGTTGTATTTCAGTATTGCACTTATGATTACAATCTAGTAGCTGCCATCAAATTGTCTAGATTTTCCAGGGCCTAGAACCTAGGTCTTTGCTGTGTTCAGGGCCTGAATGGCCCTAGGGTAGAAGCTGAGCTTCAGTCTATTTGTCCTTGCGGACATGGTCCTGAACCGCCTGCCTGAGGGCAGCCGAACAGAGTGTTCGTTCCCAGGGTGGGATGGGTCTCTGGAGATCTTGGAGGCCTTCCTGAGACAGCGTGTGTTGTACAGACCATAAACACACAGTGAAGATCCGAAGGCTGTTTTGGTCCAAACACTGCGCTTTATATAAGCACATTTGCCGGTATTAGGAAACGTAGCATGTGTATATTTTCAAAGCGTCAGTGTACATTTATACGATTTAGCAGATGCTTTTATTTAAAGAGACTTACAATGACAGAGATTACAGGTACAGTCTCCTCCCTGGAGTAACTGAGGGCCAAGTGTCTCACTCAAGGGCCCAGGGTGGTGGGTGGCAGGGTGGAGTTCCCAGGTGGGATTTGAACTCATGACCTTCTGATCACCAGTCCAACTCACTATAGGCCACCACTACCCCCTCAGTGTAGCCAGAGGCGGGAGCCACACGCACAATGTCTGGACATGCTTCACCTTGAACAGGAGTTTTTTTTTTACCAGACACACTATGTATAAATCTCACACAAACGCAAATACCAATATCTCCAAAATAACTCAACCGATAGCGGCTCTGACCACACCTGCACACTGCCAGTTCTGATACCGAGAGGAGATAGCAGTGTCAGGCTGACCAGGACACAGTCTCTCAGTCTAACCCATTCATACACACACACAAATCCACTTCACAAGTCGGCACGAATCAAGGGATTGAAAGATGGGAGGCTGGATAACGGGTGGGGGGTTCATTAAAACAGGTGACATGTCGGACCAGATAAGGAGTGTGTCATATCTCCGACTGATAACTTTTTGATCAACCGAGGCTTCTGGTTCAACGACTCCCTCCCTCCCTCCCTCCCTCCCTCTCTCCCTCCCTAGCCTACGTTAGAGAGACATGCTCTTTGGGAGTCTGTCAAATCTGTCGCTGGTTTATCGCAGCCCCGTTTCAATTTGGTTCTATATCATTTAATTTGAACGACGCTGCTGCAGCATCACATTGTTTTATCTTCCTGGAGAACGCCAACGGTGGGAGTGACAGTAGTCATTAGAATGTCACCATCGCCATCGCCACGGTTACATCTGTTGGTTTATAATTTGTTTACCCTACATGCCACTTCTCATATACATACTCATATACATACATACATACATACATACATACTCATATACATACATACTAATATACATACATACATACATACATACTGTCACGACCCAACAGCAATGTGCGTACATTGATACTCAATGGGCTCGTTCCCACACAGGGCCGAGGCCGGACACAGGTAGATCAGCTCAGGGTTAGCTCACAGCACCCAGGTAGATGTTAAGGGGAAATGGCTTACCTGGCTCCGATGTATCGTGGCGTGGTCCGCGGGGATACTGAACAGCCCGCACGTTCGTTCAGTGGGGTGTTCCTTCCCATTCAGTATTACTATTGACATATAACAAAACAAACAAAACCGGACACGACACAACACGACCTCGGGGGTAATCCAATGTTCCACACGGTAATAGTCTTGATAATAATTGTCCAAGGGGTTCTCTTCTAGATAAGGCACCTCAATCAGTATTTCTCTCTTCACTTAACTCCACTCTCAACCACCCTCAGGTAGCAAATGAGCACCTGTCAATATACCTTTCAAAAACCGCCAACAGGCAAGCCACTCCCCCATGTACCTGGGGTACCAATCAACACCCAATGAGCTTACCATGACAACTAGGAACAGTTGGATCGTGACAATACTCATATACATACATACTAATATACATACATACATACTCATAATCTCATATACATTCATACATACATACTCATACATACTCATATACATACATACATACATACTCATATACATACATACATACATACTCATATACATACATACACATATACATACATACATACTCATATCAGTATATAAGCAGGTATATAATCAGGTATATAATCAGTGGTATATAATCAGTATATAATCAGGTATATAATTAGTGGTATATAATCATGTATATAATCTGGTATATAATCAGGCATATAATCAGGTATATAATCAGTATATAATCTGGTATATAGTCAGGTATATAATCAGGTATATAATCAGGTATATAATCAGGTATATAATCAGTATATAATCTGGTATATAATAAGTGGTATATAATCAGGTATATAATCAGGTATATAATCAGGTATATAAGCAGGTATATAATCAGGTATATAATCAGGTATATAATCAGGTAAATAATCAGGTATATAATCAGGTATATAATCAGTGGTATATAAGCAGTGGTATATAATCAGTGGTATATAATCAGGTATATAATCAGGTATATAATCAGGTATATAAGCAGGTATATAATCAGGTATATAATCAGGTATATAATCAGGTAAATAATCAGGTATATAATCAGGTATATAATCAGTGGTATATAAGCAGTGGTATATAATCAGTGGTATATAATCAGGTATATAATCAGGTATATAATCAGGTATATAATCAGGTATATAATAAGTGGTATATAATCAGGTATATAATCAGTGGTATATAATCAGTATATAAGCAGGTATATAAGCAGGTATATAATCAGGTATATAATCAGGTATATAATCAGGTATAAAATCAGTGGTATATAATCAGTGGTATATAATCAGTATATAATCAGGTATATAATCAGGTATATAATCAGTGGTATATACTCAGTATATAATCAGGTATATAATCAGGTATATAATCAGTGGTATATAATCAGGTATATAATCAGATATATAATCAGTGGTCTATAATCAGGTGATATAATCAGGTATATAATCAGTGGTATATAATCAGGTATATAATCAGGTACAGTACAGGCCAAAAGTTTGGACACACCTTCTCATTCAATGTGTTTCCTTTATTTTCACGACTATTTACATTGTAGATTCTCACTGAAGGCATCAAAACTATGAATGAACACATGTGGAATGATGTACTTAACAAAAAGTGTGAAATAACTCTAAATATGTCTTAGATGTTAGATTCCTCAAAGTAGCCACCCTTTGCTTTTTTGTTGTTAATAAAATAAATGTTGTTGTTGTTAATAAAATATATTATAATAATATTATATATATATAATAACATATTATTATTAACACATATTATATTTAATAGTATTATTATATATTTTATTAACAACAAAAAAGCAAAGGGTGGCTACTTTGAGGAATCTAAAATATAAGACATATTTAGAGTTATTTCACACTTTATTGTTAAATACATAATTCCTATTGGTGTGGTAGTGGTGGTCTAGTGCAGAGGTTCCCAAACTTTTTTTTAACCAAGGCACCCCTGAAGCTTTCCCCCTTCTCCAAGGCACCCCAACTCTACGAAGATTTAAAAAAATGCCTCGGAGCCTAAACTAAAAACAATACACGATGAATTGGTTTGAAAATGTGTGTTTATATATAATACATAAGTATTGCCCCAATTAATTTTAACAAGATAATAAAAGTCATAAATGAACTGTAATGGATGGGCAAGAATGCATAGGTCAGTCAAACTATCGCTAAATTAAATAAAATTGTGGCCCTCAAGGATTGTATAATATGGGAGGAGACTCAGAGGGAATTCTTCACACAAATAAAATATCAAAGGCCTGTATAATCAATCAATGGAACAATGCTTTTTTGGGGGGCTTAAAATAATGCCTTAAAATGTAATTCTCATTTCAATGCTCATTCTGAGATTATTATTTCACATCTGAACCAAACGGGTATAATAATTTAACAATAATAATCATGACAGAATTGTAAAAATTGAGAGAAATACAAAACAAAGAAATATGTTGTGCGCATTAGTGGGACACATGCGCCTGCTTTTGGGAGCAGAGTCTCTTTATGCGGGGGGGAGATAGTGGACACCGCGACACGCAGGTCCTGTTCCACTGACAGACGCATGCGTGTCTTGTTCTTGACGTATGCTAGAGAAGAAAAAGCCAGCTCGCACAAGTAGGAGGTTGGGAAGGGTAAAAGCACCTTGATGGCGCTCTCTGAGAGAGATGGATATTCATGTCCCACAAGCAGTCAAAACCTATCCAAACCTAGCTCACCATGTTTGAGCTTCAGTGTGCGGTCCATAATGAGCTCTGCCAGTTCATCTTGAGCTTTGCTGCTCAAACTAGCGGCTGATGCTGATGAGAGGGGGTTGAACGGATCCCGGAGCCAGTCGAAGTCTTCGTTCATTGGAGGGAAATACGACTCAAATCTCTCCTCCAGCATACGTAGGTGCGCAGCGATCAGATTCAAGAAAGACGCTGACTTGTGTGCTGCGTCATTGGCCGTCAACGTAAACATTTGTGTTTTTCTTGGCCACCCCGTCTTGCCACCGTCTCAATTTGGATCGGAATCCGTTCAGTTTGTCTGTCGCTGTCAGGATATTCTCAGCCTTCCCTTGCATTTTTATGTTGAGGTCATTAAGGTGGCTGAAAATATCTGCCAGATAAGCAAGCTTAATCCACCACGATTCATCTTCCAATTGTTCTTTGTATGGCAAGTCGTGCTCACTGACATCAGTTCATCTTGGAGCTCATAGACACGGGATAACACCTTGCCCAGCGACAGCCAGCGGACCTCTGTGTGTAATAAGAGCCCCTCATGCTCGGACCCCATCTCATTGCACAATGTGCTGAACAGCCGTGACTTCAGCGGGCGTGATTTTACATAATTAACCATTTTCACCGCTTGGTCCAAGACTTCAGTGAGGAATAGTTAGTTAGTAACTAGTAGGCCTAGTTAGTAAATTAATATCTTTCAAATCTGAGAAATATATATTTTATTTGCTTATGAACTCCATTGCACATGTAATAAACAAACGTTTATTCATGTATTATTATTATAATTTTATATTATACTATTTTTTTTTTATTTTTTTTTACGAGCAGATTTGGCGGCACCCCCGGACAGGTGGGGTGCCGCGGCACCCACTTTGGGAACCTCTGGTCTAGTGGATAGTGAGTTGGACTTGTAATCGGAAGGTTGTGAGTTCAAATCCCGCCTGAAACCACACCACTACTAGTGTGCCCTTGAGTAAGGCACTTAGCCCTCAGTTACTCCAGGGGGAATGTCCCTGTAATTCGTAATTGTAAGTCGCTTTGGATTAAAAGCGTCTGCTAAATGGCAAAATTAATTAATTAAATTATGTGTTCATTCATAGTTTTGATGCCTTCAGTGAGAATCTACAATGTACCAAATAGTCATGAAAATAAAGGAAACGCATTGAATGAGAAGGTGTGTTCAAACTTTTGGCCTGTACTATATATAATCAGGTATATAATCAGGTATATAATCAGGTATATACTCAGTGGTATATAATCAGGTATATAATCAGTGGTATATAATCAGGTATATAATCAGTGGTATATAATCAGGTATATAATCAGGTATAAAATCAGTGGTATATAATCAGGTATATAATCAGGTATATAATCAGTGGTATATAATCAGGTATATAATCAGTGGTATATAATCAGTATATAATCAGGTATATAATCAGGTAATCAGTGGTATATAATCAGGTATATAATCAGTGGTCTATTATCAGTGGTCTATAATCAGGTATATAATCAGTGGTCTATTATCAGTGGTCTATAATCAGGTATATAATCAGTGGTATATAATCAGTGGTATATAATCAGGTATATAATCAGTGGTATATAATCAGGTATATAATCAGGTATATAATCAGGTGTATAATCAGGTATATAATCAGGTATATAATCAGGTATATTATCAGTTGTATAATCAGTGCCGTAGCAGAGGGGTAATAGCGTTTAATCACCTTATTACGAAAACTGACGGATTTGAACATTTTAGCGTTTATCTTCGTCATTTTCTCTGGTGTCCAGAATTCTACTACATCACTGTGTATATAATGTGGTAATACTGTGCCTACCACTAGCAAAGAGAGATGGGGGGGGGGGGGGGGGCAGGGAGAGGGGTGGAGAGCAATGAGGTAAGGGGAGAGAAGGGAGAGAAGAGGTGAAATAGAGGGCAAAGCAAAACAGTGACAAAGGTACATAAGACAGGTGAGGGAGGAAAGACGAACGACAGAATGGGAAGGAAACTGAGAGAAAGGCAGAGAAAGAGTGATGAGAAAGAGAGAGAAAGAGAGAGAGAGTAAGAGAAAGAGTGATGACAGAAAGAGTGACAAATGAGAGAAAGAGTGAGAAGGACAAAGAAAGAGTGAGGAGAGAAAGAGTAAGAAGGACAGAGAGAGAGAGTGAACTAGTTAGCTGTGTGGAGGGAGCGGGGGTCCTCTGCCCCCCCCGCCTCAGTAAAGTGAATAATTACCGGGTGGTCAGTGTAGTGTGAAATGACAGCGTGACCACGGCACAATGAAAAGCTGCTGCCCAAACTGTGACAGAACATGACGAGCCACAGGCCGCCTGAATACAAATATGGCTGTGCATCTGTGAGAGAGATAGAGGGTGTGTGTGTGTGTGTGTGTAAGAGAAAGAAAGTGTGTGCGCGAGAAAGTGTGTGTGTGTGTGTATATCCGTGCATGTGTGTGTGTGTGTGTGTGTGTATGTGTGTATGTGTGTGTGTGTGTGAGAGAAAGTGTGTGTGTGTGTGTGTGTGTGTGTGTGTGTGTGTGTGTGTGTGTGTGTGTGTGTAATAAATGGTGTGTGCCAGTATGTGCTCTTAATGCAGCTAAAACATAATGAGTAACTCTGCAGCTGGACTAATGTGCTGCCTCTGGGAAATGCAAAAACAAATGGAAAAATAATCCTCTAAATAAAATTTATTGATATCTGAACAGCCTCCCACCACCTGGGGAAGACAAGAACGTCAACAAAGGCCCACATCAATCCAATTGGATTTGATTCCCTTCAGATAGATATGATTTGACTTCAGACAATTTCACTCCACACAAATGTCTGTGAATTAGCAACGGCACTGCATATGTTTTTATTAAAGGATCCCTTTTGGGCGTACTGACTGGTACTGTTTGGTGGATTATCCTATAAGGAGAGGGGGAAGGAATATTAATAAGCAAGGGTTGAATCCTAACTTGAAACCTGCTTGCATAATTGGACTTTCATGTATATCCTGCATGTGTGTCCAAGGATGTTTTGCACAGATATTTGCACGGCTGTCATGTTTGGGTTCCTTCCTCCTCGTCTTGAGATGAGGAGTCAGGAAACACAACGGGTCACGGCTCCGGTCTTGGATCAACAAGACATTTAAATGACTAACTGCAAATTAACTTAACATTTAGTTCTTTTTTAAAGCAAAGAAACAATCTAATACTAACCAAACACAGACGCGTGGCCAGTCATGTAGAAACGAACGGCAATAAATGAAAAAAGAAAAGAAAGACAATGAGCAACTCCGCAAATGGCAGTGTGACGTTCCAGAGAAAAAGAAAAAAAGACTCAAATAAGGAAAAAAAAGACCACCGTTTCTTTTCTTTTTTTCATTTTTTTTTACGTAAATCAATTAAACACTTGCTAACTGAACACATATTAAATTACAGGCAGGTTCTCCAGGCAGGTTTCTACTCCGCGCAGCTGAACGGCTCATCAGAGATAAATACATTTAACACGGCAGGGAGAATAAATAAATAAATGGGGGAAAAAAAGATTCCCATCCTCCCAGGTTATTACTGCACAGACATGATGTGGCGTTGAGGAGAGAAATGTAATTTGCAGCGACGAGACAAAGTTTGGGGAGGAAATGAGAGAGTGTGGGCAGTAAGATGGGAGAGTAGGGAGGCGGGGGGAGAGTAGGGAGGAGGGGGGAGAGTAGGGAGGCGGTGGGAGAGTAGGGAGGCGGTGGGAGAGTAGGGAGGCGGTGGGGGAGAGTAGGGAGAGAAGGGAGGAGGTGGGAGAGTAGGGAGGCGGGGGGAGAGTAGGGAGGAGGGGGGAGAGTAGGGAGGCGGTGGGGGTGTGTGGGAGAGTAGGGAGGCGGTGGGGGTGTGTGGGAGAGTAGGGAGGAGGTAGGAGAGTAGGGAGGCGGGGGGAGAATAGGGAGGAGGGGGGAGAGTAGGGAGGCGGTGGGGGTGTGTGGGAGGCGGTGGGAGAGTAGGAAGGAGGTGGAAGAGTAGGGAGGCGGTGGGAGAGTAGGGAGGAGGTGGGAGAGTAGGGAGGAGGGGGGAGAGTAGGGAGGCGGTGGGGGAGGAGGGAGGAGGTGGGAGAGTAGGGAGGAGGGGGGAGAGTAGGGAGGCGGGGGGAGAGTAGGGAGGAGGTGGGAGAGTAGGGAGGAGGGGGGAGAGTAGGGAGGCGGTGGGGGAGGAGGGAGGAGGTGGGAGAGTAGGGAGGAGGGGGGAGAGTAGGGAGGCGGGGGGAGAGTAGGGAGGCGGGGGGAGAGTAGGGAGGAGGTGGGAGAGTAGGGAGGAGGGGGGAGAGTAGGGAGGAGGTGGGAGAGTAGGGAGGAGGTGGGAGAGTAGGGAGGAGGGGGGAGAGTAGGGAGGCGGGGGGAGAGTAGGGAGGCGGGGGGAGAGTAGGGAGGCGGGGGGAGAGTAGGGAGGCGGTGGGAGAGTAGGGAGGAGGTGGGGGAGAGTAGGGAGAGAAGGGAGGAGGTGGGAGAGTAGGGAGGCGGGGGGAGAGTAGGGAGGAGGGGGGAGAGTAGGGAGGCGGTGGGGGTGTGTGGGAGAGTAGGGAGGCGGTGGGGGTGTGTGGGAGAGTAGGGAGGAGGTAGGAGAGTAGGGAGGCGGGGGGAGAGTAGGGAGGAGGGGGGAGAGTAGGGAGGCGGTGGGGGTGTGTGGGAGGCGGTGGGAGAGTAGGAAGGAGGTGGAAGAGTAGGGAGGCGGTGGGGGAGTAGGGAGGCGGTGGGAGAGTAGGGAGGAGGGGGGAGAGTAGGGAGGCGGTGGGGGTGTGTGGGAGGCGGTGGGAGAGTAGGGAGGCGGTGGGAGAGTAGGGAGGAGGGGGGAGAGTAGGGAGGAGGGGGGAGGGTAGGGAGGCGGGGGGAGAGTAGGGAGGCGGGGGGAGAGTAGGGAGGCAGTGGGAGAGTAGGGAGGCGGGGGGAGAGTAGGGAGGCAGTGGGAGAGTAGGGAGGCGGGGGGAGAGTAGGGAGGCGGTGGGAGAGTAGGGAGGCAGGGGGAGAGTAGGGAGGCGGGGGGAGAGTAGGGAGGCAGGGGGAGAGTAGGGAGGCGGGGGGAGAGTAGGGAGGCGGTGGGGGTGTGTGGGAGAGTAGGGAGGCGGTGGGGGTGTTTGGGAGAGTAGGGAGGCGGTGGGGGTGTGTGGGAGAGTAGGGAGGCGGTGGGGGTGTGTGGGAGAGTAGGGAGGCGGTGGGGGTGTTTGGGAGAGTAGGGAGGCGGTGGGGGTGTGTGGGAGAGTAGGGAGGCGGTGGGGGTGTGTGGGAGAGTAGGGAGGCGGTGGGGGTGTGTGGGAGAGTAGGGAGGCGGTGGGGGTGTGTGGGAGAGTAGGGAGGCGGTGGGGGTGTGTGGGAGAGTAGGGAGGCGGTGGGGGTGTGTGGAAATGATAAAAGGAGAGGTGAAGACGGAGTTCAAGAAAAGAACAGACGGGACGAAACAAGCCAAATTCATTGCACGGCTTTCATCTGTTTTACCATAATCAGTCCGCCACTCGCACGCAAAAAACACTCTCCTCTTCTTCACAGAGAGGTGCGAATGGTGTTTCTGGGTAGAGATGAACAAGGTAGGGGATGTGGGGTGGAAATTGGCAGAGCCCCCAACCAGTGGCGGTTGCCAGCATGGCGGCAATCAAGGGCGGAATAAAAATGACCTGCTTTTCAACAGCTGGCGCTCTTCTAAAAACCACCGCCCGAAGGAAGATTCTGTTCCTTCCAAACCCTTCCTGTTAAGCTTTTCTTTACCTCCAAACCTGAAGGGTATTTCTTGTGTACTTTGTTCAAGTCAGTCAGAAGGCAGTTGATTGCCATGGTAACCTTCACTATTTCTGTCAGGTGGGTGAGGGGAATTGTGCACGCGTCAGATGTAGCGGTGCTGGAATAGAACAGAGAACAAAAGGTATGTAGTTCAAACTATCACATGCCATTAGGCACAGTACCGAGTGATCACTTAATGCTCTCTATAATTTACACAAACCGTATGTTGCTAATCCACTTACAGGAATCCACTTACAGTATATATATATATATATATATATATATATATATATATATATATATATATATATATATATATACACTTCTACATGCCCTGTCTGCTCCATTATGCTAAACGGACCAGGGAGGAATTCACAACACCACTCTATCCAGGAAGTGGGGTGATGGAAAGGTTATTCTAAACAGCTGAAGAACCTCTCCACACTGAACGCCTCTACTCTGAGGGTCAGATCACGGTGCCATCAAGATGCATGGACAGAAGGTGTACACGTCAATGGTCTCCTTTTCCCCCATCTCCTCTTTTTCCACATCAGTACATGATATAACGGAGCACAGTGACACACTATTCAGGTGGCGACGTCCCAAACGCTCTTGCACAGCCTTGTTTCCTTTCCTTAAGTAGTAGGATATTTCTGTCCTTTTTTGTACAACATACATATCAATAAGGCATTCAACTCAATGTAAAACAAAAGCAAGCAAAGGAAATGACAGAAAAGGTGTAGGCTGAAGCATCAGCTTATATGATGTTGCCTACCCTTTTTACATTCATATTGACGTGTTCGCCGTTTAGGAGACGTCTTTACCCAAAGCGACTCACAACAAATACATTTGTCTAAGTAAGTGAATCATCTATCCATCAGTCATAGCAGGAAAAAGCAATCTATGCACAGGAAGTATTTGGCGTCTTATTCTTTACGACCACTGATCAGCGTATACTGTACAGTACAGTGGACTGCTGAAAACATTGTGTAGAGACTCGTCTAGATGGCGAAGAGGAATGGAAGCCCATAAGGAAAGGGAGCTCTTGAACAGTACTGGGACAGAGCTGGTAATAACAGTACAGGATGGGTGAGAGACATTGTAAAACGGAGAGATAAGGACAGCGGAGACAACCAGAGGAACATCAGTGTTCTCTCCAGCCATGGGTTCTCCTCAGGCTGAGCTGGGAGCCCAGGGTTAGGGTTAGGGACTTACTGAATGTGGGCCTCGGCCTGGGTGGCTGCCTGGTGGTACTGCTCAGACGTCTGCTGGTAGTAGTCCAGGTTCTGGGTCACAGAATGATAGAAGAATGAAAAGAAAGAGAAAGAGAGAGAGAAAGAAAATATGAGAGAATGTAATACGTTCAACATTCTTGAACTTTGTATATTGACATTGTGCTCTATATTACTTGAGGTATATTAGTTTAGTTGTCTCTATCAAATTCCTAATCATTAGTTGTCAGAGTTTGTGGCTTTTGGGTGGTTCATCTGTTTGCTGATGATGCTCCCAACCGTACTTTTAAACCAACTGAAGACCATAAAACAAAAATGAGAATAACAGAGAATAAAACAGCAAAGAGAACCAACCACAACCGCAGTTAAAGCACTCTTAAATTGAGTTATACCAATTAGCACCAAACATCTTGCACATCCCAGCAGTATTCCAGGGCTACAACTATTTTATCGGCGTTCTGACAGTTTGAACTTCATTTCAAGCTCTAATAAGCCTGAGATGATAAGCTAAATACATAAACCACAATCTGAAATGTCACGTTCGTTAAATTAGCAACCTTTCAACCTAACGCCGTCGGTAACAAATCTGATCATTGACGGCCTAGTGTGGCATGCCATAAAGTTTTATTTAGTGTGTGGAACAGTGGCATTTAAACAGCAATTACAGGATGGAGAGAAGCTGAGCCCGGGGGGGGGGGGGTGTATGGTCATATACACTGTGTACTACCCTCTGCTGTTGTAATCAGTGGCCGTGGTGGTTAAGTCTACTGTACTACAGTAAGGTGGAGCTCTGTCTTTGGACTGACAGTAGCTGCATTGTGTTCCAAGTCAAAGGCTTTGAGTAAAACCTTACAGCCCAAAAGGGCCAGGAAACATGGTGATATAAACATGGTGATATAAACATGGTAATATAAAGGAAACATGGTGATATAAAGGAAACATGGTGATATAAAGGAAACATGGTGATATGAAGGAAACATGGTGATATAAACATGGTGATATAAACATGGTGATATAAACATGGTGATATAAACATGGTGATATAAACATGGTGATATAAAGGAAACATGGTGATATAAACATGGTGATATAAAGGAAACATGGTGATATAAAGGAAACATGGTGATATAAACATGGTGATATAAACATGGTGATATAAAGGAAACATGGTGATATAAACATGGTGATATAAACATGGTGATATAAACATGGTGATATAAAGGAAACATGGTGATATAAACATGGTGATATAAAGGAAACATGGTGATATCAAGGAAACATGGTGATTTAAACATGGTGATATAAAGGAAACATGGTGATATAAAGCTGACTCACATTTTTCTAAAGTACGCTGGCGGGAAGGTGTGTAGAATTACAATCTCATCTACTCTCTCTCTCTCTCTCACACACAGACACAGACAGACACACACACACACACACACACACACACACACACACACACACTTGAATTGCTCCACGCGGTAATCACCATTTTAAACCAATAACCACGGTGCCCGTGCCGTTCCTTAATTATCTCCCATGTTCCCCATGGATGGAGAGATAAGGAAGAGGATAATTGAAGTGACTGAGCGGGAAAAAGAGATGGGATCAAAAATAAAAGTCTCCCACAATCCCACCCTTCTATTCCCTAAGCTAAGTGTGTCATTCCCCTATCTCCTGTATCTCACACCCTGATTCCTCTGCTCAGCATCATGGGAAGGGATTCAGGCAAAATCAGAAGCATGTATAGAGTAATCCTATCTAGAACCAGTCACATAAATGTAATAATATGTTTCTGTTCCCTCTCATCTTCCATTCCCCCGGAGAAAAACTGAAGGAAGGGGTGTGTGTGTGTGTGGGGGGGGGGGGGGGAGGGTGAACTTGAAGGGATAAGGGTGTGACTTCCTGCGGTAATGTTACTGAAGGCTGTCACCATGTTAAAGCTTGTTGTCTTTCAACACCTTTGTGAGAGTGGAGAAAGCTGTTACATGAGCACAACTATTTCCGACCATTGTCACAGTGGCCATAAGTATCTGCGATGAGGAGGAGCCCGACATTGGGGACAACAAAGCTACAGAGTGGCAGAGGGCGAAAATGACTCTCCACTGACAGGGATGACGGGCAACTCATTAGAATGTCACTCAACAACCGTAGGATGACGTCACGTGACCTACATGGCAAGGACGGTCAGAGACAGGCTCCTTGGGGCAGGGCTGAAGTATGACCACCACCAGGCTCCTTGGGGCAGGGCTGAAGTATGACCACCACCAGGTCCTTGGGGCAGGGCTGAAGTCGGGCAAAGCTAGAAAAAAGCCCTTCCATCAATGATAAGCAAAGAAGAGGCAGGATGATGTTTGCGAAGGACGATAAGGACCGGACCATAGAGGACTGGAGTGTTTTCAGCTTTGCCCAACGCCTGGTAGTCTAATGGTTAGACGGAGAACTGGAGAGGCCGACAAGCCACAGTGTCTCCCACCCACTGTGACATGTGTGGTGGAGGATCGATGATGATCTGGGGGTGCTTCAGCAAGGCTGGAATCGGACAGATTTGTCTTTGTGAAGGACGCATGAATCAAGCCACGTACGAGGTTGTCCTGGACTTGCTTCCTTCTGCTCTGCCAACTCTGAGGATATGTTTTTTTCCCCCAGCAGGACAATGCTCCATGCCACACAGCCAGGGCAATCAAGGTGTGGATGGAGGACCACCAGATCAAGACCCTGTCATGGCCAGCCCAATCTCCAGACCTGAACCCCTCTGAGAACCTCTGGAATGTGATCAAGAGGAAGATGGATGGTCACAAGCCATCAAACAAAGCCGAGCTGCTAGAATTGTTTGTGCCAGGAGGGACATAGTCACCTAACAGCGATGTGAGAGACTGGTGGAAGGCATGCCAAGACGCATGAAAGCTGTGATTGAATATCTGACTTATTCCACCAAATATTGATTTCTGAGCTCTTTCTAAGTTAAAACATGAGTATTGTGTTGTTTAAAAATGAATATGAACTTGTTTACTTTGATGTCTGAAAACACTGCATCTTTTTGTTTTGACCAGTTGTCATTTTCTGCAAATAAATACATTTTTGATAACATTTTGTGAAATGACAATATTTCTATTTGGAATTTGGGAGAAATGTCATCAGTAGTTCATAGAATAAAAGGAAAATATTCATTATATTCAAACACACACCTATAAATAGTAAAACCAAAGAAACGGATCATTGATCATCATCTCTTAATTTTTTTTATCTCATTTTTTTCTCATTTTTTTTACCCTGCAACCTTGGTAATTCTCTGTGTAAAAATACCACATGTCCTACCCAGGCCAGAGACAGTTTGGGGGCTGTGCTGTGTTGGATTAGCCATGGTGGATTAGGCTACTGTCATCTCTAAGTCTCCCCACTGATGGTGCAGCTGGACTGGGCTGAAATGTCACTCCTCCGGAGGGGGGGGACATAGACGGATCATGAAAAAATGGGCCCCTGGGCCTGGACGTGTAGAAAGGCCCCCCCCCCCCCTCCCCAGCGCAAACACCATTTTTTTTAGAGCGCAAGTAAACACAATGCCAACAGCATATAAGACATAGCCTACGTTTACCTGCATCTCAACAGGTTTTACAGCGGAGGAACACTCAAAGCCAACAGCACAATAACTAGAAAAAATTCACCTGTATTTCAACGACACAGGATTTACAACACAGGCATGCTACACTCAATTGAAGCCAACAACAGTACATGTACAGTAACAAAATACACCGCTTTCAACCAAAAACAATTGGCAACACTATGGTGTCATATATAGCAACCACAGGATGGCTTTATAAGACTAAATTAATCATAAAATAGTCTTACCTTATGCAATGCATTTTTTCCTGGCTCTGCTTTGTGCAAAATCATCCACAATATCATTAAAGTCCAGTGATTTGGTCAGTTCGCTCTCAATTGCGAATGAGAGAAAGAGCCTTGAGACGGTGTTGCGTCATTTTAGTCCGCAATTCGTTTTTAATCCTGGACAGCACAGAGAATGACCGCCCCCCTTCGCAATTGGTTACAGGCAGAGTCAAAAATAGCCGCAGCGCAACATAGACATTTGGAAACATAGATTGCAGGCCACAATCGATAATTACGCGGAGTAGTCCTTGTGGGCTTTTAGCATCTTCAGCCTTAATAAAAGATCTGTAAAAGACCTGCACCAGTGTGACCTCGTGACCTGTCCCCAGTACACAAACTTTAATGGCGTCCTCTAGTGTCTAGTTTCTATAGCCTACTCATTAATCTAATGGGAATGTAGCCTGTATTCGCATTAGAATCTGAGTAGGCTATAGAAACTATGTAGCCCACACAAGCTTCTCTTTTTTTTGCAAGACGTGGGCCCCTATAAAATTGTTCAAAATAGTATATTCAAAAGTATATTCAAAATAGTTTTTTTACGTTCATATAAGGAATCTCATTTGTCCCAGTTACAGTAGGACATTTTCTACCGGCATCCCTGCGACAAGAAATGCAAAGGGCCCCCTGATCTCTGGGGCCCCTGGGCCTGGGCCCGGTAGGCCCGTTCAGTAATATGTATTTGGGGGGGGAGGTAGCCTCCAGAGGTTAGGAGGAGGGAGAGTTAGCTTCATGCTAAATGTCTGGCTCTATGGAGATGCTGTAAGAGTTAGCCTCAGTTCACAGCTGTGATAGCCTTAGCTTCATGCTAACCTTCTGGTTGGACTGGGGATAAGGAAAGAGGGTCAGCGTCCTTCTAACTTCCTGGCTCTGTGGGGGAAACCAAACAAGAGTAAGTCTCAGTTCAGACGCTCCGCTAGCATTTAGCCTTGGCTTCATGCTAACTCTCTAACTGACATGGGCACAGGGAGAGGGAATAGTTCGCTTCAAGTCAGACACAGGCTAGGGATTTAACCTTAGCCTCATGCCAAAGGCTCAATGGGTATGCTCAGTGGAGGACATGAAAGGTAGCGTTAGCCCCGCTTGTGGGGCGGCGGGTGAACGAGACAAGATGAAAGGAGGGCCACAGGGGCTTACGCCCCTGCGGTTATAATAGAAGGATGATGGGGGGAGACGAGAGGGGGGTCAGCAGCTGGTCTAAAGGTGAACTGGACTTAGTAGTGCAGTTGGGTACTCTGTTTGTCTCTGTTTGCCAGAGAGCTATTGGGTGGGGGGCAGGGAAGGCGGATGATGTGGAAAGAGTTGTGATGTGGTGATGTGTCGCACGGTGGTGAGAAGGGAGGGCAGTACTGGGCAGCATGTGGATCTGTGTTGGTTTGTGTTTGCGCAGGTGAAAAGGACAAGGTGAGAGGATTCATGGACAGCGACCAATCCCACTGCATCTGGCACTCATCATCCTGGCACTGGCACAGACACACACACACACACTCGCAAAAAGTAAACACAAAATGTACACAATGTCACAACCGTATGAAATATCAAACCAAAAGTGGAGGTCCGTGCAGAGCGGCTCGTATAAACCCACTAGGAGAGTGACTGCCACTGCCTTCAGGAGGTCTGTTAGGATGGAGGTCTGTTAGGACGGAGGGATGGAGGTCTGTTAGGACAGAGGGATGGAGGTCTGTTAGGATGGAGGTCTGTTAGGATGGAGGTCTGTTAGGACGGAGGGATGGAGGTCTGTTAGGATGGAGGTCTGTTAGGACGGAGGGATGGAGGTCTGTTAGGATGGAGGGATGGAGGTCTGTTAGGATGGAGGGATGGAGGTCTGTTAGGATGGAGGGATGGAGGTCTGTTAGGATGGAGGGATGGAGGTCTGTTAGGATGGAGGGATGGAGGTCTGTTAGGATGGAGGGATGGAGGTCTGTTAGGATGGATGGAGGTCTGTTAGGGTGGAGGGATGGAGGTCTGTTAGGATGGAGGTCTATTAGGACGGAGGGATGGATGTCTGTTAGGATGGAGGGATGGAGGGATGGAGGTCTGTTAGGATGGAGGGATGGAGGTCTGTTAGGATGGAGGGATGGAGGTCTGTTAGGATGGAGGGATGGAGGTCTGTTAGGATGGAGGGATGGAGGTCTGTTAGGATGGAGGGATGGAGGTCTGTTATGAATGAATGAATGAATGGTCTTTATTGTCATTGATATAGTACAGGTACCAAACAACGACATTTGGGAGGGGGGGCTCCCCTGGTGCTAGGAAAGAAAAAACAAGAAAAAAAAACAAGAAGGGAAAGGAGCTGGTTTACATAAATAAAGGCTATGTACACTATCCACTATACTATACTGTACAAATAAAACACTGTGCTGTACTCTATGCTATGCTATACCTATTCTAACATTTCCTATTCTCTGCAACCTTGTGTACCCTAGGGTTGTCATATTGCACATAGTGTTATTGCAAATTCATTTAAAGTGCCGCAGTTTGCAGGCTTGAAATGTACACATTTGTGCCTCAGCACTACACCTGATTTTCAATCCAGCAGCTGCCATCAATCCGTCCAGACTGTCCAGGGCCCAGAACCTAGGTCTTTGCTGTGTTCAGGGCCTGGATGGCCCTGGGGTAGAAGCTGAGCGTCAGTCTGTTTGTCCTTGCGAACATGGTCCTGTACCGCCTGTTCGAGGGCAGCCGAGCAAAGTGTTCGTACCCAGGGTGGGATGGGTCTCTGGAGATCTTGGAGGCCTTCCTGAGGCAGCGTGTGTTGTACAGCTCTTCCAGAGAGGGGAGGGGGGCGCCGGTGATCTTCTGGGCCGTTCTCACGACTCTCTGTAGCGCATTCCTCTCTGCGGCTGTGTTAGGATGGAGGGATGGAGGTCTGTTAGGATGGAGGGATGGAGGTCTGTTAGGATGGAGCGATGGAGGGATGGAGGTCTGTTAAGATGGAGGGATGGAGGTCTGTTAGGATGGAGGGATGGAGGTCTGTTAGGATGGAGGTCTGTTAGGATGGAGCGATGGAGGGATGGAGGTCTGTTAAGATGGAGGGATGGAGGTCTGTTAGGATGGAGGGATGGAGGTCTGTTAGGATGGAGGTCTGTTAGGATGGAGGGATGGAGGTCTGTTAGGATGGAAGTCTGTTAGGATAGAGGTCTGTTAGGATGGAGGGATGGAGGTCTGTTAGGATGGAGGGATGGAGGTCTGTTAGGATGGAGGTCTGTTAGGATGAAGGGATGGAGGTCTGTTAGGATGGAGGGATGTTAGGATGGAGGGATGTTAGGATAGAGGGATGTTAGGATGGAGGGATGGAGGTCTGTTAGGATGGAGGGATGTTAGGATGGAGGGATGTTAGGATGGAGGGATGTTAGGATGGAGGGATGGAGGTCTGTTAGGATGGAAGAATGTTAGGATGGAGGGATGTTAGGATGGAAGGATGGAGGTCTGTTAGGATGGAGGGATGGGAGGATGTTAGGATGGAGGTCTGTTAGGATGGAGGGATGTTAGGATAGAGGGATGTTAGGATGGAGGGATGTTAGGATGGAGGGATGGAGGTCTGTTAGGATGGAGGGATGAAGGTCTGTTAGGATGGAGGGATGGAGGGATGTTAGGATGGACGGATGTTAGGATGGAGGGATGGAGGGATGTTAGGATGGAGGGATGTTAGGATGGAGGGATGGAGGTCTGTTAGGATGGAGGGATGGATGTCTGTTAGGATGGAGAGATGGAGGTCTGTTAGGATGGAGGGATGGTGGGATGTTAGGATGGAGGGATGGAAGTCTGTTAGGATGGAGGGATGTTAGGATGTTAGGATGGAGGGATGGAGGTCTGTTAGGATGGAGGGATGGAGGGATGTTAGGATGGAGGGATGTTAGGATGGAGGGATGGAGGTCTGTTAGGATGGAGGGATGGAGGGATGGAGGGATGTTAGGATGGAGGGATGTTAGGATGGAGGGATGTTAGGATGGAGGGATGTTAGGATGGAGGGATGGGGGGATGTTAGGATGGAGGGATGGAGGGATGTTAGGATGGAGGGATGTTAGGATGGAGGGATGGAGGTCTGTTAGGATGGAGGTCTGTTAGGATGAAGGGATGGAGGTCTGTTAGGATGGAGGGATGTTAGGATGGAGGGATGTTAGGATAGAGGGATGTTAGGATGGAGGGATGGAGGTCTGTTAGGATGGAGGGATGTTAGGATGGAGGGATGTTAGGATGGAGGGATATTAGGATGGAGGGATGGAGGTCTGTTAGGATGGAGGAATGTTAGGATGGAGGGATGTTAGGATGGAGGGATGGAGGTCTGTTAGGATGGAGGGATGGGAGGATGTTAGGATGGAGGTCTGTTAGGATGGAGGGATGTTAGGATAGAGGGATGTTAGGATGGAGGGATGTTAGAATGGAGGGATGGAGGTCTGTTAGGATGGAGGGATGGAGGTCTGTTAGGATGGAGGGATGTTAGGATGGAGGGATGTTAGGATGGAGGGATGGAGGGATGTTAGGATGGAGGGATGTTAGGATGGAGGGATGGAGGTCTGTTAGGATGGAGGGATGGATGTCTGTTAGGATGGAGAGATGGAGGTCTGTTAGGATGGAGGGATGGTGGGATGTTAGGATGGAGGGATGGAAGTCTGTTAGGATGGAGGGATGTTAGGATGTTAGGATGGAGGGATGGAGGTCTGTTAGGATGGAGGAATGGAGGGATGTTAGGATGGAAGGATGTTAGGATGGAGGGATGGAGGTCTGTTAGGATGGAGGGATGGAGGTCTGTTAGGATGGAGGGATGGAGGGATGTTAGGATGGAGGGATAGAGGTCTGTTAGGATGGAGGGATGGAGGGATGTTAGGATGGAGGGATGTTAGGATGGAGGGATGGGGGGATGTTAGGATGGAGGGATGGAGGGATGTTAGGATGGAGGGATGTTAGGATGGAGGGATGGAGGTCTGTTAGGATGGAGGGATGGAGGTCTGTTAGGATGGAGGGATGGAGGGATGTTAGGATGGAGGGATAGAGGTCTGTTAGGATGGAGGGATGGAGGGATGTTAGGATGGAGGGATGGAGGGATGTTAGGATGGAGGGATGTTAGGATGGAGGGATGTTAGGATGGAGGGATGGGGGGATGTTAGGATGGAGGGATGGAGGGATGGAGGTCTGTTAGGACGGAGGGATGGAGGTCTGTTAGGATGGAGGGATGGAGGTCTGTTAGGATGGAGGGATGGAGGGATGTTAGGATGGAGGGATGGAGGGATGGAGGTCTGTTAGGATGGAGGGATGTTAGGACGGAGGGATGTTAGGATGGAGGTCTGTTAGGATGGAGGGATGGAGGTCTGTTAGGATGGAGGGATGTTAGGATGGAGGTCTGTTAGGATGGAGGGATGTTAGGATGGAGGGATGGAGGTCTGTTAGGATGGAGGGATGGAGGTCTGTTAGGATGGAGGGATGGAGGTCTGTTAGGATGGAGGTATGTTAGGATGGAGGGATGGAGGTCTGTTAGGATGGAGGGATGTTAGGATGGAGGGATGGAGGTCTGTTAGGATGGAGGGATGGAGGTCTGTTAGGATGGAGGGATGGAGGTCTGTTAGGATGGAGGGATGGAGGTCTGTTAGGATGGAGGGATGGAGGTCTGTTAGGATGGAGGGATGAAGGTCTGTTAGGATGGATGGATGGAGGTCTGTTAGGATGGAGGGATGGAGGGATGTTAGGATGGAGGGATGTTAGGATGGAGGGATGGAGGTCTGTTAGGATGGAGGGATGGAGGGATGGAGAATGAAGTGACGAAGGAGTAATACGAGAAGTGTCGGAAAGAAATCAACACTCCTCTCTAGCTGTAAGATATTCCCATCAACCCCCCGCCAGATAGAGAGGAGGAGGAGGGAGGCGGGATGAGGGGAGGTTTGAAAGTAAACATTGATGTCCATGTGACGCTACTCCTGGTAAGAGTGGTGGTGAGGTCAAGTGACCAATCAATTCATCTAATTTGTATACCACATTCCGTACCCCAGGCCCGGGGTGGCTAATCGGGAGGATCTGGAGTTTTCCCGGTGGGCCGGTGTGGTTCTGGGCCGGTCTGGGCCTTTCTTTCCCGCTGTGCTCCCGTTTAAATATTTTCCTGTAAATCTCCCGTATTTTTAACCTATTATATAATATAACTTAACACATTTGAATGGTAGGCACTTGTTAGACGTTGGCGCATGCACACAATCACGATATCCATGTCGGAGTTTACTTGTCTCTTCTCGTTTCTTGGGCTGCGTTCGTAACTTTGCTCTGAGAGTGCCGGAACGCACACTAGGAGCAACATCATAAAGTGACCAAGTAATTTGATTGGACAAGAGGCATTCCATGAGTGCTGATCAGATTTCCAGAGCGTATTTACGAACGCAGCCTCGATTATCACTGTTTTGAAATGATCTCTGGTAGCATTGCGCCGCTCTTTTCCCATTGACATCATGGTGTCAAATAAATCAAATAAATGTGCTGAAGAATTTATATGCCCTTTTGTGTTTTCATGTACTGTATATAATGCAGGGATGTTCAAAATATTTTACTTTCAACCAGGTATCTGATTCTGACCACCTGTAGTCACGTACTTAATGTAGAAACTAGTTAACACTACGAGTGCAACGTTTTTTCACCTACTTTTAGCGCGACAAGGTGTCGAATCACACTACCACTCTTCACAATGGGGGAGTGTGTACTGACGCACAAAGATCGCTGGATGGCGATGTCACACAAGAAGAGAAAATGACAAGATCACTACCTCTAAAAATGCATAAAGTTCCTATGCGCAGAGAAGCAGGGAAAAATAATAGTAATAAATATTGCAATATTGTGTTATCATAGTTATGAGCTTCACAGTGATAAAGTCTGTTTATTTGTCGTGAACTTCGCCGGTAATGTCAGCCTGTCAGCCCCTGCAACTGCTCACAGGGGTTGTTATATTGTGATTATATGGAATGGCTGAATATGTTCATTCTTTTTATTTTGATTACATTATATAATTGTATTTGGTATAATGACAAATATACTTGAAACTTGAATGATCTCACAGGAGCGCGTGCCTGCACGGAGCGTTCATGTGCCGCAACCTGTTATAGTTAGTTTCACCTATATTAGTGAAAAGAGCTGAAAGAAAAAACATGAAAGAGTACAGAATGATAAATCATTCAGAATGTTATTGGTTTTAATATTTCACAATCTGCCAGAATAAGCACGCTCCCTCGCATGCCCAGCCCATCATTTTTTATGCCGCTAATGTGTGTAATGAAAAGTGTGACAATGTTGAAAGACATGATGTCATAATCAAAATATAAAACCTGATTGGATAAAATAAGACTCTGTTGTGATTGTGTTGACATTGTTGTGATGTCAAAAGAAATCTTGGTTATGTAATGTGTCAAGTGGAGAGGAGATTGATCGGGACTGCGGGAGTTTTCATTACTAACGAATGATGGTTGATTATTATTATACAAAAATAATAGTAATAAATATTGCAATATTGTGTTATTATAATTATGAGCTTCACAGAGATGCACAAGCCTGTCGTGTTTATTTGTCGTGAACTTCACGCCGGCCGTAACATCAGCCCGGCGACTGCTGTAAGCTTGTAAGCATTGTAAGCGTGTAATACACGCTCTTGCGTGTTTCCATTCATGATGATGTGTTTCTGTAAATTCATATATATATCCTATTGCATTATTTGAAAAATGACAGCGCTGTAAATAGTGTCATTCAATGCACAACGCACGTCATTTCACACGATTTGGATTGACTTTCTGCGGCAGCGAAATACATATGTACATCCGTACCCCCGGGCCTGGGGTACGGAATGTGGTATACAAATTAGATGAATTGATTGGTCACTTGACCTCACCACCAATCTTACCAGGAGTAGCGTCACATGGACATCAATGTTTACTTTCAAACCTCCCCCTCATCCCGCCTCCCTCCTCCTCCTCTCTATCTGGCGGGGGGATGATGGGAATATCTTACAGCTAGAGAGGTGTGTTGATTTCTTTCCGACACTTCTCGTATTACTCCTTCGTCACTTCATTCTCCATCCCTCCATCCCTCCATCCCTCCATCCTAACAGACCTCCATCCCTCCATCCTAACATCCCTCCATCCTAACATCCCTCCATCCTATCAATATCTTATTATCAATTATCAATATACTGGTGGCCTAACATGGTCCAGTGGTCTAGCACCGTGGTCGTGCACACATATGTCGGCCCTTCTTCTCCTTACCTTCCTGTCTGTCTTCACTATATCAGTCCAATAACATGAAAACTATGAGTGGGACTGCCCCACTCAGAAAAAACATTATAAAAAACATTATATACAATATTATAAATATCCGTTCGTTATATAATATTCGTTGATGAGTACAGGCATAATCAAACGTAGGTTAGGCAATTACTTCGCTGCGGTAGCTATGCATGCACCACACAACTTGATAGGTACATACTGTGCAGTGTATCATTCATAACTGTACATAGGCTACACATATCATAATATCTTATCACTATTGCGTGGAACAACTTGGGTAAACCCGCTGTGAAAAAAACCCTCAGCTCCAACAAATCTGAAGGGATTGGGAGACATACTGTACAGTTTATCATTTTCATAACTGTCTGTACATATACATATCTTATGTATCCCTATTGCTATATATAGCCTATATATAAACACATTATGTTACATACTTATCAGTCTTTTCCACTGTATCTAATTCAGCACTGAAGCCTGAAGTTTGAGCACACTGTGTGTCCCCTTGCTACCTCTGCTGATATAAAAGAGAATTGCAGCCTTGGAGAAAAAGATGGCAGCCGAATACCAAGGCAAATACACAGACACACACAGAAATACTACAAAATCGCTTTATACAAACTCGATTTTGAAAATGTAAAGATTCTGGGTGGTAGAACGCACATATCAAAAAAAAAGTTGAAAAGTCATGAAAGGAGGGTCCTGACATTTGATCGAGTGCAAAGGTAGAAATTGTTTTGTACTCACTGGTGCCCAATGACACCTCACGGCTTTCCTAGTGTTAACCCAATTATTGTTGCACTGAAGCAGGTGATTGATTGACTGTGTACCCTTGTCTAAATGTAAGGGGTATCCACACATAGCATCCTGTAAATGTAGAGAAGACTGTAGAGAACAGTGAGTCCGCTATTACAGACTAAAATACCAAGGTTGTAATTACATGATTTTAATATACTGTAATCGGTTGTGAATTTAAGTGGGCCGGTCTGAGGCATCAAAGTCCAGAGCTGAAAATGAGTCCCATTCCCACCCTGCCTCAACCCCCCCACTCCGACCCTGCCTCAACCCCCCCCACTCCCACCCTGCCTCAACCCCCCCACTCCGACCCTGCCTCAACCCCCCCACTCCGACCCTGCCTCAACCCCCCCACTCCGACCC
>NC_137689.1:36582633-36585133 GCF_963989245.1 Nansenia antarctica | reverse complement strand
GTGTGTGTGTGTGCGTGCGTGTGTGTGTGTGTGTGTGTGTGTGTGTGTGTGTGTGTGTGTGTGTGTGTGTGTGCGTGTGTGTGTGTGTGTGTGTGTGTGTGTGTGTGTGTGTGTGTGTGTGCGTGCGTGCGTGCATTGTATGGGGGGGATGCATGACTTAACCAGCAGTGCATCATGAAAGGGGGCAATAAGTCATTTGCACTTCGAAATCCCAAATTCCATATGACATTAGATTACATTATTAGATTAGATTAGATTCAACTTTATTATCGTTGACAGAGTACAAGTACTAAGACAACGAACAAAATAGTGGCATAGTGCAAAATACATGATTATGTAGACAATACATGGTATGACAGTAAGTAAGTATAAGTAAATGACAGATATCAATATGATATGTACAGTCAAAATGCATTTTACAATTAATATCTATGTGAAAAGAAGCAAACCTAACCTCTAAATGATACTGATATTTTTTACTTTTTACAGTTTCAAAATAATAAAACAAGGAAAAAGGCCTTGTGGGAACCCTGTCAGCTAGTACTTTGTAACTCCTCCTCGGGCAACTATAACAGCTTGCAAACACTTCCTGTAGCCAGCTAGGAGTCTTTCAATTCTTGTTTTTGGAATTGTTCCCCATTCTTCCTGGCAGAACACCTCTAGCTCAGAAATATTCTTCGGCCTTCTTGCATGTTTGAGATCTCTCCACAGATTTTAAATAATATTCAAGTCTGGGGACTGTGATGGCCATTCCAAAACCTTCAATCGTCTTTCCTGGAGGTACTTCATGGTTGGTTTTGAGGTATGCTTCGGGTCATTGTCTTGCTGGAATACCCAACCTCTCTTCAACTTCAATTTCTGGACTGACCTTCGAAAATTTGCCTCTAGAATGTCTTGATATTTGGTGGAATCCATTCTTCTTTCCACCCACACAATATTGCCTGTGCCCCCAGCTGCTACACAACCCCAAAGCATAATGGATCCACCTCCATGCTTAACAGTTGGCAAGGTGTTCTACTCTACAAATGCTTCACCCTTTTTTTTCTTCGGTTGTGGCCAAAAAGTTCACTTTTGGTTTTGTCAGTCCAAAGCATATTGTTCCAATAGGTGTTGAGGTCGTAGGAAAGGCTTCTTTCTGGCAACTCTGCCATGTAGGTCTTTGTTGTTTAAGGTACGCTGTATTGTTGTCCTGTGAACGTCTGCTACTCTTTTTTGCAGCTCTTTTGCAGTGATGTGTGGGTTCTTCTGAGCATTTCTCACCAGATCTCTGGCCATTCTATCTGAATTTCTTCTTGGTCTTCCAGATCTTGCCTTGACTTCAATTGTTACGTTTATTTTCAATTTTCTGATGATGTTTCTGACAGTGGAAATGGGTAGTTTGAAACGTTGTGAGAGTTTTTTGTAGCCTTCTCCTCCTTGATAGTGGAAGTGAACTATCTTGATTCTGACATCCTTGGACAACTGTTTAGAGGAACCCATGGTTTTTAACACCGGACACAACAGCCACCGCAGTCGGATACTTCAGAAGGCTTGGAGTTACTTCAGAATATATAGTTCAACCATGGAATTATATTCACCTGTCCTGACTCATTGAAGCCCTAACGAGTAAATCACCTTGGTCTGGGCCTTAGTAATCATCTTCTCAAAAGGTAACAAATAATAATTTCCTTTTATTTAAATTTTTGAAATTTAAACATTATTAAAAAAAATAAAGAAGAAACCTTGCTTTAAAATGTGTCGTGGTGTCATGCTTAACTTTGTAGCATTTAGTGTTCAGGTTTGCTTTCAATCACTTGGGCCCAGTAGAAAAAGGGAAAAAGGTCTTGAGGTAAAAAAAGGGAAAAAGGTCTTGAGGTATGTAACACACTGTATGCAAGATGTAGTGACCTAAACAGAACATCGTTTTTAACCAAAACAAGCAGAAGAGCTCATATAACTCCTATTTTAGAGACTACACTGGCTTCCTGTTAAGTTCAGAATAGATTTCAAGATCCTTCTGCTTGTTTATAAAGCTATCACTGGCACAGCACCAGAATATCTGAAAGACCTTTTGCTAGCATATCAGCCCAATAGAGCTCTCAGGTTTTTTGCTAGCATATCAGCCCAATAGAGCTCTCAGGTCTTCTGCTAGCATATCAGCCCAATAGAGCTCTCAGGTCTTCTGATGCTGGTTTTCTCTGTGTACCACGTGTACAAAAGAAGAGATTTGGTGAGGCTGCATTCTCATTTTATGCTCCAGATTGTGGAATGCACTGCCAGTTTACATTAGGGATGCAACCTCAGCACATATGTTCAAGTCAAGACTAAAAACACATCTTTTTAATATTGCCTTTAAATGACAAAATAATTAAATTATGATTATATAACGATTGGAGCATTTTGAGCTGCAACTGTTGCAGGAAAAGCGCTATACAAAAGTTATTAATATTATTATATTATTATTATTATTCTTATATTATTCTTATATTATTATTCTTATTATTATTCTTATTCTTATTAT
>NC_137689.1:36330133-36577633 GCF_963989245.1 Nansenia antarctica | reverse complement strand
AGATGAGTGGATGTATACAGGAGTCTCCTGTATACATCCACTCACCTCCATACTACTACTACTACTACTACTACTACTACTACTACTACTACTACTACTACTACTACTACTACTAATATTATTATTATGATTATTATTATTATTATTATTAATAATAATAATATAATCATAATGATAATAATAATATAATAATGATAATAATAATAATGAACACTTGATCTCTGCACTTTATATTTATATTAATTATGACTCTTGCACTATGATGTTGGTTTGCACTGTCTTGTCCTGTCTTGCACCTGTCCTGCTGTAAACCGTGCTCCACTGTCCCAAACCAAATTCCTAACATGTTTACATGTCATGGCAATAAAGTCTTCTGATTCTGATTCTGATTCACCACCAGGGTGATGAGCTGTACGTGGAGCCCCCACCCCAGCGCTGGAAGGTGTTAAGAAACACTTGGGCCACAGTCCCTCATTCAACAAAGGGAAGAGTGCGTGAGTGTGTGTCTGTCAGTGGCGGCTGGCCGATAGAGGGCGCTGGGGCATTTAAAAAAAGAATAAACATTGTTTATTCACAAAATGCGGCTGATATTCTGTCGGCGCCTATCAGCATTCATTAAAAATCCTCCAATACAATAAACATTTTTATCTGTGTGTGTGTAAAATTCACTGTTAAAATACATAGGGGGAGGAGTCGGGGCGCCGGTCGAATGCAAGTCTATCGCAGGCCAAATACTTTTCGCTTACACGTGAGCTGTAGCAGCGCTCCAATTGGCTGTCTCCTATTTCTAGGCCGGGGCGCAAAAATTGCGCCCTGAATATCCGGTTGTATAGCAGAAAATGCATATGCTGAGGACTTCCGACTTCCGGGGCAGCATGGATTGAACGCACGCACGACTGCTCTCCTAACAAATTAAGTTTTTTACAATGTAAGGAGGATTTATTTCTGTAAACAAATTGAACAAATGGATTAGAAGGAGGCATCTTTTGTTCCTAACTTGAGGATATTGCAACTGGACCTATTACCGAAGTCAAACTTATCTCGTTTGTGGTCGCAATCTCCGCACCGGCTGTTTGTTGATTGTTTGATATAGGTTACTCAAGTTGTATGGCCAACGCTGCTGGCAGCAGAGAGATAAGAAATCTAAGAAGCGATCTAAAACAAAAAGTTACGGTGATGGACCGCAGAGAATTTGCATCAATTATGAGAGAAGTCATACGTGAAGAGCTTGACTCCGCATTTGATCTGAAACTTAAACCAATTAAAGAATGTCTGGATTCACTCCGCAAGGATATGATTTCCAATACGACCAAGGTAAAGGACCTGGAAACAGCCGCTAACGAGACGGAACGCCGTCTAACTGATATCGAACAAAAACTTTCTCAACCCCGCGGGAGGCTAACGTGAGGTATGGGCTGTTATTTCCACGCAAGCTGATTGTCACATTTGCTAACAACACTGCCTCCTTCACGGACCACAGAGAGGCCATGGCACACTAGATCCAGGTAATTAAACCAACTCTATAATCCTGACTACATCAATGGCTAACATCAATACCTGAACAACAGCCCACTATATGGGCAATGTGACAGTAGACAATGTAATGAATCCTGGATTGATGGAGATGCCTATAGGCTACGTGACATTTAATTGGAGTCCCTGACTATGACGAATATATGATATGTATGTATATATGAATAACAATTGATATGGATCAATTTATACCTCTTATTAGATTATAAATACTCTGGTTGTTATGTTTGCCTTTTGGTTGACAGCAAAAGGGAGAGAGGAGGATAGGGAGGGAGAGAAGGAGAGAGAGCAGGATGGTGTCGGCACACCAGAGAGAGAGAGAGAGCAAGAACCAGGTGAGAAAGTGGACAGGTAGTCAAGACCACATAAGTAAGCAGCCTTGAGAACCGATGGTTCTGGAGCCTATGGCCCATAGGGAAGGAGCCTATCTCCTGTTTCCGTAGCGTGAGGCGGCTTAATGTACAAGTTAGTACACCCCCTGGACATGACGCTGGTATGTCGCAGGGTCTTACCCCCTGGGGGGGGGGGGGGTCCATGCCACGGTCCATGCCACCCCCCCAAGGCAGCAAACCTAGGGGAAACACTGTTATTCTCATGCTGTAAATCCAGATTTTAAAGTTGATATTCTTCCCCGTGGAGCATGCCCCCATAACCTGTGCCCCACCCAACATTTTTAGCACCAGCCGCCACTGGTGTCTGTGTGTGTGTGTGTGTGTGTGTGTGTGTGTGTGTTTGTGTGTACGAGTGCATGGCCAAATATATACAGAGACAAAATTGAACAGACACAAAACCTAGGACCACACATGAGTACACACACTTGCAGACAACAACAACTAAATGTAATGAAGGGCTGGAACCTGCCTAGAGCAGCGATTCCCAACCTGTGGGCCGCGGGAGGGTACTGCAAGTGGGCCGCCAAATCATGGGCAAAAAAATGGTTTTATTGACGTTTTTTTGTTACAAAAAGTTTTAATTTTAAAAAGATAAAAAATCTTGGATTGAACAGCCTTGATCGTATTGTGTGTGGTGTGCGCCGATATTTCCATCCGAAAAGAAGAAGTCAGCTCGCTTCTTTATTGGCTACATTCCATCCCGGACTCGCGAACAGGGTTGCCAGATGGGATCGACATTTTCCACCCTAACCACAGTCTAAAACCTCTAATTCCACCAAAGAAACCCGAGCCCATCTGGCAACCCTGGTCGGGAGTCGGGAATTGCCCACACACATAAGGATGTTTGGTCGTAAATATTGAACACATACAACATTTACGATCTTGGTTTTTGATCACCTGCTATATAAAACATCGGCGCTCGGCTTTAATGGTTTAACCGCTATTTTTATTTTATTTTTTTGCCACGCTCCCTCTAGTTTTTGGTAAAATTACGTCGTTGTTTTGAGCGCTCGTGCGCGTTTCATGCGCGTGCACGCGGGGAAAAAAACGCTCGCTGCTGAGTGGGCCGCGAATACTGAAGAGATCTGTAAAGTGGGCCGTGAGTCCTAAAAGGTTGGGAACCGCTGGCCTAGAGGAACAGGATGTGGTCCCTGAGCACGGCGAGACCACTGCTAGGACAACCATGAGGTGGGGAGCACCAACCTGCTGAAGTAGAGACTCACTCTCTCTCTCTCTCTCTCTCTCTCCCTCTCTCTCTCCCTCTCTCCCTCTCTCCCTCTCTCCCTCCCTCCCTCTCTACAGTACATGTGCAGTGCTGTGTCTAACGTAGTGTCTGGTACAGTATAAAGGCAGCTTTGGGGATCCTCCCTGTATAAGTAATGTCTTCCTGACGGGTACAGTCATACAATGTGCCCGTGACTTCAAACGCGTCACACACGCCATACGTAAGGCAATCTCATTTTATTCTAAGCACACCATACCGTTCAGTACACCCAACATTACATCCAGTGTAATCGCCCCCCCCCCCCCCCCCAACTCCACCTTTTCTTTTTCTCCAGCTGCTGTGAGGCGAGGGAGTGGCAGAGGGGAGAGGGGGAGGGGAGGGAGAGAGGGAGAGAGGGAGAGAGGGGAGGGAGGGAGGCGCGGGGGGGAAATCACCTCTGCCGGCAGCGCAGATGATGTGCAATTTTCTAGCTGAATACCTCCCAGAGTGTTGTTGTGGATGGCGGGGGGATGTTGTGGATGGGGGGATGGCGTGCTCAGAGCCTCGCTTTAACACACAATGAGAACATGACGTTTGAATAGAAAGGGAAGAGAGGGAAGTAAGATTAACGCCACCACCGCTACCGCTGCTGCTACTACTGCTTACCCAAGCATCCAGTTCTGTTGGCTGTTGAGACGGGATGGGAGGGGAGGGGGGGAGGGAAGAGGAGAGGAGGGAGGGGAGGGAGGGAGGGAAGAGGAGAGGAGAAGAGAGGAGAGGAGAGGAGGGGAGAGGAGCGGAGAGGAGAGAAGAGGAGAGGAGAGGAGAGAAGAGGAGAGGAGAGGAGGGAAGAGGAGAGGAGAGGAGGGGAGGGGAGAAGAGGGGAGGGAAGAGAGAGGAGATGGAAGGGAAGAGAGAGGCACGGGTTAATACACAGAAGAAGACACCTCTACAACATCACATCTCACCTCCACATCTCACCTCCACAACACCACAACACCACATCTCACCTCCACAACACCACATCTCACCGTTTCAGAGCAGACAAAAGCGTCTCTGAAAACACGCCACCGCGGAGAGGATGAGCAACATCCACTTAGCAGAATCATCTGAGGAGTCGCCTGCCAGCGCAGCATGTTTACACAGACCCTGGCTCCACGCCACAACCATGCCAGAACCTCACCATGTACACTTTATGGCAGGACGTTAAACAGATCCCAAACGGCCACAACGCAGCGCTGTATAAATAAAGTTGGACTCGATTCGATTGCAGTGTGAAAAGAGAGAGAGAGAGAGAGAGAGAGAGAATAAGAGAGAGAGAGACAGAGAGAGACAGAGAGAGAAAGAGAGAGACAGAGAGAGAGACAGAGACAGAGAGAGAGAGAGAGAGAGAGAGAGAGGGTGAATCCCAATTCACCACTCCGGCTCCCTTTTCACCCCTACGGCTCCATTTTGCGCTTTCACGTGTAGCCGTAGTGGCGTCCCAATTCATTACTCATTTAGGGTTAGGGGGAGGGTTAGGGTTTTCCATGGCTCCATTTGGAGAAAATCCTGACCCTCGTTCGATTCGGAGCCATGAGACTCCCTTCCGGCATGCATTGCGAATCATCTACAGAAATGTTCTTTTCGCTCTCGTAATACGGAAGCGAGCCTGAAATGTCATTTACTTTTTCTGGAATTACTTGTAATTAAAGACTTGAAAAATTGTGATAACCATCGTATTATCTTAGTTTAATGTCATTTCAATGCATTATAGACCTTTTCTTTATAACAAGCATAACAAAAGAAATCGCTTTTATGTCGAGGTGCTATGCTTAACATAGAAAGTTCCACAGTCCAGCGCCCTCAGGACAGCGGCCAGGACACCGGAGCCAGCAGGACAGACCGGAGCACTCATATCTGCGCGTTTGTCACAGGCTGACAGTCACCGTGTTCCGCTGCCCCGACGTCAGTCACATGGAAGTGTCAAGCACAGCGCGATTTCCATTTCAGAGATGTACAATCATGTTTATTTAGAAATAAATTATTACCTGTGGTGTTTGACAGCATGATAGGCGCGAATTTCCCCCCCTTGGTGGTATATGACGCTATAGTTGTTATTATACCAAAACAACCGGCAATCTAATCCGAGCAGTTGTTATTATGTACTATTATATGTATTAGTACTATATATGTGGCATTTTTGATGGAGGGCAGTGAGCGGGAGACTCATCAAGGACATGTAGTTAACTAATGCAGTGGACAGCGGCTGTTTCTCCAGCGTTCCTGTCACATTGGGTTTTCGTAACGTCATAAAATGAAATCTGTAAGTCATGCATTTTTCCATGTTTCCCTTTGATGGCATATGACGCCGTAAATGTAACTAAAGTTCAGCCTCGAAGTTGTTGCACTGTTGTCCTAAATCAGTGCAGACTGGCAGGGTAGCACAGGTTTCATACAGGTTAGAGCTTATTCTGTCATGGTCTGATAATGAAGCATTGTTCTTTTTTATTTGATGACTTGTTTGATCGATTGATAGCGTTCAAGTTCATTTCAAGTTGTGAATGAATCGTGAGCGTCAATGCTTTTCTACGATACTACGTGTAATGTCACTTGGACATAGAATAATAAGACACTTGAGTCTGGGTTCAACAAAGGTATAACCAGTTTACTTCGGTTCTCTCGACACCTGTCAGTCACCTACTGGTATATCACGAACTCTCTCTAAGGCGCATGCACCGTCCTGACTATGAATTAACCCATTCGTTACACTACGGATGACGTATTAGTCGTGAAGGGTTGTCCCATTTCTTAGGGGAACCACTACGGCTTGTGGCTCTGTTCTGAGGCCTTGGCTCCAAAGCGAGTGACTCCAAAACGAGCCGAAGTGGTAGAAAAGAGAATCGGGATTGGGCCAGAGACAGAGAGAGAAAGAGAGAGACAGAGAGAGAGACAGAGAGAGAGAGAAACAGAGAGAGAGAGACAGAGAGGAAGAGAGAGAGAGACAGAGAGGGAGAGAGAGAGAGAGACAGGGGGCCCTATTATGCACTTCTTAACTTGCCGTCTTAAGTCTTAATTAAGACGCACCGCCAGGTTAAGACCTACCGCCACCCTTATTATGCGCTTCATACGCGCTACTGCTATTATGCAGGTGTCGCTAGGCGCCGACACATAAGACGTAAGACTCCCGTGCATATATTACTCATTGTGGGAGTGTTCATATGTTAATGAAGTGCGCTAGGCGCCCCTGCTATTATGCGATCTGACTTTGCGCCTAGCGCTAAGAAGTGGTTTGAAAAGTTCTTAGGCGCTAGACGTCATGCACGTTTTGAAACACGCTCGTGTTTCAAAACGTGCATGAAGTCTAGCGCCTATGAACTGCATAATAGCATAGCGCTTATGACTTAACGCAGCCGGTTCTTAAAGGGAATGGCACCTGGCACGCTGATTGGGTTGATTGAGAAGACGCCCAAAACACACCCATGACTAATTTCTGGGCTTAGCGCCGGGTCTTAGGCGCCCACTACCGCACGCATAATAGCAAAGTGGCCTTGACCACGCCTCCACGTCTTAAGTTTAGATCTACCGCCTCGTCTTATTGCTTAAGACTTATGAAGTGCATAATAGGGCCCAGGGAGAGAGAGAGACAGAGAGAGAGAGAGACAGAGAAAGAGAGAGAGAGAGAGAGAGAGAGAGAGAGAGGGAGAGAGAGAGAGAGACAGAGAAAGAGAGAGAGAGAGGGTAGAGAGAGGGTAGAGAGAGAGAGAGAGAGACAGACAGACAGAGAGAGAGACAGAGAGAGAGAGAGAGAGACAGAGAAAGAGAGAGAGAGACAGAGAAAGAGAGAGAGAGAGTGAGAGAGAGAGAGAGAGAGAGACAGAGAGGCACCTTGCAAATATACCCAGCGATAGACTTGGTAACAGTCGTAGCCTCGGGGAGTTAAAGGGAAGCCTTGTCTGCCTCTTAGACATGACTACATCGTCATGATTACAAAGATGGCACTTGAAATGTATGAAATCCACGTTCATTCGTGTCTTACACACGTTCGCCTAGAATCTGACTGACTGTCAGTCACGAATGGTCCCAGTATTGTAGCTTCAAGTTGAGTTGTAACACTCTCTCTCTCTCTCTCTCTCTCACACACTCTCACACACACACACACACACACACACACACTAACGTGACACAAAAATCACAAACGGATACCCAAGCAGATACCGATCACATTCAAACAGTCAAACTCTTCCTGCCCCCCCTCAGCCTCCCCCCCCCCTCCCGATAGGAAACAGACTAGTAACAGAACAGAAACAGGACAGTAAGGGGGGGGGGGGGGGGGGGGGCACTGGGAGGCAGTAGAATAGCAGGCGGTGGGATGTCGCCACGCTCCATAAAAAGCCCATCGAGCTGAACGAGGTGAACTCACAGAGGCGCGGGGGGGGAACGCTCACACATTCACACACACACACACACACACACACACACACACACACACACACACACACACCACGCCATCTGGTTAACCTCCCTGCTCCTCAGCCTCCGTCTCCAACACACACACACACGCACACGCACACACAATAAACACACACAATAAACACACACGCACGCACGCACACTCACACACACACACGCACACACACAATAAACACACATACACACAATAAACACACACACACACGCACACACACACACACACACACACACACAAACTCTGTGTTCATAGGGTGTGGAGGATCATTTCCATAGGAGTCGCTCCCGGGGGACACACACACACACGCAGACACACAAATCACACACACACACACTCAGACAGAAGGGACTGACTCCCCTGGTCTACCTCCGCCAGCCTCCCCTGGTGTTCTACCTCCGCCAGCCTCCCCTGGTCTACATCCGCCAGCCTCCCCTGGTCTACCTCCGCCAGCCTCCCCTGGTCTACCTCCACCAGCCTCCCCTGGTCTACCTCCGCCAGCCTCCGTAAATTGGTGTAAATTGTGGAGGAAGTCAGAAAGGCAATTAGAGGGCACACGTGTCATACCCAACAATTGTTGTTTTACTTGCAAAGGTTCTACAGTAACCACCCCCCCCCCCCCCACACACACACACACACACACACACACACACACACACACACACACACACACACACACACAAAACTACAGCTCATGTTAACTATGGGCTAGCCAGATCTGCCATCCATCCCCCTGTGCCCATCAGATTGGCATAGAGTCTCTTCAGTGGGTGACTGACATCGCGTGAGGTGTCTTGCATCTCGGGAGCGGCCAGTGTCGATTCCAACCTCTCGGGAGAATTCACAGCAGAGGAACTCAGTGAGGCCATGAGCAAGCTCAAGCCAGGCAAATCCCCTGGCCGTGACAACATCCACCCGGAGTTCGTCATCCACCAGAGCACAACAACATCTGGCTGGCTCTGTGCTTTCTATACATCATGCTACCGGAGATTAAAGCTCCCAAAGACTTGGCGCCGTGCCTCTGTCATAGCTCTGCCAAAGCCAAATAAACCTGCAGAAGACCCCAAGTCGTACAGATCAATCTCGTTGCTCTGTGTCCCATTTAAGATCTTGGAGAGGATGATCCATAGCCGCATTGAGCCAGTGGTGGACTCACAGCTCCCACGGGAACAAGCTGGTTTCCGCCGTGGAAGATCAACAGCAGACCAGGTAACACTACTCTGTCAGGACATCGAGGACAGCTTCCAGGACAATGAGAAAGCTGGGGTAGTGTACCTGGATCTGACTGCTGCATATGACACCGTGTGGCACCGGGGACTCCACCTGAAGCTGCTGAGGACAATACCGGACCTCCACATGGTGAAGTTCATCATGGAGACACTTTCCAACCGCAGCTTCATCCTCCAGACCAGCAGTGGCCAGTGCAGTAGGCTCAGAAGACTGAGGAACGGGGTACCGCAGGGGTCTGTTCTCTCGCCGATGCTGTTCAATGTTTACATCCACGACCTACCTGATACAGCATCCAGAAAGTATGGCTACGCAGACGATCTTGCCATCATGCTGAGCCAACCAACGTGGAAGGCGATGGAAGAGGGTCTTAACGAAAACATGGGCACACTGGTAGCATACCTTCGAAGGTGGCGTCTACAACTCAGTGTCGGAAAGACAGTCGCAGCGGCATACCACCTTAGCACCAGAGAAGCCAGGAGGGAACTTGAGGTGCGCGTTGACAACAAATGTCTGGAGGTCCAGCAAGCCCCGAAGTACCTTGGAGTGCGTCTGGATCGGACATTATCCTTCAAGCAACACCTGGAAGAAGTCAAGGCCAAGGTGACATCCAGGGCCGCGCTGATCCGCCGCCTCGCTGGTACAACCTGGGGAGCCTCCGCTAAGACGCTAAGAATATCCACCCAAGCCCTGGTCTTCTCTGCAGCGGAATACTGCGCCCCAGCCTGGAGCAGAAGCCCTCATGCGAGAAAGGTCAACGTGTCTATCAATACCTCCCTCAGAATAATAACTGGATGCTTGAAGCCTACCCCTGTGTCCCTCTTGCCAGTCCTCGCGGGAATAGCACCGGCCGGCCCCTTTAGGGCTGCCACCCTCACCCTGGCCAGGAAGGCACAAAAGTATGTGTTCTGTCTACTAACGCCGACAGAAAGGCTGGACTGAGGGACACGGATACCATTCAACTCGTTTTTCTTATTCTTTATGAAAATTGAATAGATTGTAAAACCTGCGAATGCAGACAACAAAACATACATAAATACACAGCTCTGACACATTCAAAGACTAAAACAAAGCATATAAATGTTACACAAAACACGCATCAAACACACTAACCGTGGCATCCCTCAAGTCCTGGCATCACACAATGAACCCCTACGCACGGTCTCCCACTATTTAAGCACCTAATCACAGCCCCCAATATCCCTACGCATAACGGATCTATATAATCAAACAATTCCCACGCAGTTATGAGGCATAACTCAAAATAATGTTACAAGTATCTAATAATTTGAATAATTAATAATAACTAATAATTATTCAAATAACATTTAAAATAACATTTCACATTTGTCCCATTTTATAGGCTAAAACATGCACAATGAACACACCCCATCCTAACTGGACAGTACACCTCCCACCTAGCCGATCTAGCTACTAGTCTAGGGAGGCTACCAATGTCCCTTGTTCCTCAATGGGGAGGAGAACAACCATCCTCCTGACATCCCGGTGGAGGACGACCCCGGGCAGCTTGCCAGAGCCTTTCTTTTCTCTTTTTCGGTCCTCACGTTAGCTTGGGCCCTGGTGAGCGCTCCTGAGAAGGCCTTCCGTTTGAGCTTGTTCACACTTTCTCGAGCATCAGCTGCCACTTCTGCCGCTGATTTCACTGGCCACTCCTCAAAAGGCTTCTCCAGGAATCCAGGTCCATTCTGCCACAGAGAATTTTCGCTCAGTTCTTCAGGAACTGCTCCTCTTGTGATGATGTCGGCCACATTGCACTCACCGGGGATCCACGACCACTCGGTTGGAGACCCTGTCTTCCCAGGGTCCCACGTTTCCTTGGCTGAGTTCCCGCCTCCTGCCTCTTGGAAGGCTCTTCTTACAAGGATGTTTCCTTTTTGTTTGGCCGGGGACACCAGGCCAATTGGATTGTACAGGCCAGCCACTTGGCTCAGCAGCTCTCTCCTTGACAAGCCGTTGGGTGTACTCTCCCGGACTTCTTCTACCTTGAGGTTGAGGCCTGTCCTCATCTTTCCTTTTCTCTTGGAGAAGTATACTGATGTCATCACGTAGAGCTGGTCGGAATCCACGAGATACCCAATGCCAAGGGCCTTATTATCCTCGTCTTTCAGCTGATTCGGTAGCATCAGGGTTTTGGATGTCGCTCCAGGCCTCTCCCCTCCACAGGTTCTGGCGCCGTCCTTTCTCCTCCCACCTTGGCCAGACCGGACCCACGGCTTTAGAAAGAATCCTCCAGCGCTCAAGATCTCCTCCACTCCACTCGTGATGGTGTCGAGCATCTTCAGATCATCATGGGAAGTCAAGATGTCGTCGACGTAGCTGTCTTTCTCCAAGACACGACGCTCTTCCTCCCTTTCAATGAACTGAGGTAGCCCTGCTGTCTCCCTCATTGCCAGTTGAGCAATGCAACCAGCAGGACGGTCTCCAATGTTCACCCTCGTGATGGCGTACTCCCCGATGTCCTCTTCAGGATCGTCTTCCAACACTTCTTTGTTGGTTGCCATTGAGCTCTGGACTCTGGAGTTGCTTTCCTGCCTCAGTCCACTCTCCCTGGTCTCTTCGCAGCACCCGATACACTTGACGATTTCCTCATACTTGGCCGCTGCTGTTCTCATTGATCGGGCGAAGTGTGTCTTGGACTCGTAGGTCACCGTCTCCACATCTTCAAACAGATTGGGATGCGTCCCACTCACAATCTTTCCAAGTGGGCCTTCCCACAGGACCAGGTCTCCTACTACCTTCACGGGACAGGGAACCAGCCGCCCCTCTCTTTGGCTGATGAGGAGCTCAATACTCCTTGGCCGGACCAACTCCTGGGTCTTGACCTCGGGGAAGAACCTTTTCAGTTGCTGTGGCTCGATGGCATGGTGCACCTTGGCTATTTCATCTAAGCCGTAGCAGACCAACTGGTGGGCTCTTTCACCTTCCGGGGTCCTGAACCTCACCTTCAGGAGGTACCTTCTGGTGTTGGCTGTCACAGTCATCCCTCCGACGCCCTGCACCACTAGCGTGATTTTCTCGCTCTTCAGGCCAAGCCTACTTGCAGCCGCGTGGGTAATGTAATTTGTATCTGATGCGAGGTCTATCAGAGCACCAATTTGTTGCCCGTCGTTAGCAGTGACCTCCAGGAGCATCATTATTACCGGACACTCGTTTACTCCATTTTCTTCCAGGAGCTTCCCGGCTTTTGCTTCAGTGCAGCGCGTAACTGCTGTCTTATTCATGAAGGCTTTCCTTACTTTTTGCGCAATCTCTGGAGCGAGTTGGGACAAGAGCTCTTCCTGTTCAACTGTCACACTCCTTGCACGTTCACCACCGCTTCTTGGAGTTTCTCTCTTTTCCCCACCATCCTTCTTACTGTCTCTACTGGGGCAGAGAAGGTAATGGTGGTCTGACGACTCTCCTTCTTTGCAGCCTCTCTTGGTGCAGAGGAATTTAAGGTTACACTCTCCGTCAGCGCCATGTGATGAAAGGCACAAGCGGCAGGCTCTAGACTTCTTCACCGCGGCCTTTCTTGCTGCCAAGTCGAGGCCTCTGAACTTCTTACAGGTGAACAGCCTACTTCTGTGTTTACCTTCGCACAGGACACAATTGTCATCAGCGCTGCTTCTCTCAGTGGCTCTAGTGAAAGCAACCTTCTTCTCAGTCTTCTTCTCTGGGATCTCCGTGATCTCCATCTGCTCCAACTGTTCGAGGATGCTTTCCTGCTTTTGTAGGAAGTCCAGGAAGGTGTCAAAGTATCTCTCCGGCTGGAAACCATTTTGGGGGTCTATTTTGAAAGTAAGCCACTCCTTTTTCAAAGTGAGTGGCAGTTTGTTCTCAATGGCTCCAGTCACCAGAGGGTTTTTGATGGCTACTTCATTGTCAAGATCTTTAAGGTCTGCTAGAGCTTTCTCTGTGATTCGGATCAGATCAATCACCTTCCTGAATTGGTGCTCTTTGACTGGAGAAATCTTCTGCAGCTCTGCTACGATCAGGTTGGTGATTGCATTCTTGTTTCCGAAACGACTCTCTAGCACCCTGAAGACATCTTCGGCAGTATTGTGGCTTGCGAGCCTAAGATCCTTCACTATGGTCTCTTCTATACTTTCCAGAAGTTGAAACTTCTTAACTTCCGGAGACCCGGAGGGATCGCCTTGTTCCTGTAGGCTTTCCCAATCCTTCCTCCAGCGGTAGTATTCCCGAATGCTACCTCTAAACGTCGGGAGACTTGTAGGCTTCAGCCTCACTTTTGGAATGCCTCTCGTAGCTGCATTTCCACCCCGTGCGCCTGCTTGAGTCTCCTCCAACGCTTTTTGCTGGGCTTTAACAAGCTCTGCCCGTGCTTCAGTCTCCGCCTGTTGAGCCAGGATAAGCTGGGCGCGTCTGGCGCGTTCTTCCTCTTCAGCCCTCTGGCGGTCTCCTTCAGCTGTTGTGCGGCGGGCGCGGTCTTCTTCCTCAGTTGCCTTTCGAGCTTTTCCTATCTCGGCGTCTCTATCTCGCCTGAGCTTGTTCTTTGAGGACATTAAATGATGCAGCTGTCTCTCCACGTCTTCTATAGCAGCGACAGGGGCCCAGTCTCTCCAGACAGAGAGCTCTTTCTCTGCTCCTGTAGTGAGCTCCTCTAAATGGTGCACTTGTCTCTCATGGCAGTCATGGTCTAGCTGGCCCAATGGGACCTCTTCTGTTTCTTCTTTACTCGTTCAGCCTCCCTGATCGCGAACAACACTCTTCTTTCACCGTATCTTGACCACAGATGGAGTTTTACGAGATCGCCAACCTTCGACAATTTAGTCATGCAGTCATTGCTCACCTTCTCGATGTCTCTCGTCTGTTGTTCAGATAGTTTGGTGGGGTCCTCTTCCGCTTCTGCAAGCAGACCCTCTTCATAGCTACTATTGGCTGCCAGGAGCTTCTCAGCTTCATTAGAGAAAGCCTGCCACTGGACCTTTAATTCGCTCTCGACCATGGAGGGTATAACGCGGAGCATGAAGGCAGATTTTTTGCTAAAGTTGGATTTAGCTGAATTTCTCTCTTTTTTCAGTTGAGCTACGGACTGGTCCTCTTCAGCCATTTTCCTTCTCTTTTCACAGGCTATCAATGTTTAAATATTTAATGTTAAAGTCCCTTCAAACTGCTCACTTAGTGTTTTTATTTTCGTTTTATTCAACTGTGACGTTTTACAGTCAAAACTGACATTTATTTACTGCCAGAATAAATGGGACTCTTATTTTGAAACTCCGGATCTTCTGTGTATTTTTACTTCCTGGTTACTTCAAGAATACATGGGACTCTTATTTTGAAACTCCGGATCTTCTGCGTATATTTACTTCCTGGTTTCTGCGACGCACTAGGGCTCCTCCTTGCACAGTTAGGATATATCACTCCGCCGGTTAGCCACTTTAGCAGACACAGTCAGTCCCACTTTAATCTCTCTGGCTAGCAAGGCAAGTCTCTATACACATCCAGCTTGAATTAGTTCGCTGGTCAGTGCTGTTGCTTACCCGACCGCTTTCCTGGTCTTGCTGTCCTCTCTCGCTGTCTCGCGCTGCCGACACTGTCACTTTTCCAGTAGGCTCTGCACAGACACGCTTCACAGACAGCAGGCCTGGCTAGCTAGCTCCGGTTAATTGCAGCCACTTTTCCGAGTTCCCTCGACGCTTGTATTCGTCCCACGGAGAACTCCTCTCTGAATGTGGCTGTCAATGTACTTCTCCACCACCTCGGGAATCTTTTCAAAGATATTTCTTTGACGCCCGGGCCGTAGGTTTTACAATTGTTCTGTCTACTAACGCCGACAGAAAGGCTGGACTGAGGGACACGGATACCATTCAACTCGTTTTTCTTATTCTTTATGAAAATTGAATAGATTGTAAAACCTGCGAATGCAGACAACAAAACATACATAAATACACAGCTCTGACACATTCAAAGACTAAAACAAAGCATATAAATGTTACACAAAACACACATCAAACACACTAACCGTGGCATCCCTCAAGTCCTGGCATCACACAATGAACCCCTACGCACGGTCTCCCACTATTTAAGCACCTAATCACAGCCCCCAATATCCCTACGCATAACGGATCTATATAATCAAACAATTCCCACGCAGTTATGAGGCATAACTCAAAATAATGTTACAAGTATCTAATAATTTGAATAATTAATAATAACTAATAATTATTCAAATAACATTTAAAATAACATTTCACATTTGTCCCATTTTATAGGCTAAAACATGCACAATGAACACACCCCATCCTAACTGGACAGTACAGTATGACTGGCACATCCTGCACAACACCACAATAACACCAGCACCTCCAAGCAGACTCAAGACCCACCACCCTTACAACAAAGCAGCACAAGAGATGCTCAACTCCACCTCTGAGGACATCCCCAGAGATGCATGGTTGGCAGCAGCTTGGACGCAGGAGTGGGAGTCAGCCGGGCCCTCCCGAATCCACCGCTACATCTGGGACCCAGGAGATGGCGCCATTGGAGGAGACGACCTACCACGCCGGCAATGGACCACACTGAACCGTCTACAAACTGGTGTCGGTCGCTTTAAAACATCAATGAAGGCGTGGGGCCTGGCGGACAGTGCGGCATGCGACCTCTGACGTTACACGAAAGAAGAAGAAGAAGTGGGCGACAGCCTGGTAGCCACAGCCTGCTACCACCCCTGGTAGATAACACAACCCAGAGCCACGCCAAGAGGGGTTAAACCGCAGATCAACCACAGGGACCGTTGCCAAACTTGTACACCTGGTGACCCAAGTGGCACTGGCGAATTATGAGAATTATGAGCCTGATAGTTAGCGTGCTGCAGCGAGCAGAGTTAAGGTACATACCTAATCTAAATGCATGTAGCTGCAAGACTGAGGTGTAGGTGTGTGTGTGTGTGTGTATGTGTGTGTGTAGGTGTGTGTGTGTGTGTGTGTGTAGGTGTCTGAGAGACAATAGTGTCACTGAGACATGGTTGGTTGTGTGTGTTTGTGTGTGTGTGTGTGTGTGTGTGTGTGTGTGTGTGTGTGTCTGTGTACGTGCATGCGTGCATGCAAGACCAAGAGGATGAGACCTTTTGGTCTCACACACCGACTCGCATGGAGAGAAGCGCTTTCTTGGAAATCAATTATGCAAATACAGAATTATGCAAATTAAACATTTGAATAAATCTGTGCATTTGGGGAGGAGGGGTTTGGCATTGCTTTGTAGTCAGTGTCGGTGTCAGGCCTGGAGAGAGACAGGGAAAGAGATGGAAGAAAATAAAGAGAAGAGAGAGAGAGGAGAGAGAGAGAGAAGAGAGAGAGAAGATAGAGGAGAGAGAGAGAAAGAGAAAGAGAGAGAGAGAGAGAGAAGATAGAGAGAGAGAGAGTGGAGTGAGAAAACAGAGATAAAGACAGAAAGGGAGGGAAAGCGAGATAAGAAAAGGGGTGAGAGAGTGAAAGAGGAAGGGGGGAGGGGGGGACTGAGATGGCGTGTATATATATGAGAGGAAATAAATGAGGTTGGGATTAGGCAGAAGCATGTGACTGTGAGAGGCAGACCTGGGAGTCACACGGACCCGCTCCAGGTTCAAGTGTGTAACGAAGAAGAAAGAGAGAGAGAGAGATAGAGAGAAAGAGAGAGAGCGCTCGCTTACCTCACCTCTCCAGGGATTAAAGGTGGATTTCCACACGTATCCTTTGTGATTCGAAAGTTGGGCATAATCTCTGTGCTCTCCGTATGAAAAACATAGGAAAGGGATAGTTCCCCTGAAATGACAGATGAACACAGTCTCTCTCCAGGCACATCAGCTATGGTCGCTTCACCAAGAAGGTGTTTTTTTTTGTTCCCCGTCCTGAGATACTCTCGATAGCAGAGGTGTAGTCTACGTGATACGCAGGACTACGCCGTATACCCACTAGGAAAGATTTCCATATACCCACTTAAAAATGTGTGAGGATACGTAACAGCGTTTTGTGACAGAACTTTCACACTTTCATTTATAAAATTCACCCCGTCTGTGTTACGAAGCACTTGACTTCTGGACCATTGGGACTGACTATAGCGTCATATACCATCAACGGGGGAGAAGCGACATGAAATATGCCAAAATGCAGCACTATCATGCACAGACCAGCCTTATAACATGTAATTTATATATATATGTTACGGTACATGTGGGAATACGGTACATGTGGGAATACGGTACATGTGGGAAAACTAGGGTTAGGGTTAGGTGCTACGTCGATTTGGTACATGCTGGCATGTCTAACCCTACCCCTAACCTTAACCGTAGCACCCTAGCACCTAACCCTAACCCTAGTTTTCCCACATGTACCGTGTTCCCACATGTACTGTAACATATATATAACGTTAGACAGGCAGCGCAGATTTATTTTTATGGCGAAATGAACGATATGAGGCTGGGAGGGAAAATCACAGTATATACACTACCGTTCGAAAGTTTGGGGTCACCCAGACAATTTTGTGTTTTCCATGTGTAATGGAAATCTAAACTATACGGTCCTGGGTGAGACGGAACCAAAAGATGGTCACAACATAGTGTTTACTCGTTAGTAAGTTTGAATCAAAATAGTTTGCAAAGTATTTGGCTCTTCAAACAACAATACACAACAGATGGTCATGAATTGAACATTGAAATTGAGCCCTTGGGGCTCAATGTGTTTTTTACCTGTATAAATAAAGGTTAAAAAAAAAAAAAAAAAAAAAATGAGAGTTGTTTCTAGGCCAAGAAGCCCCGAAGATCTCTCTCACCCCAATCTTTATACACCACGAACAGATCCACAAGGTCAGCAGGCCCCCCTCTCGAGGGTGGCGTGATTTAAAACAAAGCGGTGGTTGTACCATTATCTTTCTCAGTAAAACCAGATGGGCACTATCTTGTCAAGTGGCAGATTTAACACGGCCTACCCGGCAGAGTCAACAAGGTCACATTCTGTACTGACATTCCAGAACAGATAACATACTGTTAGACTTTTACTCTATGGCGTTAGTACAGGAACAAATCAAGCATTTTTGCCATTACATATGAAAACTCACACTTTTATTTATCAAATGAGTTGCAAAATGAATAGAAAATATAGTCTAGACATTGACATAGATAGAAATAATGATTTTTATTTGAAATAATAATTTTGTCCTTCAAACTTTGCTTTCGTCAAAGAATGCTCCCTTTGCAGCAATTACAGCATTGCAGACCTTTGGCATTCTAGCGGTTAATTTGTTGAGGTAATCTGAAGAAATTTCACCCCACGCTTCCTGAAGCACCTCCCACAAGTTGGATTGGCTTGATGGGCACTTCTTGCGTACCATACGGTCAAGCTGCTCCCACAACAGCTCAATGGGGTTGAGATCTGGTGACTCCGCTGGCCACTCCATTACAGACAGAATACCAGCTGCCTGCTTCTTCCCTAAATAGTTCTTGCATAATTTGGAGGTGTGCTTTGGGTCATTGTCCTGTTGTAGGAGGAAATTGGCTCCAATCAAGCGCTGTCCACAGGGTATGGCATGGCGTTGCAAAATTTAGTGATAGCCTTCCTTATTCAAAATCCCTTTTACCATGTACAAATCTCCCACATTACCAGCACCAAAGCAGCCCCAGACCATCACATTACCTCCACCATGCTTGACAGATGGCGTCAGGCACTCTTCCAGCATCTTTTCACTTGTTCTGCGTCTCACAAATGTTCTTCTGTGTGATCAAAACACCTCAAACTTCGATTTGTCTGTCCATAACACTTTTTTCCAATCTTCCTCTGTCCAATGTCTGTGTTCTTTTGCCCATATAAATCTTTTCCTTTTATTGGCCAGTCTCAGATATGGCTTTTTCTTTGCCACTCTGTCTATAAGGCCAGCATCCCCTTCACTGTAGACGTTGACACTGGCGCTTTGCGGGTACCATTTAATGAAGCTGCCAGTTCAGGACCTGTGAGGCGTCCATTTCTCAAACTAGAGACTCTAATGTACTTGTTTTCTTGCTCAGTTGTGCACCGGGGCCTCCCACTTCTCTTTCTACTCTGGTTAGAGCCTGTTTGTGCTGTTCTCTGAAGGGACTAGTACACACCGTTGTAGGAAACAGTGGCGCCGGCAGCCGGAATCCTGTACGCACTGTGCATACACATTTTTTTAAAGGTTGTTTTTTTTTCTGTAATAAACGCACTTAACGCAACTCTTTCACGTTGCGTTCAGCCAATCACTCAACCCGTTAGTTTGAAACATTACATAAAGGCCAATGATTGGTGTTTACGTCACTGTCACTACTGTAAATACATTTGATTTGATTTGACTTGTCACTGACTCATTTGATCTTGATTTCTGGCGCTCAAATCATTTTCATTCAACTAGCTGCCTAAGTTAGTGTCTAGTAGGGTGAACAGATGTCACTGCACAGCATTTTCACGACTTTTGGTACGTCCCGCAAGCTTACCTTGTGTCACACGTCTTGCTCCTTCTGATACCGAAGTTAAACTGGCCTGATAAAAATTGTGACGTCAAATGTCCTCTCGACTGTTATGATCATCCTGCATGTTTTCTGAACATTCTGATCTCAGGAGCTCCATTTGTTCTTGTTTTTGTAACCATTTTCTTTCTTTTTCTTAAACAATGATAATAATACAAATAATAATATTAAAAAGCCCCATATCTATTCATCTCTCATTCTGATCATTAAAGCATTAAAGCCCACGAAAATAATATGATATCATCAAAATATCATCATGATCAAAATGCAGGGTTCCCACTGGTCCTTGAAAGTTTGTGAATTTGAGAAAAAATAAATATATGTTTTTTGTTTTAGAGGGAGAGAGAGGGGAATACAATCTAAACTTGTTAACGTAATGTTAGTAAATATGCTACGTTACGCTGTCTGCATGTTTCTCCCGCTATCTGAGTCGCACCACGCACTTGCCTCAAGAAAATTCCGGTGCAGGTTAAGCAGCAGCAAGCAGCTGTCGCTATGCCTGGCAAATGTACATTTCAGGATGTGTGGCTCACTAAAGACATTTACAAGCAATGGATTTTCGGGTGCGCCGTCACCATAATGTAGGGTGTCCACCCACTGGTAATAATAGAACGTGCGAAAACGGGGTTCTGCCAGGGTTGCTCGACTTAATCACCATTAAAAAATACATTTTTGGAAGATTTTGTCTTACATGTGTCAACATACATGTCCCATATGTATTATAGTTAATGTTTGTGTTGCTGCGCTCTGTGTAGAGCGCGTTATAGGTGATACAACCATCCAACCTATATTGTAGGCTAGTCTGCAAAGTTTTGCTACGTTTCTGTGCGTACTATGAAATCTAATCCTGCCGGCGCCACTGGTAGGAAATGTTCAGTTTCTTGGCAATTTCTCACATGGAATAGCCTTCATTTCTAAGAACAAGAATAGACTGTCGAGTTTCATATGAAAGTTCTCTTTTTCTGGCCATTTTGAGAGTATAATCGAACCCACAAATGTAATGCTCCAGATACTCAACTAGCTCAAAGGAAGGCCATTTGTATAGCTTCTCTAACCAGCTAAACCGTTTTCAGCTGTGCTAACGTAATTGCACAAGGGTTTTCAAGTTTTTTCTAATCATCCATTAGCTTTTTAACGCGATTAGCAAACACAATGTACCATTAGAACACTGGAGTGACGGTTTCTGGAAATGGGCCTCTACACACCTATGTAGATATTCCATTAAAAAACCAGATGTTTGCAGCTAGAATAGTCATTTTCCACATTAACAATGTATAGAGTGTATTTCTGATTAATTTAATGTTATTTTCATTGAAAAAAACTGTGCTTTTCTTTAAAAAATAAGGAAATTTGTACGTGACCCCAAACTTTTGAACGGTAGTGTATACCCACTAGAAAAAACTAGGCTACACCACTGCTTGATAGCCATATTTTTGTCAGCTTGGCGCCGTTCATAACGTGTGAGACAGCGGAGAAGCAAGCTAGTCCAGTTCACTCCAGTGTGCCTCTCCATCACCCTTTTTTCCATGAATACCATCTGAAGTCATTTTATTTATTGTACTCCAATCCACTTTAGAATTGTTATTATGTAATGTCATCAAAACATACAAATTACAAAAAGTGGATTACTGCACAAATTAAGTACGGTAAATTGTTATATTTAAAAAAATAAAAAATAAACGATTCAGAGAAGCGTACTCAGATGATTGTAGAGGTGTGTATAGTGTGTAGAGGTGTGTATAGTGTGTAGAGGTGTGTGTAGAGGTGTGTATAGTGTGTAGAGGTGTGTATAGTGACTGGGGTGATGTATTTACATCAACAGTTAGTTTCCATCTCAGAACATTGTGTCTGTCTGCAGTTGTGTTCCTCTCCAATGAAGAACATCAGTTATAGAGACAGCCTGATCAACACGCTGGGAAATTGATCCACTATTCAATTGAGGGACCTGAAGAGATCTAACAGACCCTACAAAGGTTTGGATTTTGAAACCACAAAAACTCTAATTATTATTATACTATTATGCACTCTGAAAGTTAAGAGAGTGGCTAGCTCCTCAAAGTAAAATGTCAACACTGGTTGAAAAGTTTAGTTTAGTGAATTTCTATCTGAAAATACTTGGTGCAAACCCTCAACACATCAGCCATGAAGAAACCTCACTTTGAAAAAAAACACTGTATATTAATAGGTTGGCAAATCATCACAAAGAAGCAAGACTGTGAAAATATGTTGTCTTAGCCTATTGGTGAAATATGTGTTTGGAGTAAAGTCGTCATACAACAATGCAGAATACATTATAGAGCCTAAATGATCTTTCCCCTGGTCAGCGAAGGTGAGAACAGCTCTCCCTGTGAGCAGCAGGGACGCAGCGCTGTAGAAGAGAGACATCCAGAGTGTGGTAGCAGAAAGGTTTATGAATAACACTTTTGTTTCATTCAAGGGTGTCTCTATCATTCTCTTTTATAGAGGGCGCTACATCATTCGTGCAGGATAACATGTTTACTGTACACTTCTTTTGGTTTGAATTAAAAGCTTGTGTAGGCGGAATTTTTTGCAAAGACACCAAAACAAGCCTCCTGTTTTGTTTTACAACGCCTTCCACAACTCAAGCAGTTAGCAGCAACTCCGGATTGGCCCTTTAATAACCATTATACAATAATAACCATTATACAATACCACACAGAAACAAGCTTTTGAAAATTATTTTCACTTAATAACGTCTCTGACCCTTTCCTTGCTGTAACCTTTACAAGACCAAATATATTTTAAAAAACTTTTCAATATAACAACTTGTTTTCTTAACCCCTCGTTTGACCCTGTATTTGATTGTTTTCCCTCCGTAGCGAAGACGATTAAATACGTGGGATTGTGATTGGACGGTCCAGAGCATCGTGTCATCCCGTTGCCTCATCTCATCAAATTCCAGAATCATTCCCATCCGACTCTCCCTCTCTCTCTCCCTCTCTCTCCCCAGACGCGAGGCCTTTGGACCCCCAGGATTACCGGTAGACTTTCCCCTCGTGAGCGAGCGAGCTGACTGACTGCATGGGATCAAAATCTCCTCAAACGCGATGTGGTTGTCGACTCATTGGCAATTACTGCGGCTGCGGAGAGAGAGGGGAAAGCAGGGGAGGGGGGAGGGGGAGGGGAGGATAGACAGAGCTGAGAGCACGGAGCTTAGCGGCTTTAACATGCACAAAAGATGTCAAGTCTGTGATTACACTGACTGATAACAGCCTGCTTTATCTACTGCTGTTTATCTAGTGCTATTCTCTCACTGACTGTAGGTTCTCCTGGGGGAGCTTAGGTGAATAACGGAGTGAGTGAGTGAGTGAGTGAGTGAGTGAGTGAGTGAGTGAGTGAGTGAGTGAGTGTGTACGTGCGTGCGTGCGTGCGTGCGTCAGAATTCGAACGATCGGGTGAGGGCACCTTGGTGTGAAATGAACCGAACTATAATGAACTCGACGCAATTTAGAGACTAGAATTCTGGATAGAACACACACACTTCTGAAGACTGATAGCAGTCACTAATAATTCTAACCTCGATCCGTCTATTTCTGTCTGCGTCTAACCCCCCCCACCCGCACCCGTCTACCCCCCCCACACAGACAGACTCCCTCCTTCTATCGATCTTTTTCCCTGTCGCTATTTTCTTCTCCCACTCTCTCTCTCTCTCTCTCTCTCTCTCACCAACTCTTTTCCCCTCTGTCTTTCACTCTCCTTTTAACTATTTCTCCCCCCCCCCCTCCTTTTCCCTTTCTTGTTTCCTCCTCCCTCTCTTTCTCTCCTCCTCCTCTCTGATCCCGCTCAAGCCTGAAGCCATCCCTCTCTCTTTCCGCCGCCGCGGCTAACAAGGAGCGCTAGCTAGCTATCGAGCGCTCGTGCCAGACCCCTGACTTCATTATCATATCCCCCGCCGAGGCGTCTCCCCCCCTTTCATCTCTGTCTCTTCTTCCTGCGCCGTATCCTCACACCGTGTGTGTGTCTGTGTGTGTGTGTGTGTGTGTGTGTCTATGTGTGTGTGCGTAGCCTCACACCGCTCCACCAGATGCACCGCGCCTGCTGCGCTCCGACTGTTAGAGAAGAAGACAGAGAAGAAGCTCTGTGTTCACCATGCAGGTGTCTCCCTCACAACCAGGAGGCTCCATTCAGCCCAGAGTCTGGCACACACACACACACACACACACACACACACATAGACACACACACACACACAGACAGACACACACACACACAGACAGACACACACACACACACCTGGGTTTCCGTTAACCGGCAATTACCGGTCTTTGTCCGGTAAATTTTGTTGAAGTCCGACATATTGAAAAGTCGTCGGACATATTGTCCGGTGAAAATAATTCCCTTTGAATACAATTCGCTAAAGTTCACATTCTGATTCCTTCTATTTTAAAAAAGACGAATATATAGGCTATGTATTTCTTTTATTATGATATGATTTGACACCGGCATGATGATGACTCCTAATGTGTAGGCCGGCCTATGCGAAACAGCGCACAGGTGCCACATGGGATTGATGCCAGATGGGATTACAGCTTAACCAGTCTATTACCGCTTAAACACAGTAGCCCATTCGGCGGTAACCCATGCCTATCTGGCAACCCTGCCAACCCGTCCACCATAGTAATACGGTTTCTTGATTTCCCATCTATGGGTGCGTTCGTAAACACGCTCTGGAAATCCGATCAGCACTCGCGGAACGCCTCTCGTCCAATCGAACGACTCGGTCGCTCTGTGACATCGAAGCCAGCGTGCGCTCCGGCGCTCTCAGAGCGTGTTTACGAACGCACCCCTAGAAGTTTCTAGCCAGCTAGCTGAAGCTGCTACACACACTAGAGCCATGGCGACCGAACGGCAAGTTAAACAACATACTATAAAAGTGACATTGTTTTACTCATTACTCATACATTTGTTGTCATTCAGTTATACAGTTATGTTCTTCCCATTGTCATACTCCCGAGCTAAACGAAATGCCTTCCCAACCAGCGAGACTTATAGAAATGACGTTGTTTTATTGATTTTTAAAAAAAGGGTAAAACTGGAAAGAGAAAATAGAAAACTCACATTAATCCCAAACAATTTAACAAACTTCAGTTAACGTAATGTGGAGTCCGTTCATTGATCGATGCTGTCTGTTCAGTTCCCAGTGAGGCGCCCGTTCAGCGCTGGACCCGTTCAGCGCTGGATTTGACGCATGGCATAGCGCGCATCCGTCAAATCATGTTATATTATTATATATTATATAGCTCGCATCTAATCGTATCGGATGAGAAATAGACATTAAATGGCATATATAGGCCGCTACACAACAGTAATCACCGCGACAAACAGCTATATTAGATTTGGAGAAAAAAAAATATGATTGTGCAAATTTTTTTTTTTATTATATTTTAATATGATGACCGGAATATATCGCGTTTGTCCGGTAAATCGAATTCTTCCCGGACACGATGTCCGACGGCAAATTTTTCTAACGGAAACCCTGACACACACACACAAACACACACAGACATAGACACACACACACACACACACACACACACACACACAGACAGACACACATAGACACACACACACACAGCCATAGATACACACACACATAGACACAGACACACACACACACACACACACACATACACATAGACACAGACACACACACACACACACACACAGACAGACACACACACACACATAGACACACACACACACACACACACACACATAGACACAGACATAGACACACACACACACACACACACACACATAGACACAGACATGGATGGAGAGGGACGCTACCAAACACTACAGATGGAGGAGAGGGACGTCTACCATACCAGAGGGACGAGCAGGACACAACAACTGTGGCATCTAGAGCCCTAACCCTAACGTCTAGAGCCGGGGGCGGCAACCTTTACTATCAAAAGAGTCAAGAGAATGTTGTTTTTTTGGTAAAAGAAAATTAATAATCTGTATGGAAGCCTTATAATGAAGGTAACACAGCCTCCTAGATCCTTCTGCTTGTTTATACAGCTCTCACTGGCACAGCACCACAATATCTGAAAGACCTTCTGCTAGCATATCAGCCCTCTCAGGTCTTCTGCTAGCATATCAGCCCAATAGAGCTCTCAGGTCTTCTGCTAGCATATCAGCCCAATAGAGCTCTCAGGTCTTCTGACGCTGGTTTTCTCTGTGTACCACATGTACAAAAGAAGAGATTTGGTGAGGCTGCATTCTAATGTTTTGCTCCAGATTGTGTCTCACTGCCAGTTTACATTAGGGATGCAACCTCAGCACATATGTTCATGTCAAGACTAAAAACCCATCTTTTTAATATTGCCTTTAAATGACTAAATAATTAAATTAAGATTATATAATGATTAAAGCACTTTGAGCTGAAACATTTGCAGGAAAATTGCACCCCGCACGCATTGATTTACAGTTGATCAAGTACAGTAGCCTACATCAAGTCGGCTTTCGAGCGGTAAAAGTCCACACCGGATTCACAAACACAGCAGCCTTACCGGAAATCAGTTCCGTTGTTCAGAGGATAAAACACATACAACAGTAATTCAACTTGATATTTGTTCACATATTTTCTTATTTGTTTTGGTTTGAATGCTCGGATATTCTCAATGGGTGAATACTTTATTTTTTTATAATAATGAGAAAATGAATTACACCGAAGCTTTCTCAGGGTGGGCCCATGAGTAAAGCGGGCGGGCCTGGGCCCTAACGTGGCATGGCTACGCTAACGTGGCTACGCTACTGGTGTATTCACCTACCTAACTTGGCTGCGATACTGGTGTATTCACCCTGGCCCTAACGTGGCTACGCTACTGGTGTATTCACCTACCTAACGTGGCTACGCTACTGGTGTATTCACCGTCAGTGAAGGCTTTCCACGTCTTACTGTCTCCTGAGCTGCCACTAGCACTAACCCTCTCCCCTAACCCTCTCCCCTAACCCTCTCCCCGGGGACGCCCCTAACCCTCGCCCCTAACCCTCTCCCCTAACCGTCTCCCCCGCCCCTAACCCTCGCCCCGGAAGATGTTCAAAAACTTTTCAAAAAGTTCTGGACCCGTGATTTTCCAAGGTGAGCAGAGCTGTTTGATCTGAGCTGAACGACGGTTGGGAGAGGCTGCTGGTGATCATAACTGGGCTGGTGATGAGCTGTGCAGTGATGAGCTGTGTGGTGATGAGCTGTGTGGTGAGGAGATGACAAAGCCATGGTTGTGTAACTGCCCCCGCCTCTCATTATAGCCTGCAGCAGAGCCACTCGTGTTAACATGCAGAGCGTGAGCTCCTGATTGATGCCAGCGAGGGTGTGTGTGTGTGTGTGTGTGTGTGTGTGTGTGTGTGTGTGTGTGTGAGAGAGAGAGCGTGTGGGGGGGGAGTGTTAGAGTATGTGTGTGTGTGTGTGTGTCTGCCTTCCACAGCCCTGACTTTAATGAATGTTGGGCCTTTCATGCCGACTTTCATCATCCTTCTCTTGGACAGTGTCAGAAGCTGCAGTGGCTCATCCTTCCCTTTCCTTTTCACACATTTGCACGGAGGCAGGCACACACACACACGCACGCACACACACGCGCACGCACACACACACACACACACACACACAACATTTGAGAGAGAGATGAGAGATGAGGGTTGGTGAGTGTAGAGCACATGTTGCTGCTGCTGTGTGCTGGACCAACCCTGCTCCCATGTCCTGGTTCACGTGAAACAACTGCCATCTAGTGGTGAAGAAAAAAACAACAGCCTCTTTTTCTCCGTTCACTGGGAGTTCATTGACACTGGCAGAGCTTCCTCACAGGAATGTCACCAACAGTGGTGTAGTCTACGTGATACGCAAGACTACGCCATATACCCACTAGGAAAGGCCAAGGATTTCCATATACCCACTTAAAAATGTGTGAGGATACGTAACAGCGTTTTGTGACAGAACTTTCATTCATAAAATTCACCCCGTCTGTGTTACGAAGGACTTGAATTTTGGACCATTGTTGGGACTGACTATGAGTCATATACCATCAACGCGGGGGGAGATGCGACATGAAATATGTCAAAATGCAGCACTATCATGTACAGATCAGCCTTAGAACATGTAATGTTAGATATATATAACGTTAGACAGGGAGCACAGATTTAATTTTATGGCGTTCCGAAATGAACGATATGAGGCTGGAGGGGAAAATCACAGTATGCCCACTAGAAAACACTAGACTACACCACTGATCACCAACACGTCACTGAAGGGCTTTCTGGACAGGGCGGCGGGGGGGAGGAGGGGTGGTGTCCATCTGGAATGGAAGGTAGGCTACACCTTTCGGTCCTGTTCTCTACCCTTCTCCAGAAGTGTACACTCATACAGGGTACCCCCCACCCCCCCTCTGGAATACGTTAGAAACTCTCTCCAGCCATGCCTGCACCAATCAAATTGCTTTTCAACGCATGATGGGAATAAACACTTCTGAGTGAAGGGTATAGAGAATCAGAACACACACTCTGAAGTGGCCTCATTTCCAGGGTTCGAGTTATGTGGGAGCCAATGGGAGCTGAGCTCCCATAAGGAAGGTCTGAGCTCCCATGAAAGCAGTAAAATCACACATCTGTGGGGGTCGCTAATAATACATTACCACAACCATTATTTGATAAAAAATGTCAATGTAATGAGTATTATTTATATTTATTTATATGAGAAATATTCTAAAATAAACACGTTTTCCAAAAGAACTACGCGCACCAGCATTAATCTCCTGTGAATGACAGTAGGCCTTTGACTGCCTGCACTTTACCACCAAGACACTATGGGGCGCAGTAGAATATTGTGCAACAGCAGAATATGATTGTTGAGAGCTTGCGAACGTGAAAACACGATTATTGAGAAGAAAACATTCAGTAGCTAGCTATCATGCCGCCCCAAACAAGGCCACTGCTGCCGACCGAGTCGACAAGCCTGGAAAGTTTCGGGTTTTCATCCAAGAAACCAAACTTGAATTCAGCTGCCCTGTTATGACACCTAACGTTGAAACTGTTGAAATAGCAGAGCTCAAACAAAAGCAAGTGCTTCCGAAGAAAGTAGCAGAACTCACCTCCAGTATGTATAAGGAGACAGCTAGTTCGTTTCCTTATACAAAACTGAATCCAATTATGAAACTTAACCTCCCTCTTGTGTTCACGGTCAAATCTGACTTTGTTTGTAATCATAAATATTGTGTTTTTCATCCCATTGCCTCAAGACCTTATGTTATCCTCCACCCTAGGCCCCTGAGCATATACACTTGATTGCATTGAATTGCATTGCATTTTGGGGGATTTATTGAACCGTGTCACACCTATGATGTTTCCGGTCAGAATTGACCACCATAGGAAATTAATGGGTATGAGTATATTATGTTCATCCTGCAGATGGAAAACATCTCTACACACACACACACACACACATAATAATAATAATAATAATAATAATAATAATAAAAATAATTTCCATCTCCAGTACACACAGCCTACATGGCAGGCATTTTTATAATATACAGTAATGTACAGTAAACACTAACTTTGAACTTGCTGCAAAATTATAATATGAAATTAACCCCTGGTGTCATTCTGTCTGCCACCCCTTGATTCTACTTGCTTTGACTGTTCAAATGAGATGTCAACCATCAAAATTGGATAAGGGGTTCCAGAGATATCACTGTGCAGAACACACCGGTCAATTTTGACCGAAAGTAGCAAAGTTGGAAAATGAAACAAACAGAAGAGGAAGGTTAATGAGATGAATGGCGCGACAGTTGGCCCCTGCTCACCGATCCGATCATTCATGTGCCCAGATTGTAGAGCACATTGCACAAGAGATGAAACAAATTCATTTCTAATGTCAAATCACTTGATTCCCGTAGTAGCATAACATTAGATGAAAGCACAATTCATGGACGAGCATACATGATTATTTATGTCAGGTGCGATGTCACTGGAAATGGAGATGTGGACAATGTGTCGTGCTAACAGGGAAAGTGAATGGACTGTATAGCAAAAACAACAAAATTATTGGCCGAGATACCCGTGACTATTATAGCTGTTGTTTCATGTGGTGTTGTTGATGTGGTAAAATTAGTAGCCTATGGCTAATTAAAACTTGTAAGTCCCAACGCTGTGTGGGCATGATTCCCGCGCGTGCATGAGAACATTTCGCACTGTTATTTTGGAGACCCCCACAAAGCTCAGCTTATAACTCGAACCCTGCTCATTTCCCACCCCTTCATCTAGATTGGCACTTAACTCTCTTTGTACAGCGATTAACCGCTGTGTCCCAGCCCAGTACCAACAACCCTGACTCAGCTCTTCATCAGACCTGGACTCTGGCTGAACCAGGTGTGTTGGGCACTGGGCTGGAGAAAAAATAAAATAAAATCCTGCAGCCACTGCTGCTCCAAGAGACCAGGAGTGAATAGCAGGGATGCACACACACACACACACACACACAAGTGACAACAAGTACACAAAAATAGTGTTTTCAGGAAACCCGTCACTGTCACCACCACCACCACCACCACCACCACGACTAACCGCCTCGATGTTCACAAACTCAAAATCACCTTTAAACATGGTTATTCCTTTAGGTGGGAGCTAGCAATGGATTCTGCATTCCAGAGTGCTATGCATAATAATACTGGTTTATTTGCAGCACTGACGACACCTCTGTGACGTGACTCTTGGGGGGGGGACAGAGAGGGTGAAATAAGCTTAAGCAGGTGTTAACGAGAGGTGGAACCGAGAGCAGCTTAGCTTTATGCTAATGTCACGTTGTGTATTGTAGAAGTGCACTCGGATGAGTGGCGAACAAAAGGAGGGGGAAACACCCTGTGGTTAGGTACCAGGAGGTTGTTGTTGATGATGCTGTTGTTGTTGTTGTTGTTGTTGCTGTTGCTGTTGTGGTTGCTGTCGTTGTTGTTGTTGTGGTTGTTGTTGCTGCAGTGTAGTAGAATTATACAGGGACATGATACAAACATACAATCATCGTTCCTACTGTAGGGCCCCGATTTGCTTCCGCTTAAGAGCGCTGCGCACCACTAAAACCGTGTGCAATGACCGTTTCTACAACAGCATGTTTGGATACTGGATTCTGATTGGCTAGCAACAGTGGTAAATACCCCAACAACCTTCAGTTCAGCTATGACCGCATTTACAGTATCAATGCGCCTCCCAATCAATCTGATTAAGAACACCTGTGCTGACCTACAATGCAATCGTTGATCTTGTTTATGGGACTATATTCTGTGGCGGAAGGATATATGTATTCTGAAACGATTAATGATTGTAAATAAATGAATTTAATGTTACAACCGTGTATTTTGTATATTATGTGGTAGCTTTTGTAGAAAAGCAATTTACCATTCAAGGGCGGGGCTTGTGGAGACATTTACCACTGGAACAGGCGAAGCCTCGTGCCACAACCCTGTACCAGTGGTAAATGTCTCCACAACCCCCTTCCTCTCATGGTAAATTGCTTACTTTGGTCATTCGGTGTCACAGAGAAGTGCGTCTGCCACGACCAACACAACCGTGCGTCTGCCAGGACCAACACAACCCTGCGTCTGCCAGGACCAACACAACCCTGCGTCTGCCAGGACCAACACAACCCTGCGTCTGCCAGGACCAACACAACCCTGCGTCTGCCAGGACCAACACAACCCTGCGTCTGCCAGGACCAACACAACCCTGCGTCTGCCAGGACCAACACAACCGTGGCACCAAAATAGGCGGGGCAGTACATGGGAGGGTTAAGAGGGTTGACAATGTTCCACTGATGTTCTTATTCACTTATCTGATCATTATGGGCACAGCAGTTGTCTGGCATAATCCCTTATACCAGCAGTACATCCTTTACATAATACATAGAAGAAGGCAGAGTCTATATTCTCACATTATTAAATGTGGTACTCTATATTCCCTGAAACATCCACCAACAATAACCAATGGTGCACAGTGTGAAATCATGCAGCCGCACACATCTTTGATAGGGAATCAAATCAAACAGGAGAATATCTTCAACATTGTTACTGTACAGATTACAGGAACATAGGCATACAGTGGGGTGCAGAACATTTGGGCATCCCTGGTTTAAATGTCTGTTACAATTATTCTCCAAGTGATTGAAAGCAAACTTGAACACTATAGAACACTGAGTTTTTAAATGATAAAAAAAGGTGCAAAAGTTTGTTAACCCTTTTGGATTATTCTTTGTTACCTTTTGAGAAGATGATTACTAAGGCCCAGACCAAGGTGATTTACTCATTAGGGCTTCAATGAGTCAGATGAATATAATTCTAGGGTTGAACTATATATTCTGAAGTAACTCCATGCCTTCTAAAGTATCAGACTGTTGTGTCTGGTGTTAAAAACCATTGGTTCCTCTAAACAGTTGTCCAAGGATGTCAGAATCAAGATAGTTCACTTCCACCATCAAAGAGAAGGCTACAAAAAACTCTCGCAACGTTTCAAACTACCCATTTCCACTGTCAGAAACATCATCAGAAAATGGAAAACAATTGAAGTCAAGGCAAGATCTGGAAGACCAAGAACAAATTCAGATAGAATGGCCCGAGATCTGGTGAGAAATGCTCAGAAGAACCCACACATCACTGCAAAAGAGCTGCAAAAAAGAGTAGCAGTTTTAAGTTATTAAAAGTTATTATGTTATTAATGTTTATTAGCCAATATCAGTGTGAACAGACTCCTAACACTTATACACGGTTCTGAACCACATAGTGAACTGCACCAACTCAGTCACCGTGGACAAACGGGTCCGGGTCTACCCCAACACGAAGCCATGGATGACTGGGAAGGTCCAAAAACTGATCAATGAGAGGGACAACGCCTTCTTCGCAGGGAAGGGCACACTGCTGTACAGCACCACCAGGGCTAACCTAAAGCGCGGCATCCGGGAGGCCAAGGCAGACCACAGAGAGAAGATTGAGGAATGCTTCCTGAGCAACGACTCCAGGCGGGTGTGGCAGGGGGTTCAGCACATGACAAACTTCAGAGCCAACAGGCTCACAGCCGCAGAGGACGACCCCCTGCTGGCGGAAAAGCTGAACTCCTTCTACGCCCGGTTCGACGAGGGGCGAACGGAGGTAACCACAACACAAACACCACTCTCTCCAGCTCTCAGCAGCCTCACCCTCACAGAGCATGAAGTGAGACGCGTGCTGAAGGCGGTGGACCCCAGGAAAGCCTCTGGGCCGGATGGCGTCCTGGGACGGGTGCTGAGGGACTGCGCCGACCAGCTGGCCGGGGTTTTCACCAACATCTTCAACCAGTCCCTGTCCCAGGCCACCATCCCACTCTGCCTGAAAACCTCAACTATCATCCCAGTCCCGAAGAAAAGCACGGTGAGCTGCCTAAACGACTACCGCCCGGTGGCACTCACACCAATCATCATGAAGTGCTTCGAGAAACTAGTCCGGGCCCACATAGTCACACGCCTCCCGCCCAACCTGGATCCATACCAGTTCGCCTACAGAGCCCACAGGTCTACAGAGGACGCCATCGCGACGACTCTCCACGCCACTCTATCCCACCTGGAGAGGGGAAACAGCTACGCGAGACTGCTCTTTGTGGACTTCAGCTCTGCCTTCAACACCATCCTTCCAGACAGGCTAGTGACCAAACTACTAGACCTGGGACTATCACACTCTATATGTGCATGGATCAAGGACTTCCTGTCCGACCGCCCCCAGAGGGTGCGGGTGGGCTCCCACACCTCCACAGCCCTCAGACTCAGCACTGGGTCCCCCCAGGGCTGCGTGCTAAGCCCCATCCTCTACACCTACGACTTCACCCCCGTCCACCCCAGCAACTCCATCGTAAAGTTTGCAGACGACACCACCGTGGTGGGCTGCATCTCGGGGGGGGACGAGGCGGCGTACAGGGATGAGGTAGAGCAGCTGAGCAAGCTGTGCAAGGTTAACAACCTGCTGCTGAACCAGTCAAAGACCCAGGAAATCATCGTGGACTTCAGGAGGAAAGAATCTGAGGTCCAGCCCCTGCTCATCGACAGAGAGAGCGTGGAGAGAGTCTCAACCCTCCGATTCCTGGGGGTGCACATACAGGATGACCTGTCCTGGAAGAACAACACAGCAGCCACCCAACCCACCCTGGGTACGAACACTTTGCCCGGCTGCCCTCGAAAAGGCGGTACAGGACCATGGCCGCAAGGACAAACAGACTGAAGCACAGCTTCTACCCCAGGGCCATCCAGGCCCTGAACACAGCAAAGACCTAGGTTCTGGGCCCTGGACAGTCTGGACGGATTGATGGCAGCTGCTGGATTGAAAAAATCAGGTGTAGTGCTGAGGCACAAATGTGTACATTTCAAGCCTGCAAACTGCGACACTTTAAATGAATGTGCAATAACACTATGTGCAATATGACAACCCTAGTCGTCTTATCTGTACAGTATAGTATAGTGGATAGTGTACATAGCCTTTATTTATGTAAACCAGCTCCTTTCCCTTCTTTTTTTTTTTTTTTTTTTCTTTCTTTCCTAGCACCAGGGGAGCCACCCCTCCCAAATTTCGTTGTTTGGTACCTGTACTATAGCAATGACAATAAAGACCATTCATTCATTCATCAAGAAGGCACAACAGCGGCTCTACTTCCTGAGAGTCCTCAGGAAGGAACACAACAAGCAGGAGATACTGGTGGCCTTCTACCGCGGCGCAGTGGAGAGCATCCTCACCTACTGCATCTGCAACTGGTTCTCCAGCTGCACAACCGCAGAGAGAAATGCGCTACAGAGAGTCGTGAGAACAGCCCAGAAGATCACCGGCGCCCCCCTCCCCTCTCTGGAAGAGCTGTACAACACACGCTGCCTCAGGAAGGCCTCCAAGATCTCCAGAGACCCAACCCACCCTGGGTACGAACACTTTGCCCGGCTGCCCTCGAAAAGGCGGTACAGGACCATGGCCGCAAGGACAAACAGACTGAAGCTCAGCTTCTACCCCAGGGCCATCCAGGCCCTGAACACAGCAAAGACCTAGGTTCTGGGCCCTGGACAGTCTGGACGGATTGATGGCAGCTGCTGGATTGAAAAAATCAGGTGTAGTGCTGAGGCACAAATGTGTACATTTCAAGCCTGCAAACTGCGACACTTTAAATGAATGTGCAATAACACTATGTGCAATATGACAACCCTAGTCGTTTTATCTGTACAGTATAGTATAGTGGATAGTGTACATAGCCTTTATTTATGTAAACCAGCTCCTTTCCCTTCTTGTTTTTTTAGTTTTTTTTTCTTTCCTAGCACCAGGGGAGCCACCCCTCCCAAATGTCGTTGTTTGGTACCTGTACTATAGCAATGACAATAAAGACCATTCATTCATTCATTCATACTGCAGCCAGCCACCAGGGGGCGATCGAGATATTTTGACTTCACTTTAGTGGAGCTGCTGTTTTGTCCATCAAAATATTTAAAAAAAAGAATTGCCTTTTAGCAGACGCTTTTAACCCAAAACTATTTACAATTAGAGATTACAGGGACATTCTCCCTGGAGTAATTTAGGTTAAATGTCTTACTCAAGGGCACACTAGTGGTGGTGTTTCAGGTAAGAGTCAGTCCAAGTCCAAGTCACTATCCACTAGACCAGACCACCACTATCAATCATGCAAAATGTCACTCTCAAAGAACCTGAAGCGTAAAATGTATGTGAAAAACTGCAGATTTGATGAAGAATTGAATGACAAGTACGCATTCATCTGACCAACTTTCAGTAACGCTAAACCTGTAAGCCTCTTCTGCACGGTAGCTGTTGCAAAATAATTACAATCTTCACTATCACAATTACACAAGACATGCAGCTTTCTAAGATTCATACCCTGACCTGTCAGAGGCCCGTCGCAGAAATATTGCGAGCTTGAAAACTGGATATGGACATGCCAGTGGAGTTATTAACTGAACCAGAGAGGGCCTTCAGAGCACAACCAGCGAAGCAGCAAGGCTGCAGCTTTGTGACTGAGGCAGGTCTGACTCCTCCTGCATGTCGGCCAGTAATAAGCTGACTGATGGATTTCTAACATCTTTAGAACCTGTGGGTCACTAGATATTCTAAATACCGGAACGCATGTTTTCCCTCCTCACATTTTAAGAATTCATTAATATTAAAAATAATAATAATACAAAATAAATAAACTTCAATAATACAAAATTAAAATGAAGTAAGACTAAACCAAAGTGTCAGTCGATAATGGTGATAATGATTGGGGGTCACAAGCAATAATCGGGAGGATATGGCTGACGGAAATCATTTTAGAGGCCATGGCCATTAGAAATGTAGCGTTGTGCAGCAGCGTTCTTTAGCGTGAGCATTGGGGCCCAGTGTCGCCGTCAGAGCGCAGTGAGGCTGACTCTGAAAAAACACCGTTCATTTCTCCAGATTGTGGAGACTGATGTATGCACACATAGCAGACAGTATTTGCTTGTTCATTTGAGTTCAGGAAAATACGACACACACACACACACACACACACACACACATAGACACACACACACACACACACACACACACACACCTAGTGCATTAGTGTAAGGGTGAGGGAAAGGTGAGGGAGTTTGGAGTTAACACCTCTCAGAAAGCCTGTTCGTTATTCAAGGCAATTTCCCTGGAGGCAGCGGCACACTGTCACAAGCACTCAGAATATCCATGTATCCCTGTACTGTGTGTGTGTGTGTGTGTGTGTGTGTGTGTGTGTGTGTGTGTGTGTGTGTGTGTGTGTGTGTGTGTGTAAAGAAGAGCAGGTGAGACTGGAGAAGTGGGGTGCACAGGCAAGAGAAAGAGAGAGAACTAAGAACTCCTATCTTAAAAAACACATTTTATACAAACAACTACAGAGGGATGAGTCAATGGCCGCCTGGGGAAGATGCTCTGTTCCTCCTAAACAGCAGAACAGCAGAACACAGTGACCATGTCTCAGTGACCATGTGACCATGTCTCAGTGACCATGTGACCATGTCTCAGTGACCATGTCTCAGTGACCATGTCTCAGCCAACATGTCTCAGTGACCATGTCTCAGCCAACATGTCTCAGTGACCATGTCTCAGTGACCATGTCTCAGTGACCATGTCTCAGCCAACATGTCTCAGTGACCATGTCTCAGTGACCATGTCTCAGTAACATGTCTCAGCCAACATGTCTCAGACACCATGTCTCATGTCTCAGTGACCATGTCTCAGTGACCATGTCTCATGTCTCAGTGACCATGTCTCAGTGAACATGTCTCATTGAACATGTCTCACTAACCATGTCTCACTAACCATGTCTCAGTGACCATGTATCAGTGACCATGTCTCAGTGACCATGTCTCATGTCTCAGTGACCATGTCTCAGTGACCATGTCTCAGTGACCATGTCTCATGTCTCAGTGACCATGTCTCATGTCTCAGTGACCCTGTCTCAGTGACCATGTCTCAGTGACCATGTCTCAGTGACCCTGTCTCAGTGACCATGTCTCAGCTCTGTTCCTCCTAAACAGCAGAACAGCAGAACACAGTGACCATGTCTCAGTGACCATGTGACCATGTCTCAGTGACCATGTCTCAGTGACCATGTCTCAGCCAACATGTCTCAGTGACCATGTCTCAGTGACCATGTCTCAGCCAACATGTCTCAGTGACCATGTCTCAGCCAACATGTCTCAGTGACCATGTCTCAGCCAACATGTCTCAGTGACCATGTCTCAGCCAACATGTCTCAGTGACCATGTCTCAGTGACCATGTCTCAGTAACATGTCTCAGCCAACATGTCTCAGACACCATGTCTCATGTCTCAGTGACCATGTCTCATGTCTCAGTGACCATGTCTCATGTCTCAGTGACCATGTCTCATGTCTCAGTGACCATGTCTCAGTGACCATGTCTCATTGAACAATTATAAATAATAATAATAGCATTTGGATTGGTTGGCGACTTGTTCCCCCTTTCACATTATTACCTGTATTAATGATCAGCCCAACTCATATTTATATTAATGATCAGCCCAACTCATATCTATATTCATGAATTGGCAGACAAATCAAAGAGAATAATCAGCAGCCCCTGGCCTCTCTGAGATGAAACGCCTCCTGCTTCCAGATGATGGAGTGACTCTGTCCCCAACAAAGGAGCAGGTTCCCACACTTTCTGAAACATCACATTCAAGCACCTTTCAAGGACTTTCGAGACTCAATTCCCTCAAATTCAAGGACCCAACACGGCATAGTTTGAGACAGAACTAGTTGACGAGCTACGTAAAACATTTTTAAATATATGTTGGGGGTTTTTTTAGAGAGAGAGGGGGGAATTCAAGCACTTTCAATGACCCATGTCGATTTATTTTTTTCAAATTCTCAAACTTTCAAGGACCCGCGGGAACCCTGACGGAGGGACTATGGCAGCTACTAGATCATCTGCAACAGTTTTGTCACACCTAGGTTGATGTCCGTTTCAATAGTCATAACAAATGTTTTTATATATATATATATATATATATATCAGGGTATATACAGGAATCTTGAGGTTAATTTCAACGCCTTTCTAAGACTTTTTAAAGACTGTGTCAATATTTTTCCAGACATCACCGCCACTTCGAGCTGTAACCGTTTACATCAGTGACACCTTTAACCAGAGGCGCCCCGTCCATAGAGGCAACCAAGGCAATTGCTTGGGGCCACCAAACAAAAAGGGCCTCCAATGTTTTATTCAAAAAAATAAAAATCCCAGATGGGAGTGTTACGGTACATTAGTTTTCTTAAGATAGGATAATACATAAATCTGTTCAATGGGCATTTGCCAAAGTAGCCTACTGTTAATCAGTATTTATCCTGTATAGAATAGAATAGAATAGACTTTATTGTCGTTGTACAGTTGCCTATACAATGAAATTGTAGTGGCTCTTCCGAAGGTGCAAAAAAACAGAAAACATATTCACAAACATATACACATATAAGATAAACATTTATGAACATGTCTTATGTCTACTGTTCAGTGTCTACTGTATGGTGTATATGAAGATGTTATGACGTTTTATCATGAAAATAATGAACAGCAAGCTAGATCCAAAACTAGGGCCGGTGGAGGAGGGCAATTGTCACATTGGACAGACTACCAAAACAGAAAAATAAAGTATCTTAACGACAGCAAAAGTGATGGATGTCAGAAATACATTACCTGGGAGATTCAATAAGGTACTTTTATATGACAGGATATGGGTTAGGGTTATATGACACCTGTAGCGAGATAGATAGATAGAGCCAAAAGTAAAAAGAGACGCAACCAGGGTCTGGCTGGTAATTGTATGACGCGCCAAACAATCCGCTGAGATGAAAAGTACGTTATATAAATATCATTTACATGCTCCATGTTGCATGTAATTTGTATGCTACTTGTGGTCCAGTATGTCGCAATGTGTACTAGGTGTGCTACTGTACCTGTGGTCATGTACTGTTTTTACTGTTTCTACTGTTTTTACTGTTTTTATGTAATGTGCTTTGCATGTTTTTATGTGCTTTTATTATGTCAAATGTAATTGTTGTATTGTGGCTGTCTTGGCCAGGGCTCCTTTGTAAAAGAGACGCTAGTCTTTCAGACAGTTTTTTTACTTACACACACACGAGCGCGCGCATATGCGCGAACTTCGTAAAACCGTATTATATTTTAGTGTCAGGGAAATAAATACATTAAAAAATGTCCACATCGTCACCCGCCTAAGACCCTTACCAGGGGCCTCCATAATGTTGTTTGCTTAGGGCCCCCAAAAGTCTAGGGGCTCCACTGCCTTTAACTTAACAGTTTTAGTTTGCAATAGACTAGAGACCACTATCATACAACACGATTTCCGGTTCATCTTTGTTTTTTAATAAAACTAATAAATTCACGAACTTTTACTAATAGTTTTTAGGACTCAAACTCTTTGGACAGAGTCTAATTCAGAAAAATATCTACAAAATTCAAGACCTCATAAAATCGTGATAAGACTTTTTAATACTTATTAAGGGTCTTGATTTTCCCAAAATTTATTTATCAACTTTTAATACTTTTCAAGACACCGCGGATACCCTGATATATATATAATAAACACCTTTGTCCAGCACTACTGTCTTGTGTGCTTGAAGACGCTATTAAAGTGATGACAGAACTTTTTGTAAACAATGTCATTTATCAAATAAACAAGCTGTCAAAAAGACTAACTAACTGACTAACTAAAAAAGACTACCATAACTAGAATAACTCATAATCGCGTCTCCTAGACGAAGGATACGCAATTCACAGCACTCGTCTGCCGTAAAATACTTTCTGCGCTTTGTACCGGGGTGAGTGTTAGGGTTAGGTTGAGTGTTGCATTCATTCCCCATACATAGAGAGAGAGAGAGAGAGAGAGAGAGAGAGAGAGAGAGAGAGAGAGAGAGAGAGAGAGAGAGAGAGAGAGAGAGAGAGAGAGAGAGAGAGAGAGAGAGAGAGAGAGAGAGAGAGAGAGAGAGAGAGAGAGAGAGAGAGAGAGAGAGAGAGAGAGAGAGAGAGAGAGAGAGAGAGAGAGAGAGAGAGAGAGAGAGAGAGAGAGAGAGAGACTGTGGCGGGCCGCCTTAGTTGAATGTATTGTAACATTTAGCATTGTTCAGACAGAGGACCTGACAGTCAACCCTCAAAACACTTTCAGGCTTAAACTGGTTTAGATCCTCCATACAGGACGGAAGCTAAACTGGTTTAGATCCTCCATACAGGACAGAAGCTTAACTGGTTTAGATCCTACATACAGGACAGAAGCTAAACTGGTTTAGATCCTACATACAGGACAGAAGCTAAACTGGTTTAGATCCTACATACAGGACAGAAGCTAAACTGGTTTAGATCCTACATACAGGACAGAAGCTAAACTGGTTTAGATCCTACATACAGGACAGAAGCTAAACTGGTTTAGATCCTACATACAGGACAGAAGCTAAACTGGTTTAGATCCTACATACAGGACAGAAGCTAAACTGGTTTAGATCCTACATACAGGACAGAAGCTAAGCTGCATTTACACTGCAGGTCCTAATGCCTATAATGTAAAAAAAAAAATACAGCTGCATGCGTACATCGAAAACAAAAGTAAACAGACAGCCGGGACTTGCAATGGACGTAAACGAGATAGAAATTATAATCCCTTTTATATATACATTATAATATGTTTAGAGGTCTAGAGGTCTGCAAAATATTGCACACATTTTAAGGCGGAGAAGAAAGAGGACTTCACTATTGAAGTGAGTGAAACATCAAACGGCATCAAAATGCGAAGACCGTCGTATTTTCAATTAATAGTGAATGAATTAATGAATCGGAATTGAGCGTGATATATGTGAACACATATATGTGAGCAAAAAACCCCGGAATTGTGTCACTTCGACCTGTGGTGTAAACGCAGCTTATGTCTCCATTGGCAACTTTGTATCCGATCAAATTAAAATGACATGTGGGGTTCCCCAAGGATCAATCCTTGGCCCCTTCCTATTCAATTTATACATGCTTCCATTGGGACACATCATGTAATTGCATTGAACAAATAAACGCCTGGATGACACAAAACTTCCTCAAAAGGACAAAACAGAGATAATTGTATTCGGTGCACCTGACAAAAGACTGAAAGTCAGTACAAAACTTGATTCTCTCTCTGTTCAAACAAAAAAAACAGTTGAGAAATATTGATGTAATTCTAGATTCCGATCTAAACTTCAACAGCCACATAAACTCGATAACTAAATCAGCCTACTATCACCTGAAAAACATAACAAGAATGAGAGGTTTCATGTCCAAACTGTGAAAAACTCCATGCATTTGTTTCGAGTAGACTTGATTATTGTAATGGTCTACTAACAAGCTAAAGGGCCTGTTCGTAAGCTGCAGCTCATCCAAAACACAGCTGCTAGGGTCCTAACAAAAACGAAGTTTGAACACATTACACCAATCCTGAGATCCCTGCACTGGCTACCAGTCTCTCAGAGAATTGAATTCAAAGTACTCCTAATTGCATACAAATCACAAAATGGTGTTGGACCAAAATACATATCAGATCTCCTCCCACCCTGTATTCCCGCAAGGCCCCTAAGGTCAGCTGAGACTAATCAGCTAATCATTCCAAGAGTGAAAACAAAACACTTTCAAACTTTCAGTCAATCTGCCGTATGCTCCTGGAACAAACTCCCTGAAGAAATCAAACAGGCCCAAACCCTAAAAATATTTAAATCTAAGCTAAAAAACCTTCATGTTTTGCACCAGTTACGATTAAACACAAACACTTCTATCAATGTCTTTTATCCATTAACTATTGTGTTGTTAAATGTTTTATCTATTTACTTCTTATCTTTGCTTTTATTCATTGTCCTTTTAATTTTCTTACCATGCTCCTCTTGCTGTATTTTTTCATAATGTATGTAAAGCACTTTGAATTGCCCCTGTTGTATGAAATGTGCTGTACAAAACTACAAATAATATATCTTTATATAATATATATCACACTGCCACAGCCTAAGGGACAGCCAGGGGAACAACCACCAGAAACTACAGCTGTTATTCTTAGCACTGTTAACAGTACAGCACAAATATTAATGTTAGGCAAGATGGAAGGATGAAGGAAGTAAATATGAGACGACAGTGGGAAAGAATGAGAGAGAGAGAGAGAGGTGGAAGAGGTGGACAGACAGAGAAAGAGAGAGAGTGGGGGGAGTAGGTTGGTGAGAAAGGGGGAGAGAGGGGATGAGAACACATATCTTAAGGTGTTTGGCATGTCAAAAGAGGGAGAGCATACCCAGCCATCACCTTGTCTTGAGATGTCTTAAGATGTCTTAATTAACCAAAATAAGACATTTTGTCTGTCAAGATGTCTTAAGTCGTCTTAAGACCTAACCTGAAGACATGCACTCATTCACTCACTTAAGACATGGAGCATAAGAGCCATATTTTCTGTGTCTTGAAGACACAGAACATCTTGAGATGTCTTAAGACACTGAATATCAATGTCTTAAGACAGTCAGGCGATCTTGTTCCAATTGGAATAATTCAAGTATAATAATGAATTATCCTATTATATATTTTACATTATTAATTAGTTAATAATAATTCAATTGGTGTGTCCCAGGACAAAAAATGCATGTCATGTGGATAAAAGGTATTAACTGTGAAGTTTAAGTGTTTTCAACACGATGAGCATAAACAACGAGTGACATCTCTGGGAAGTTGATAAAACATTTAATACAAGTACAATTAAATAGAAAAGTACAAAATAGTTTAATACAAGTAAATACAGTGTATTAAATATGAAAACAAGTAAATAGTATAATAAATATTAATTAATTAGAATAAATATATATCAAATATATTATATTATTAAATATATTACATTTTTATATACAATTTCATTTTTATCTTTTTAAATATGTAACAAATCATTAAATATTCAAACAAGTAAATAGTATAATAAATATTAATTAAATAAATAGAATAGAACGGGAGGGAACTGAACGAGTCATGCCACAGCATGACAGCAGTTTATGTAACAAAAAAAACAAAACAAAAAGTACAAAAATCGAAGTAAAATCATAAATCATTGTCTTTAACAGCGTTAACTGCTGCGGTCTGTGCATCTTTATCTCTTTGCACTGCCTTGTGCCACGCCAACAGAAAAACTTCTGTCATGCTGTGGCACGACTCATTCAGTTCCCTCCCGTTCCCTCCCATATGCTTGAAAGCAAGCTTGGTGGCTCTCTGAACCAAATGTTTCACTTCAGCCTCTGTGGAGGTTGGCAGGATCTTCCTCTCTGCCCATTTCTTGAGAGCATTGAACATGCTGTATCTGCAATCGAAAAAATACAGATATTAATGACTTGAATGTTTCCTCAAAGTGGTGTGAAACGGTGTGCAATGGGCTTTGAAGTAGATTTTCTCTTGTTTGGTGAGACTATAGTGCGGAGGCTACTCTGCCCTCGCAGTTAAAAGACGGCTTCACCCATTTTCAACCAGCTTTCTATCATTACATTTTAGGTTTTAAATGGGTAATAATAATGTTATACACACTAGCTGTGCTCTGGTCCAATCAGAGTGGCCTGTGGGTGCTCTGCTCTGGTCCAATAAGAGGCATGGGGAGTGGCCATGGAAAGGGGGAGAACCCCACTGCATTCTGGGTGTTGTATTTTTTCTGCCATTTCTGTAAAAGGGCATTTTGCCACGCTTTTACTCTGATATCTGGTCAGGTAGCACTAATTTCAAGTATATTTACGCCTTTCTACTCCATAGACAGGCCAGTTTCAGTGAAAGACCATCTTCCCAGCGGTGAAACACTCCTTTAAGTTCTGCTTTTTTTCGCTTCAGCATCACATGCCGTGGCATTGATAATAGGAATTGATCAGCTCAGAGGCATACGATAACATTTCCGATTCCATTTTGTTATCGGTTCTGAACTGGAACTGGTTCTCGATTCCCATCCCTATCCAGGGGTATGGTACTTTTCTTTTGTTCTTGTAAGACTCACACAGTATCTCAGATGCCCCAGATACATTTTTTAAATGTAAATTAAGTAATACAACAAGTGCCATCAACGTGTGTTGGCTCCCCACAAACTTTGTGGGGAACCAAAACACATACTATATATTTTTTTTTTTTTTTTTAAAGTATACCTGTAATTTATGAACCATTTGTTCACTGTCCTCATCTGCACTCCCTCCACAAGAGCCCTCTTCTGGCCCCCTTCACTGCTGGAGCCTAGAATAAGAAAACAACAAGACAGTCTAATAAACATCATGGCATATCCCAGACAAAGTCAAGAGAAAATGTATTCTAATAGTATTGTTTAATTATTTGTTTTACTTGTCATCCTGCTTGATGTCCCTTGGTGCCGGTGGCATGAGCATGTACATGCCTGGCAAGGACAGCAGGCCCCATCTCTCTCTCCAACTGATGACCCTGTAGTATGAAATTAAATACATACATCTGGAGCACTGTCCCACATGGATCTCCTCATGTACTGGATTTTCTATAACATTTATTCAACAACCTTATTTTACACAACAAACTACATTAACACAGATGGAGTAAACACTACAATAGTAGAAATTGTAGAATTTAGTCCGACACAAAGGACCAGGTTTGCGTTCACAAAATGCTCTTCTCCACCTTTGTATATATTTTTATCACACACCTCTGACGATTCTCCCTCTGCTCTGGCCGAATCTGCTCAAATTTGGAACAAGGAGTCGTCCTCTCCTCTCGTCTCCAGAAACATCTTCTTCTGGATGACACAGGTGAGTTTATCATTATAAGGGTAAGGGAGAAAGCTTAGTTCTGTATTATGCTTCATTTATTACAGCAAAACGACGCCTGTCTAGATAGTTGTAGATTAGGCTAATTTAGCTAACAAGCTAGTTAGTAAGATTGTACTAACCTTGACTGTTAACAAGCTAGTTAGTAAGCTTATACTAACCTTGACTGTTAACAAGCTAGTTAGTAAGCTTGTACTAACCTTGACTGTCTAACAAGCTAGTTAGTAAGCTTGTACTAACCTTGATAACTGTCGCTGCTGCTCAAATTTCCGTAGCGTCGCGGCATCTTCTCCTCAGAATGTTGCTTGTTGGTTATGGGAACTGGTAACGTCAGCAGCTGTTGATAATCAGTGCAGGCTCGCTCATGCGCACCAGCGAGAGGCGGGAATTACCTCAGATTAGCTCACGCGCAACTCTGTAGCCGCAGGAACAGCCAGACATTATCCGAGCTTCGGTGCAGCACCATAGAGATAGTTTTGTTAAATATAACATTTTGTAGCCTATATAATGCGTCGGAATCGTTCGGATCGCTTGGACAAACCTCCCCCCCTAAGAATAAGGGAACATACAGTTGGTAGGTAGTAGTAGGCCTATATTATTTTTAACACCTAAACTGTCTTGAGACATTCCAACGTTTATGTCTCAAGACAGACACTGACACTACTACAATTTAAGACAAATTACTTTGAGATATATGGTTTATTATCTATAAGTTGGCTGAGTGGGATCATTACAATGTTGCTGTCCACCTGTTGTGTTTTTCTTGTGTTGTGTCATGTTTGACGTTAGATTTATATATCTGAAGGGCATCCAACGAACCTTGCACTCCACAAAGTCCTAATTTTTTATGTTGAGTTTGGGGGATAAGCGTTTAACAGTTACTACTGAAGGGTATACCGCCGTCCACCAGGTGGCAGTAAGATTTGCCTTTGGGTAATGAATGTGTCAGTTTGTATGGAGAACATGTCATCCCCAGCTTTGTCAATCTAATCATAGGTGCCTACAGATTCTGTCTAGGCCTATTGATAAAATATTGCTTTTTGTGCCTTGCTTGCTAGTTCAGAGTGACAGGGAATCTGACTTTGATGACAATCATAACGGTCATGATGAAGAGCAAGAGGTGCCTCATTCAGAGGGGGAGATGGACAGTGATCAAGCCCCTGAGCCAGAGGAAGAGGAGGAGATGGACATTGGAAATGCTCATGACAATGGAGTGGTAAAGTTTGCATTTGTATTGTACTTGTTTTGTTCATATATATGTGAAAAAAGCATAAATGCACCTTCTGTAATGCCAAAGCAAATTCCTATATGTGTCAAGCATAATGGCAATAAACGTTATCTGAATCTGAATCTGAAAATAAACTGAAACCCAAATGTTGTTTTAATTTAACTATTGGCAGTCTTGTTGTTGTTGACTATTATGGTTTTGATAGGGATGTGATCTGCTTGGGTGTCTCTACTCATCACTTATCTTGCCCCTTCAGCCAGATCCATATCCATGGAGATCTTTCACAGAAGCAGCCCTGAGCTTGTTTTTTGAAACCTCAGGAATTTCAGAGGCAACATTTTCAAGTTTACTTGAAATCATATCACATGAGAGTTTCAAGAAGGAGGACGTCCCACCTAATGTCAGTGCTCTCAAGGTAGGCTATAGTGATACAAGTTATTTTTCTATGCTAATGAAATAGCTATCACTATAAGACCATATACTGTATTTATGTAATTCCACTGCTATTCCTTATTTCAGAATATCAGAAAAAACTGCCTACGGTGCCTATTAGTGTGCATGGAGAAGATTCTTCTTTTTATTATTTTGACATGGAGAAAACAGTGGCAAAAACTTTGGAGAACAACAAGCATATGGCAAAAATGACTTTTGTGCCAGTGACCGACTGCCATAGAGACGCCTGTAACTCCAGGCTATTTCATGAGAGCAAACTCTTTGGAATACAATGTATTGGCACCAATGTAGGGAAGGTAACTGCCCTTAAATGTGGTAAATAGCGCCCACCCAAAAATATGCATGTCATCAGTTTGTGTAACTTGATTCATTTTTCATATTTCAAGGTACCGTAACTGCCCGTGACATAATCAAAATCAACATCGACCGCAGATCGCGTCTTGCAAGAGTGGAGTCCATAGCATTTGACAGCTCCATCCAGGATCTAGTGCTCAGGTGCAGAATACTTTTCCGTGGCCTTGAGATGAGGAATCATCAACAGTTCCACAGTCTAACACCTGTTAGAGAACAACTATTTATATCTGATGCATTTAAGTCCATCAAAGTGGATACTGTGGTTCAGAAAATACCTCAGATTCCACAGTTCACTGGCTACTACATATACAGCAACCACTCTGCCACTGCATTTGAAGAGCCAAGCAGCAGATACATCAAAGATGTAGCAACTCTCCCTGCTCATTGTAGTGAAGGGCAGCCAGAAAGAGAACTACCCACAGGTAGGCTAAAAAGCTTACCATGATATTGCACTACTGCTTTTCATTGGCACTGTTAAGTCATAGTTTCATGGCTTATCAAATATGATAGGTTGCTGTGAGTAAGCTGAACAAGAACATGCATGAAGTAATGGTTGCCATAAAATTGTGTCGTTAAAGGGGTACCAGTTCTGCCACTCTACATCCATTTATATTTTGATGGATTTGGGCTGTACAGGAGGAAGTACCATTCCACTAACGGAATGTACTTTTCAGTCGGTAACCTGCCCCGCTCTGAGGCGGCAAAAAGGGAGCACATGGGCATCATAGGCCTTGGAGAACCAGGTAGCATAATAATCAGCACATTTTAACAAATGGTTAAAATGTCTAAGTCATGGTTCATGTGAGATTGAGATATATCTTCTTTCCAAATCAGGGACATCATTTGAGCAGTGCATGAATGCCATTTCTCCATACATACGCAGACTACAGGAGGGGTATTATGCAAACTGCCCTTACTATGGAGGCAATGTGTTTGTATGTGGAGGAATTGGGGAGATCAATGCCGATATGCCCCAGGCAAACCACTGTGCAAACTGTTTGTCTTCCACCGCAAACAAACGGTTAGATTCAGTATTACTTCTCTGGCCATTTGGTCTTCTTGGTTATGTACATTGTGTGAAATCTTTCAAATGCATCCCTTGATGATCCCTTGATTAAAATGATGTCTCTCTTAGATGCAGAATTTGCACAGTCGACAAGGCCGACCTCTCCAACCCACAGGTTGCCAGTGAAGCACCCCGCAGAACAAAGTCCAACACCAACATCATTATCGCTGGCATGTCTGAGATGGGTGTAGTGGAGAGGAAACGACAAGAAACAGAGACTGGGACCTTGTTCAGCCAAAACAACCAGCTTTTCTCTGATGACATTGTCATTGAACCGCACATTCAGGTAAATGTTTTAATGTAAGCTTTGTCTATACATGCATGTTACCTATGCCTAATGAAGCTCAGAGCAAGGTATATGTTTTTGCCATGTTGCTGGAAATGGTTGCAACTAAGAAAAACATACTAATGGACTGAAAATCTCCTGCTCTGCCTTGTGTTAAAAATGATTCAAATAGAAAGCATATAATGATAAAACCATGTAAAAGCAATACAACTGTTGGCTTTGTATTTTGTTACAGACAAGAATCGATCACTTACACTTAGATGCCCTTGGTGTTGGAAGACTCCAAATAAGTCTAATTTGGGGCAACATCAAGACACAATTGCAACTGTTCGTATCCAATCTGATTGTTGCAATTGACAGACCACACTGGCTCAAGCAGGTAAGTCACAGTTATACATTTTGACGCCGGTGTATTTAATTGTTAAAGGAACAGTTTACCCAAAAATGTAACTTGTGTCATCTCCTCACCGACATGCCACTTGAAACACAGGTGCAGTTTGTCCATATAACACACAGGGAGGTTGCCAGCACTACTTGAGTGAAAGCTAGTCCCCATTGACTTCAGTAAAGAACAACCAAAGTCAATGGGAACTAGCTTTCTCTCAAAAAGTCTGCCTGTTTGTTATATGTGACACCCGCTGGTGATTTGGTCCTCTTCACTGCAAATCCTGAATTGCGCTAGAATTTGTTGGTTTTTTTCTCCATATTACGGAAGTTGAAGTGAAGAACACACTTAATATAACAAGCAACTGTTTTAAGATCACTAAATAGTACATTTTTGTCATCAAAGTCCATGTCCTGTGAGAAGTGTGAACAGCTCTGAATGAAATTGCATTACACACCACATTATACTTTCAGCTCCCAGATGTTCATCACTTGGCATGTGCCACTGGCTGTGAGGTACTCCATCTCATTCAGATGTGGCCCATCATAGCCAGAGATGTCATGTGTTGCCCTGAGGCATTTACAGCAGCCTCTGTTGAATACATTGGCCGCAACACCTGCCGACTAGTGACTAAAGCCAACATCTTGCTGAGTGGATACTTGGCTTTGATCCGATCAGCTAGTTTGACGGATGACGAAGCAAGGCAACTCCAGGTCGAGATATGTGACCACCACAAACTTTTAGTTATTATTGATATCATTATTATATATATATTATTTTTCTTACAGGATTGTGCATCAAAACCATGTGGTTTGATTAGATATTAATTCATATTAACATATTAACTCATATTAACACCATTTAGCAGAAGTAAGTACATTTTGGTGTCATATTTTCTAAGATATGGAAAGCAGATGTTGCAAACCGTGCCAACATTCATTGTGGGTATCACACTGGAGAGCAAACAGATGTGCTGGGCCACCCCATGAGACTGCAACCGCTTTGAACGATACCACCACAGGGTCAAGGACATGGGTAAATGTAACTACACATACAGTATTTAATTTGCAAGGCCATATAGGTGCTTAAAGCTAATTGTTTTATATGAATGTTGTACTTCAGTCATCGCTCACAAGAATGGTGTTAGTATGGAGAAGACCATGGTCAAGAGGATTGCAGTCTTGGATTCCATCACCACATTGTCAGCACCCAATCATGTGGCAGACAATACACCTGTACACGGGCTGCCAGGCTATGCCCCTGTATACAGAGCATCTGGTTCAGTCGCATTAGTATCGGCCACTGATCTTCGGCAAAGACGAGGGCTTGGTAGGAACATCTACTTCAAAATGTGTTTATTTACTTAAGTAACTGTATTATCTGTATTTATCATGTACAGTATTTTATCCTACATGTCAGTTATACCAAAGATATCTAGAATGTTGGTACCAAAATATAACTCGTTCCAAAACAGGCTTAAGGCAGCATGGAAACGAGGTGTTGCCAGAGCTGTCAAAACTACAGGTGTCAAAAAATATGCGGCAACCTGATCTAATGGAGAGGATGGAGAATAGAATCCTGACACAGGAACAGGTCTTCCTCGGACCAAAGGTATGGTAGGGTGGGGTTGATCATAAATGTATTAATTATTTCAATACAATATTTAATACAATTAATTATCAAATAAGTCAGTATTAACTTCTTGTAAGAGAGCATTCTTTGAATCATATGCATGCTGTTTTATTTCCTAGGTTTGGAAAAGGGGAAAGCCTGTCATCCAAAATATTGACAACCCTCTTGCTGGGCAAGCAGCACAGAGACACACTCAATATCAGAGTGCAACATTGTCCCCTGAAACATACAAGTATATTATATCAATGTGTTTCTATGCAGTATCAATAGCATCTAATTTAAATGTTTTATTTTAGTTGTTTATCTAAAGAAAATAATATTTTAAAATAATGAATTATCTAAAATAATAAATTAAAAACAATCTAAATGATATGCTATTATCAATAGCATACCCCTTTTATAATTAGCATACTGAATTTAATTATCAGATTTGATATAAAGACTATCAGAGTTGGGTCATTTGTGGAGACAACCCCAACCCAACTCAACCCAACCCTACTTGGTGAGGACAGGAACCACAGGCAACCGGTGAAAATCACAGGCATATGGGCTACCATGTCAGGTAAAATAGTCTTACTGAAAGACCTTGTATAAAAAATATTGATGGGAATCTATAGCCTACCTTAATACTTGATGTCTTTTATTTTCAGAGAATCCACAGCTCCTGTTTGAAGGGACCGTGTTCCTGCCACTCCACAGAGAAGATCCCCTGACAGGCTGTGAAGAGTACAAGGAGGGAGCAAAGCTTCTCTTCCCACCCTCAGCCATCACTGACACCCTCCTGTTCCTACATCATAAATGTTTTTGGGAACCACGCCAACTTGTTGGGATAGGTATGAAGTCAACTGCCACCAATGGGCAATACTGTGAAATTGTTGATAAAAGAGTAGTCCACAACATCAGGAACACATGCTACCTGAAGAATAGGTTTCTCCACTCTCATATGGAGTAACTCTCCCATGTCACACTGTGATGGTGGTCATTGTAGTCTGTCTGGGATGGAGGATGTCAGTGTAGTCTCTTTCAGAAGGACAGTTTAGTCTCTCTGTGGTGGAGGGGAATCTTGGGGGAGTTGTTACACAACACATTTATTTATTTTATTTATTTGTATTTTAAATAATTAGAGTTAGTAGATTTGTGACATCCCCCCAGTGTGTCTGAATTGGAGTCCTAGTATACTGTACTTCCAAATGGTTTAGCATGGGGGGTCAGGTTCAGTACTAGATTTGGGCCGAGGTCCAATAGTGTCCTACCTACAAAAGGTTTTGTACATATAATCATTTTGTTCATATAATAATGTTGTACACATAATCATTTTGTTCCTATTTATAATAGTTCCTGCAATTTCCTGTAAATGTCTTTATCAATTAGTAATCCACAGTATGATTATGTATTTGTGTATGTTGTTTTTTAAATAATAAAATGCTGAGACAATACTATGACATTCATTGTGTTCTTCATAATATGAAGTTATTTCCAAGACATCTCAAGACATCTTAAGTTAAGACATCTTCATATTTCCAAGACATCTCAAGCCAAGACATCTTCATATTTCCAAGACATCTTAAGACCCATGTCTAAAGGCACGTCTTAAGATGTGTCTCAAGACGTCTTGACAAATGTGTCTTAAGATGTCTCAAGACAAGGTGATGGCTGGGTATGAGGTACAGCAGCATGAAGAGGGGAGTATGATTGAAACACAACAAGTGGCACGTGAGAAAAGAGGAATGAGAGAGAGAGAGAGGTGAGGTGAGGGAGGGTGCATTCACACACACACACACACACTCATCAAAGAACATGTCAACACCACTCTCTCTTTCTCGTGGAGGTCAGACTGTGAACATGGCAATGTGTGGAGAAAGCAACATCTGGTGTTTCTGTCTGAGTCAGACCAGGCACGCACACACGCAACACACACACACATACGCACGCACGCACGGACAGACGCACACACACACACACACGCAGTATTGACTTGATGTCATTAACAGGATATAAACAAGAAAATCAAACAGGTACCCTGGAGACTTTCCAATAAGACATCATTAAACGCCTACTCTACTCACTCTACCCTTACTGAAGCTCATCCGCCAGTCGCTCTCATTCAATATTCATGGAGGGCGGCGTGATGAAAGAGGCTGGAAGACCAATCAACTGGGAGGGACGGCAAAGAAACTGGACTAGATCTGGAGTAAGACAACTAGGCTCGAAAAGACTGCAAGTTTTACACTGACGCATACCGGCACACGCATGTGCGCACACACACACAACTACTAAAAGGGTTTCAACCTCAATTACTACTCCCACAATAGAACACTGCACTCTGACACGAAACCTATCGTGTATTCAACGCACACACACACCCGCACAAACACACAAACACCTCTGCAGTACTTCTTTTAACATCAATGGTGTAGGAGGCCTGCCAAGATGAGAGTGCTAATGATGACACAGCTCATCAGTCAAGAGGAGAGATAAAAACGGGTGTTTCAACCAACCCTGTCAATGTTCTGACAAATCCTCAATGTCATATTAGTTTATATTACAGAATGGAGACACAGAGTAGCTGAATGAGAAATATGCATTGGAGAAAGAATGCCATGTCAGCGACTACATATTGAACAGGTTAAAGCCACAATCGTTAGTATCCAGGGTTCTGTCTATGAATTGACAGTTGAAACATTTCTCCAGATGATCCCATCCCTCAGCTTTTGTGGGGGAATGACATTGTTGTTTGCCAGGTTCTTGTTTTCTATGGGGAGAACTGCAGCTTGAAAGAAAGAAAGCAGAAAGTTTCCCCATTGAAACCCATGTTAACCTTCAACAAAATAAGACAGTTTTGGTTCAAATGTTTTCCTCGTTATATGTTTTCCCACAAGCCCCGTAAGACGTTTTTTTCCTTTTTTTGTTTTTTTCCGGGGATTTTAAAGCTTTCGGCTAAGTACCTATGAAGGTCAGAAAAACACTGAAACACACCTCTACTTTAGCAACTGCCTGCGCCTGCGTTGGCGTTGGCGTCAACAGCACTCAATGGTTAATGTAGCTGCTTATTCATCACACGGCTGTTTCAGTCTCAAACCAGTAGAGGGCGCTGTTCACCAACACAATAGGTTTGTTAGGGTAAAAGTGGAACGTAGTGTAATATGTACTAGGTACAATTGTAAAAGACCATTGCATCATTTGCCCAGAAGCAAATAGCAGTTGAATATAAGCTCAAAATACAAGCCAAATAGTGAGACATGTAGCAATCTATAAAAATCAACCACACCTTACAATTTGTATATTGCATCAAACACAAATCTCCAACAATATATTAAGAAAAATATCTGAATCTTCAACTCATCAATTATCAACCCTGTCCTAAGACAGCTAGGTCATTCTAGTGTGACGAACGACAATCAGTGTAGACAGCGTTGAGCTACTTCTGCCATGGCAACCTTGTCTCTGACATCACAGCAGTTGCGTTATTTCCACAACTTCAAAGGGAGGCATACACAGACTGTACGACGTAGTGCTACATCACTGTAGCATTTCTATAACAACACACCGGTCGGTCGGTCGGTCGGTCAGTCAGTCAGTCAGTAGCTCACCAGCTGCTTGGTCTTCTCCAGCTCCTCGTGGGTCTTGGCCCTCTCTTGGAACAAGGCGGTGGTCAGGTCCCTGGGCCCCCCCGCGTCTGGCAGCACGGCCACCGCCGCCTCCCTCTCCCTCTGAGCCAGCCTGGACAGCTGCTCCTCCACTAGAGCCTGCTCACGCTCAAACCTGCCCCGGGAGACACAACACATACTGGTCATACCACATGACTTACTGTTCATAACCACATGACATACTGGTCATAACCACATGACATACTGTTCATAACCACATGACATACTGTTCATAACCACATGACTTACTGTTCATAACCACATGACTTACTGTTCATAACCACATGACTTACTGGTCATAACCACATGACATACTGGTCATAACCACATGACATATACTGTTCATAACCACATGACACATACTGTTCATAACCACATGTCACATACTGTTCATAACCACGACACATACTATTCATAACCACATGACACATAGGGCCCTATTATGCACTTCATAAGTCTTAAGCAATAAGACGAGGCGGTAGATCTAAACTTAAGACGTGGAGGCGTGGTCAAGGCCACTTTGCTATTATGCGTGCGGTAGTGGGCGCCTAAAACCCGGCGCTAAGCAAAGAAATTAGTCATGGGTGTGTTTTGGGCGTCTTCTCAATCAACCCAATCAGCGTGCCAGGTGCCATTCCCTTTAAGAACCGGCTGCGTTGAGTCATTAGCGCTATGCTATTATGGAAGTCCTAAGAAGGAGGTCAGCGCGCTTCTCTGCAGAAGAAAGTAACAAGCTCGTGCATGATTATTTTCTGAATAAACACGGCAATACCTCCGCTTGTGAGTTGAGAAGTATTACAGAGGGGTCGCTGGAAGACTGCAGGAATGACAGATGTTGATGTCATTATATTACGCACGGCATGCTCGTACTGTATGTGCACAGTATGCGGAGGCAACATACTGTACAGCGCTGGCCTCTCCCTTCTGAAATAAAGCATTTATACTGTGACCGTAATTGACGTCTTGCCGTGGAGCCACGTGCGTGTTCATGTGTGCCCACATGCATGCGCAAACCGCGGAGGCGCGCTCGTGTTTCAAAACGTGCATGAAGTCTAAACTTAAGAACTTTTCAAACCACTTCTTAGCGCTAGGAGCAAAGTCAGATCGCATAATAGCAGCGGCGCCTAGTGCACTTCATTAACATATGAACACTCCCACAATGAGTAATATATGCACGGGAGTATTACGTCTTATGTGTGGGCGCCTAACGACACCTGCATAATAGCAGTAGCGTGTATGAAGCGCATAATAAGGGTGGCGGTAGGTCTTAACCTGGCGGTGTGTCTTAATTAAGACTTAAGACGGCAAGTTAAGAAGTGCATAATAGGGCCCATACTGTTCATAACCACATGTCACATACTGTTCATAACCACATGACGTATACTGTTCATAACCACATGTCACATACTGTTCATAACCACATGACACATACTGTTCATAACCACATGACGTAAACTGTTCATAACCACATGACGTAAACTGTTCATAACCACATGACACATACTGTTCATAACCACATGACACATACTGTTCATAACCACATGACACATACTGTTCATAACCACATGTCACATACTGTTCATAACCTTACTTTATGTGGCCCAATTGGTAGAGCATGGTGCTAACAACGCTCATGTTATGGGATTCCTGCTGGGAATTTCCATAGCGAAATGTATGATGCACTGCAATTGCAATGTAAGTCGCTTTGGATAAAAGCGTCAGCTAAATGCCATATTATATACTGCAACAAGCCTCCCCACATTAGATTAGTATGACGGATCAAAATAAGAAACTAACATCTACAATATACAATATTATAGTGTACAATACAATACAATATTAAGATGTAACTCCTGAGCACTGAGACCCATGTAGCATGGCACAGACATGTGGGTGAGCATTCCAGCTACGTAGCCACACTCTGACATGTCATATACACTGGTGACTGTAAATCAACAGCAGCCAGTGTGGACAGCTCACTGTGCAGAGATTCTTCACTGACTTAACATGTCTGTGGCGTGTTCACCACTAGGCTATAGGCCTTCCTCGGGGCTGAGAGTGAGTACTTACTCCTAACTAGAGATACACACACAGATAACTTTCATATTTGCATTGACATCAATGCATGCTTAAGACACAAGTCTGAGTTACACATGGGTGTCTCAAGATAGGATTCTTAGCACTAAATATGGTGAAGCTGCAGCTAAGGTCAAGGGTTGATTCATAGTTTACACCTTCAACGTCTGGTCTTTGTCAACAGTTTTGCGCGCAGGTGCACGCACGCACACACGCAAATAGATATTTATAGAAACCCACCTTCTACGTAGCTCTTCCTGTGTCTCTGAGGCAGTGGGCCCGTGCTTTGTACCTGCAAACATAAACCACACATAACATATTTCTAACAGAGAAAGGACGCCTTTTCCAAAACTCTAGAACAGAACCAAAAAGGCTACTTAGGCATTCCCCTTTAAATATGAGAACACTTGAAATAAAACACTTTTTAATAGGCTATTTCGTTTAAACATTTCCAGAATGTAATAGATGCCAACTGCAAGTGAACACATATCATTTCACATCAAGAAAGAACCAATGATAGCCCTTAGGAGAGCATAGCATATAGGCTAACATACTCTAGCGTATAGGCTAGAACATACTCTAGCGTATAGGCTAGGGCATACTCTAGCGTATAGGCTAGGACATACTCTAGCGTATAGGCTAGGACATACTCTAGCAGCGTATAGGCTAGCCTAGGACATACTCTAGCTAGAGTATATTAGCCTATACGCTAGAGAGTATGTTCTAGCCTATACGCTAGAGCAGGGGTAGGCAACCTTTTTGATATGAAGTGCCATTTTTAAATTTTCTTGTTAGTCAGTGTGCCAACCACAATATCAACATTAATTATGACTCGACATCAAACCAAACCAAACAGACCAACAGATCTGCAATTTTATTCCACAACATGAACAACAATTTTCAGCAAAGAGCTATGTATGCAAAGCCATGTATGCTAAATAAACCTAAAAATGTAACTAACTGAAACTTGAACAAAATTACCAACATAACATCTAAGACAACTAAACTTTGTGATGCGTAGCACAACTTTAAGCAAATTGGAGCGCTCAATTTCTACCAAAGTTGCTAACTGCGCTCCCTATGGTTATCATTTTAATAAGTAGGCCTAACTGGAGGGTGATTATACAAGGGTCTTACTTGTATGAATTATAATTTATATTTATATAATTATTTGGTTGTTACTTACATTTTATTCTTTTATTCCAACCACAACAAACATATATATTTTTTTGGTTGCAAAGAGCTATGTATGCAAAGCCATGTAAACAGTCCTAACAATCAATGTTGTGATCCCTGGCCCTGTTTTCCTTTGCTCAACTCCATTATCTGGGGGTGGTACTTGGTCACTTTAAGTTGCACACAATTAATGCAACCGCTCCCCTCTGTTTCCCGACCATGGCAGGGGCACCATCTGTTGTCACTGCAAAAATCCTGCTAATGTCAATCCCTCGCTCCACAAAATGCTCGATAAGAACTTTAGCGATGTCCTCACCTTTTGTTGTTTCTGGCATTGGTTTTAGGCAGCAGAGCTCCTCCCTTACAGCAGAATCACAGTATCTTGCTATGACAGCCAGACGTGGCATGTCATTCACATCTACGCTCTCATCAAGTGCGAGGCTAAACACCGTCGCATCTTTCAAACCAGCGGTCTGCTGCGCTTTCACGTTTTCTGCCATTTCTCCTATTCTTCGTTCCACACTTCTGTCTGACACTGGGATGTCTTTTATTCTTGATTTTATTGTGTCTTTGTTTGATAAGCCTTCAAACAAAACATCTGAGCTACAGAGGAAAGCCTCCTTAATATATTCTCCATCAGTGAATGGCTTTCCACGTTTCGCAATGCAATGAGCAATGCGAAAGCTTGCTTCAGTTGCGTGATTTTTAGCAGTGGCAAATGCTTTAAAGGTGCTGGCCTGCTTCCTATACCTTGACACAGCACGTCTTATTGATTCGGCCTTGTCTGCTTCATCCTTGAACGACTTGAGTTATATTGATACAAGTATCGAATCGAATTCAGAATTTTACTTTGAAAATTGGCGCCAGAATACGGCTCTCGTGGAGTGGATGAGAGACTAGGGCTGCATTCGTAAATTCGCCCTGAGAGCGCCGGAGCGTCCCCGAGACTGCCTCTAGTCCAGTCATGTCAAAGTGAAATACACAGGGGGCCAACATTTAAAAATGGTACAAGTGGAGGGCCGGGCTGGTTCAATGTTTATTAAAACTCGCAATTATTGCACATATTGAACCAATACCAATAACACAGCCTATATTGCACTTAACATTAATCATTAAATTAAGTAAAACATAAATAAAATCAGTTGCAATATTTTCTCAAGGCTCTTTCAGTAATAAATTGAAAACGTTTTATTTTTTATTTTTTTTAACAGGTAAACAGCTAAATGTAATTTTCATTCAAAGCTCAATGGCAAGATAAATGCAAAAATGAAACAGCATGCATTAAAAACAAATCAGTGTGCTGCTCCGATCCTCACCAATGACTGTCTTCTATAATAAAATTAGAAAAGTTAGTGCAAACTTGCAAAAGTGCAAAACAGTTGCATTAATTTCTTAGGCAACATGTCCCTGGGTCCATTCAACTGGAGAAAAAATAAATAATTCCCTTCAAAGAAATATCAAGTCCAAGTCCTTTCTGCTCACTTGGCTGAGGCTGAGCCCGATACTTGGTGTCTCATCTTGAGTACAAGTTCATTAATGTTTGGGGTCAGGCTCTGAGCTGAGGAAATCCTCAGGATTGAGTTCAGATGTTCATCACTAAGACGACTCCTATGTGATGTTTTGTTTAGTTTCATCAACGAAAACAGTTGTTCACACACGTATGTGCTGCCAAACATAGACGGCGTGCGAGCAACTTGGGTGCGCAGCTCAGGCATTGTGTCGGGGATGAAACGAGCAAACTCAGCAGCGCCACGGACTCATATTTTGCCTTCAATGTGTCATTACACTGGAGCTCAATCAGCGCCATTTGGAGATTTGCTGGTGCACTTTCCACGTCAACTGCAAATGGATTGCTGAGCAGTTGAAGCCTGCTTTTTTGGGCTTCAAAGTCGGAAAATCTCCGCCTGAATTCGGCAGCAAGTATGCCGAGTTTGTCAGCAAACTGTACTCGGGAACACTCGGGAATTGACGGCGATGTTTCGGCCTCCACTGTGACTGTGCTGCTGCTGCTCATGACGAGTACTGAAGTGAAGAGAAGACGCGGGGTCGCGCTCGCTCGCGGGCACTCGGTACGCGCCAATGCATCGTGGGACTTGTAGTATTATGGTGCTGCGGGCACATAATACTGCGGGCCGGTTTTAATAGTAATTAAATATCATCCCGCGGGCAAGAGAGAACTCATTCACGGGCCTGATCCTACTTGGTCCCATTGTGACATTGAACCCAGTGTGCGCGAATTTACGAACGCGGCCAACATAAAAAAAAAAAAAAAAAAAAAAAAAACATTCTCGCACTTATTGATTAGCTGTCGCGTGCCACTGTTTAAGCTGTCGCGTGCCACTGCTGGCACGCGTGCCATAGGTTGCCGACCCCTGCTCTAGCGTATAGGCTAACATACTCTAGCGTATAGGCTAGGACATACTCTAGCGTTTAGGCTAGGACATACTCTAGCTAGCGTATAGGCTAGGACATACTCTAGCGTTTAGGCTAGGACATACTCTAGCGTATAGGCTAGGACATACTCTAGTCTAGCGTATAGGCTAGGACATACTCTAGCGTATAGGCTAGGACATACTCTAGCGTATAGGCTAGGACATACTCTAGCGTATAGGCTAGGACAGGGGTCGGCAACAGGCGGCCCGTGGGCCATTACTGGCCCATCACCAATAATATTTGGCCCAGCAGATTATTTTGAGAATCCAATTTCTTTTTTTTACAATATCGGACCGACAGTCCCACATATAGCGCCTATAATGTCCGAATAGAGAATCGACCTCCACCTGAATAATGCTTATTGTACTTTTATCCATGTTGAGAGTGAATGACACAGGGACAGACAATCAGGCAGCGAAGCACACTGACGATGAACCCCTCATGGTGAATCATAAGTAGGTGGACAACGCCTGGTGCTGAAATAGCCGACATGCGGTGTGTGGTTTGAAAGAAATAACACAAGCTCAGTAAACCTTTCAAACGTAATGTTTACGTATATGTGACTGCATCACACATATGAACAGTAACAAAGCAAATTCTGTTTAATTTTCTGAAAAACATTGACAACAAAATCTACGCAAACAAAAAGCAGAATCCGCTTGATCATGGAGGGCGAGGGGTGGTGGTGCATAGGCCTACTATACGCTCCTGAAACGACAGAGCAAACACGCTATTAGGGATAATAATTACAATGAGCCATTCATTCAAAATATACAAAATACAATTAGGTTATTAAATACAATAACGACAGGCTTGGTACTCACTTAATGTGAAAAGTGGCATCTCCCATCGGTTTTTGCCGATATCTTGCTTGATATCTGGTGATATGGACGTCACTTTAATCCGCAGGCAGTTCTCAAGGTTTTTATGCATCAATCGATTCCTCTCGTGCGTCTTTATCACATTCATTGACGAAAAGGACGACTCGCATGTATAGAAAGGGAACATTGTGAGCACGTAAAATGTGAGTCTCACAGTGGCTTTGCATTGATGAAACCAGGTAGGATGAACGTATAGTTCGCTGTCCATTCCTCTTTAAATGCCCTGTTTTCACCGTCAACTTTCCTCTTGAGACCTTTGGAGAGTGACATTATGTTTCTCTTGCTAGCTAGCAGGTTAAATGTTTAGCTAACTTCACCCGACACGCAAACAACCAATCCAATAATAATGTGACCTTGTCTGGGAGGAGGGGGGAATAATTATCAGAACAAAAGCATGTTAAATAATTATTAGAATAAGTTAGGCTGCGCTACATCGTCAGTCCACACATTTATTATTCAAAAATATGGAAAAGGGTGAAACTACGTTTCAACATTGTTGAGAATCACAACACGAACTCGCTAGTCAAGCCAAAATACTGCAACGTAATGGATTGGACTGCTACCTAGTTAACAAGAACACTACGTTACATTGTTAGCAGGCTCACAAAACAAGCTGTGTTAGTTGACTAGCAATGTGTCCATTTTTCGAAAGAAAAGTCAAAGCATTAGAACGTGTCACATTTTTAAACAATCAATTACTTAAATTAGCCTTTGATTATGTTTGGGCCCGCCATCTAGTGGCTCAATTTTTTGGGGGCCCGAGGCCAAACTTAGTTGCCGACCCCTGGGCTAGGACATACTCGACGGGGGGGTGAACGTACTGGGCGGGGGGGGACAGGTTTCGGGCTGTGACGGTGGCGGCTTGTCGCTGTCTGGCCCTTGAGATTCTCTCATCCGCTGGAGAACATGACCGGAGAGCTGGGGACGACAGGAAACACACCGGAAGAAAACTAAATACACATCGATACGGCAAAAAGGACACCACTGCATTAACCTGAGAACATAAAGGCCAGGCAGGTATGGTGATGTTTCCTGTTGGTGCATCCTGTTGCCTACTGTTATCCAAAAGCTGTAATTTCGGCTCTACAAGTGTTAACATTTATATAGATACATGTCATTTTATGAAGTTTTAATACGTTTTTAGGCGAGAAAGTAACCATATATATTCCCAAAATGTGTCCAGTTTCTTTTAAAAAAAACTTTATATACCTGATCTGAGGTTTTTTCCCCACTTCGGTTCGCTAGCTACATTACTTTGCTTAGATACCTTCACTGCGGGGTTCGACAGAAACTTTGGAAGATATTAGCTAAACAAGCTGTAAAATGTTTGGGGGGCCAGTATCTTTAGCTAGCTAAAGTAACTAGCTTACTTTATTGTTGTCTTAGCAGTTGGTAAAAGAACAAGATTAAAATAAATATATGAGTAATAACATATTGTGGGCTTGCTACAGCAAGCACAATTTACAACCCAACTTGTTCCGTCTGAAGCTACAATACTGGGACCATTCGTGACTGGGCTACAGGCAGTCAAATACTAGGCAAACGTGTGTGCAAGACACGAATAAACTTGGATTGTATGCATTTCAAGTGGCATCTTTGTAATCATGACGACGTAGTCATGTCTAAGAATGCATTTCACCATTTAAATTCCCCAAATAGTGAAAATACCACCGCTCATCCGTGATCAGCTGGGGTGCTGCAGCTGAAGTTCAAATAGAGTGCAAAAAGCAACATCTGCACACTCAAATCTGTGCAAAAAACGATGTTTATTGAGAGCTTTCAGTCTCCAGGGCCTTGTTCCTACAACGCTGATTAAATCCGATCCAGGTTTAAATAAATTCCGGGCCCTAATTTCAGCTTGCGTTCCATCAATGTTGAACAAACCTGGTAGCGACCAGGTTTAGGTCATACGTGTGTCAAAAATGTCTCACAGGCGGAAATAGATAGATAGAGATTTTTTTTTTTTAAAAGAGTGATAGAGATAAATAAAGTGTAAAAATATATTATCTATCAACTTGCATTAACAACATCACAGTGGTATGTTTGGCGCAGGGGTTAAGGCAGCCAGCTAGAGGTCCGAAGGTTGCTGGTATGATATATTTTTTTTTACATTTAACTGAAGCCTTCATGCAAATCGATTTACAATATATATATATATATATATATATATATATATATATATATATATATATATATATCTGTCTAAGTGAATCATCTATCCATCAGTAATCATAAGAAAAAATAATCTATGCCAAATCCAGTGTCCAGTTAGAAGAACATCATTTACTAATCAGAAAGGCTTCAAACACCATTGTAATCGTGTCAGTTCTTGTAAATTAGCCTATACCATCATTTTATAGCCTACATACTTTTTTAGATTAGATTTTAGATTAGATTCAGACAACGAAATGTAGTAAAAAGTGTGTCAGAAGAGGGATTTGAACCACCGTCTTAAAATGACGATCTATACCATGGCAGCGGTCAATACCACTATGCCATCGTGACAATATGACTGTATGTAGCCTGCTGCTGATATCACCACAGTAGTAAATATTAATTTATTAAAATATGAACATATAACAATAACTGGGGCTAGTATCACCTACGCATTTAATCGGTCAGCAATTTCTTGCCAAACCATTTCCCTCGCCTTGTTAATTGCGGCAGTATTGCACTATTTTACATCTTATTTTTCGTCTTCATAAAGATCAATAAGTAGGACTGCTGCGCAATAAGTAGGACGGCTCTTCTGGGCTCTTAATGTCTGCGTGCACGCGCCCATATCGAGTATTTCCAAACCGATGTTCTGTGAACACTGATGACACAAGGCTGATCCTCGTTCGAGCAATCACCTGAGGCTTGAATCCCAATCCCGAGATGCCTGAATGAGGCTTTTCTTTTAATCGCCGATATACTAATCCAACGTACGTGGAATAGCTCCCTGGCTCTCGGACCATGTGAACATCAGGTGTATGACAAGTTTGTATGACGCAGTTTGACGAGACTGAAGAGACGATGCATTTTGGGGAAGTTGAGTAGGAATAGTGTGGTCTCATTGAATACTCTGGAAGATCTAGTAGGCCCTAGAGTTCTCACATACTCAATGTTCACATACTATAGCATACAGTGTGAACGCACTGCAAAATCTACCTCATATCTAGTATGAATAGTATGCTAGTATGCCATTCCGAACACAGCCATATGACTTGACAATGAGAGGGCTGGGGGGTTAGGGTCACTAAAGGACAATGCAGCCTGGAGTTTTTAATATAATTCTCGCGAGACAGGTCAGAATAAACCTGGATTTTCCTTTAACTACATTGATGGAATACCCCCCTGGATTGGAGATTTGTAATAGTTGTCACACTCGGCAGTCATGTTACAAATAAACGTTGACTGACTAGTCTCGACAAAATTGCATGGCTGGGTCATTCTACAGAAACGGTGGTATTTGCAATTGCAAATGTCTTAAAAATAATAATTTTACTTAATCAAAACTTGTGTACAATAATAATTAACCTCTTACCTTTAACAATCCCCCAAAATGAAAGCTTAATGTATAGAGTTTTTTATACATTCACTCAAACTGGACTTACCAGGAGGAGGAGTAACGCCAATAACAGTAACGCCAATGACAATTTACAGAACAAATGGATTTTTACTAAATGGCCGCTGCAGTACCTCAAGCCACATGTCTTCAATTATATGAAAACCATTCAAATATCACATTTAATCAATATTTATGTTTTATTCCCCTTCATATGAAATGAGTAACACCAGTGACATATTTAAAAGCCTTGTAGAATTTAACACATAAATCATCAAATGTATAACAAATGAAGATACAGCAGACTGACCATGTGCATATGTTGATCACATGTCCTCCAATGACCTCTTGAACCAAGAAGTACTTTTAAAAGTGATTTCATTTCTTTCTAAATAAAAGTTGTGAGGCAGTAACACCAATGACATGAAATGTTGTGACCACTGTTACCGCTGTATTATTTATAATATTTAGTTGGTATTTCAGCTTTTTAGGTTTTCCATTCCATAAATGTGACGTGTTTACTTGATGACATTTAAAGTAGGACAAAAAAAAAAAAACTCGAAATATGGTACTAAACTTTAATACATGGTCAGAGTGACAAGCAAATTGCTTGCACTTGGTATTTTATATAAATGATAAAAAAAACAAGAATTGCTCATTTACATGACTCAAATATGTTATTGTGATAAGAACACTATATATTTATCTAAAATATATATTACATGTGATCATTACGTTTATTTAAATTATATTTTGATTGCTGCAAAGGTGAGACAGGAATGCCACCGTGTCTGTAGAATGACCCGGCTACATTGTTGACATTCCCCTCTAACGTGATACGTAACTAAGGACGTCATCGTCATCATCCAGAACGGTGAACATCCCACCAGAATATTTATGTCTGCGGTGGTTGTTGCAATGACTAAACTGTCGTAAAATGTTGACGTTAAATATTATTTTCGCCGGTAATGTTATCTATTAGAGCCAAATTAAGCCCTAACCAAATTAGGCCCATTACCGTGATCGGTTTCAGTTTCACCCAGTTGCAGACGACGGAGCATAGCGGTCTAGGGAGAGTTTGTCTGAGGACATGGGAGCACAGCGTCAATGCAGCTGCTGCTTGCGTTATGGTGAATGAACGCACACAGCGGAGTGGAATGCTGATGTATTCTACCGGGTTGTCAATCCCTTCGAATACGGTAAAGTCGCAGTTTCCCACCCATGTACGGTACCTTTACTCCTTGAATTACTGTGACCTTCTCGTCTTCATCCAGTCCAAATGACACTTTCCTCGTACTTTCGCTGGCCCCCATGGTTCGGCTGTTTCACCTGTATTGCAAATAACCGCAGCCCAATACTAGACAGTTATTTACAATAAGTGACAGCGACAGTACTTGTGCCCTACGGACATAACACTACAAGTAAGGTCACTTGTTTTTTGTGTTTGACCACGGGACAGTATTCTCAAACCACATAGGTGGATAAAATAATCAGAACCCAATTACATTTTATCACGCATCACAGGCTGACCAATGAGGAGATGGGAACGGTAGTCGTCCAGTACCCCAACATCTATTTTCCATGACTGTATTTTTACTACAAACAACACGCTAACCCTTTCGCAAAAAAATGCTAAAGAAAACATACGTTTTCGATAATACTAGTAATAGTGTTAAGCATATTAACACTGCAGCAGTGGAAAAATGGCACAACCTTATCTCCAAGTGTAGTACCACAAATAACCGTCACGTGGAGACTCAAGACTACAAAAGTTGTGATGAAGTAAGTGAGTAATTGTTGCTCGTGGAAGGTTCAACACATCACATGGGTTGATTAATCTACAAACAATGACACGTCATTAAATAAAAAGCCATTTTATTTCTTATGGTATTCAGATTGCTTGCATCGAATATCCTAAAAGTATCTCTTTTCAAGTCCTCAAACCCGAGTGGCCAAATTACACGCACGTGCATTTACACCCACACACCTTATAAATAATGTACACTCAATTAATCAATGATTAAGAGGTCCCTCTAAAAAAAAAAAATCTAATTCTCCATCCTCCACCATGGGTGGTTACACCAATCCTATGCTATCAGATCCAGGTGAGGGTAGTGGACAAGTTCACACTTCAGGGAGAATTAGGATGCTAGGTCGTCACAAACAGGCTGTGACCATGGCAACATTCCTCTCCAGACACAAGCCAAGTTTGAGGGCAAGCTAACGGGTTCCTGTATGGATGCATATGGAGGAACATATGGGGGCAGCAAGGCAGAGAGCTTTATACAAAACACTACTGTGGTAATATCAACACTTGCTTAGCTGTAGCTTACATTTATGAAAAAATAAATGTCTGTTTATATTACATACAGAGGCTATATGTAACTGGCTCACAACACATTTATGTTTTCCAATACCAAATGTATTTACCACTTCAAGAGGTGACTTCAGCTGGGGAACAGAATAGAATCACTGACAAAATGAAAACATTGTCAAACAAAATTACAATAACAAAGTGTAAAATGGAATGACATTGTATTCAGCAGCCAAAGGCAAATGGCTTCACAGCAAACCCGCATGTGGGCGACGAGGTTCACAGCACACGGAGGCGGCGAGCAGTCTGTCACTCAAACTGGATTTAGCTTCAGAGTTACAGACCATGACGAGCATTTCATGAAATAAGGACACATAAGGTGAGCTCTACTCACCTCCAAATGACCTGTCAGTCACAAGTCAAAGCTTTGCTACACAAGCACATGGTGAATATTGAGGGTTTGAAACATTACTATACTATTCTTTCCAATGTATCTGGCAATTATTATTTTATTTTTTTAAAGGTCCTCACTACATGTAATTACAAGGGATGTTTCTGCGTTCTACCTCACCTCCACTTTGGTCGCCTAACTGAATGCTTTAATCAAGCAATTAGTTTCATTTAATACCTGGAATGATGAAACTGATGCAACTAAAATAAATAAAACAAACAGCAAATAACAACATAAAATAGGTAGCGATGTTGCAGGTGAGATTCAGCATCCATCTTGGGTCTCTTCTCCTCCCCCCCACCCAGCCCCCCCCCCAGCACCAGCAGTGAGTCACATGGATACCAGTTGCACTGCTAACAGTCATGGACAGTCAAGCAAGCCTGCAGACTTGAGCCTTAATCAAGAGTACCTTAATCAATGGCAATAAGGGTACATGACAGTTACACTGCAGCCATTCAGACATCACAGGAGAGCAGAAAAGCACTGTTGTTTTTCAGTTGTAAGAAAGCACACGTTGATCCATTTAACACCAGGCGATTTAGAGAGACTGGGGGGGTCCGTGGTGTGATGAAGACCACTTGGCCTAAGGAGTGGGTTTGACTTGGCCTAAGGATTGGGTTTGACTTGGCCTAAAGGATTGGGTTTGACTTGGCCTACGGTGGCACCGTGATTCAATACAAGCGGTCAAGTCTCTACCTCACTGCTGTACTAGTGACCCGCTGGTGGGAATGTACTGTGTTGTACGGACTATCTTTACATATAACATACATCTGCCTTGTCAGTCTGAAACAGACTTACAATGTGGGGGTAATACTTGACAAAGTGGTGGATATCTCCAGCAGGTACTGTACAGGGGGAACGTACTGTGATGTTGGGAGTCGGCAGCATAGGCCAAGATGAAGTGGCAGACATGAGCCAAAAAATGGAGGGCGGTTTCCTTGGTGAGGGGGCTTCGTCCCGGGCTGCAGGACCCTCCTTCGGCACTGTTCACACATCACTCTACTCACGATGTCTCTAGAGGGGACGGGCAGCTCCAACCTCTCTGTTAACACCCCACTCCTCCACTCCACTCCACCACCCTAACCCACTTAGGCCTCTTTCACACCGGCAGTTCCGAACGCCGGTTCGCGTGCCGAAACCTCCGAACGTTGGCGCTGTCTGGCGAACGAGCCCGCGTTCATACCAGTGTATCGTTCGTGGCTCGTTCGCCAGACAGCGCCAACGTTCGGAGGTTTCGGCACGCGAACGCGAACCGGCGTTCGGAACTGCCGGTGTGTAAGCCCTATTAGAGCAGCAGAGGAGCGGACGCTTCCCGACATGGTCCATTCACCTCCCTCCCTCCCTACCCAGCTGCTGCCCCGCCCCCCCCGAAACCTGCACCACCCTCTCGTCTCGACTCACCACCACCACCACCCACCACCCCCCCCCCCCCCCCCCCCCATTTCTACCCTTCTCCTCCCTCCTCAGGCGTTGATGGCTCTCCAGCGGTCGCTGTCGATGCTGTTGATGCTGGCGGCCCCGTAAGGCCCCGAGACCACGTCGTCCAGGTAGGCGGCCACAGAGGCGCCCGAGACGTCGATCTGGGTGGAGGAGTAGAAGGAGCCCTGCTGCTCCGCCTCCTTGCGGCCCGAGGAGGAGGTGGGGGGAAGGTGGACGTCCGTGTCGTCAGGCTCATCCACCTGGGACTTGTAGGAGAAGAGGATCTTGGGCTCTGAGCTGAAGAAAGAATGGGATAGTGATGGAGAGAGAGAGAGTCATAAGTCCATAAAGAAGAGGTAAGGGCAAAGAAATTGATTGATTGATTGATTGATTGATTGTACTTTATTGTCCCCGAGGGGAAATTTGTCTTGGGCATGGTACTTTCATGCTTCAAGTGCAACAGTGACGATACATACAACATACAGTAGACAAAGTAAACAAAATTGTTCAAAGAAAGTGGCATTTTTCCCAACATACCCAAAGAAGCCTTTGAGAAATGTGATGTAGATGAGCGGAGCGAAGACAGAGAAGTAGAGGAAGGTGGTCACGTCCACACAGCTGTTTAACCAATCACATCACATCATCAGCTGTTTAACCAATCACATCACATCATCTGTTTAACCAATCACATAACATCATCAGCTGTTTAACCAGATCACATTACATCATCAGCTGTTTAACCAGATCACATCACATCATCGGCTGTTTAACCAGATCACATCACATCATCAGCTGTTTAACCAATCACATCATCAGCTGTTTAACCAGATCACATCACATCATCAGCTGTTTAACCAATCACATCACATCATCAGCTGGTTAACCAGATTACATCACATCATCAGCTGTTTAACCAATCACATCATCAGCTGTTTAACCAGATCACAACCCATCATCAGGCTGTTTAACCAATAATAATAATAACTTTATTTGTATAGCACTTTACATCAAAGTGCTTTACAATAGGTAAGCAGCAATTTAAAACAATTTAAAACAACTATTTCAATTTAAAAAACACACAATTTCTAAGCACAAATACAATAGGTAAAAACAACAATTTTAAACAATTTAAAAACAACTATTTCAATTTAAAAACACACATAATTACAACAGCACAAATACACAGCCTATGACATGTAGACAACAGAAAACAGGTGGGTCTTTAACTATATTTGGACACTTTCACTGATTCTGCCTGTCTGATATCCAGTGGAAGACGGTTCCAGAGAGTTGGTGCACGGAAGGAGAACGCACGCTCACCGATTGTCATTTTTCTAACTCTAGGAATAATGAGCAGGGCAGAGCTTTGTGAGCGTAGAGCCCTTGAGGGCACATATGGGTCGAGAAGGTCCTTTAAATAAGAAGGCGCAGTGCCATTTATAGCTTTGTATGTTAGTAGCAGCATCTTGAAATCCGCTCTAACATGGACAGGGAGCCAATGAAGGGAGGCCAGCACTGGTGAGATATGGTCATATTTCTTAGACCCAGTCAAAATGCGAGCTGCAGCATTTTGGACCATTTGTATACCATGGAAGCTCACATCACATCATCAGCTGTTTAACCAATCACATCACACCATCAGCTGTTTAACCAGATCACATCACATCATCAGCTGGTTAACCAGATCACCAGCTGTTTAACCAGATCACATCACATCATCAGGCTGTTTAACCAATCACATCACATCATCAGGCTGGTTAACCAGATCACATCACATCATCAGACTGTTTAACCAGATCACATCACATCACCAGCTGTTTAACCAGATCACATCATATCAGGGGGCTGTTAGGGGCTGACTGGGTTAACGGTGGTCAACAACATCAGGGTACAATCGGTGACAGTTTGGTGAGGCTAGACATCAGCGGTGGGCGTCAGAGTCACAGCAAACAACCTCAAAACATGGAGAAACAAAATGCAGAGGCAGGCAGATATTCAACCACACGGCACACGCACACGCACACTCACCAGAGTCCTTCTATGATGCCTGCACACAGCAAGGCGCTGCCCAGGCCCTGCACCAGGTTCAGCAGGGACAGGATTGCAGAGTACACATAGAAACACTTCTTAGCTGTGGGGGGAGGGGGGGGGGGGGGGGCAAAACAGAGGGGTCAAACACACTGCTGTCTGAGGAACATTATGCTTCCCCCCCAAGACTCAAGATGGCACCACGGGGCCCTAGAGAGGACGTGATGGTAACTCACAGGGCAGAGAGATCCTGTCCCTCACCGGGGTCTTGGGTAGGATGACGATCAGAGAGTACACCTGAGGGAAGACAGAACGAGCTTCTGAGATGCATGGGAGCTTTTTCCATTTCAAACTAGGAGACATGGCGACAAAAAACACTTGTGTGTGTGTGCGTGTGTGTGTGTGTGTGTGTGTGTGCATGCGTGGGTGGGTTGTAAAATGGTAAATGGACTGCATTTGTGTGGTGGCCTGGGAAAACCCGTCGGATGTCGCTGGCGTTCGTTCGTGGCAAAGAGCAAATATAGATGGAAATCGCGATTTTGGCGATTTTGATATTATGTGGTATTCTAGTACTTTGAACTCCATACTACATTATGGTGAATAAACATTTTAAGAAAACAAAAGAGAAAGTACTTATTTTTATGTTTTTGTGGTGGGTAGTTTGCTAGAGAAACAACGTCATTCTCATTTCCTCATTTCCTCATTCTCAGTTAAGCAACGCACGCACACGAGCGAAAGGAGAGACGATACTTCCACCTGTGTTATTGCCAGTTTACTGATGCTCACAATAAGCATAAAGTAATAAAATCTTAACTAGAAGACACACAAATGGATCTGTCCCTCGCATACCGACGAGGCGAGCAGACACCGCATCACAAGCAGACAAACGAGACCGGCCGATCTGCATAGGCTCCTCCCCCGACCCGGAGGATAAAGGGGAGGATTTCTCCCCTTTCACTTTTTTTGACATGATACATTAAAATGCTCATAACTTTTTAAAATAAAGGGCTATCTCAGTCATTCAACCAGTTATGAATAGCTGAGAACTTCTAATTTATGGAAATATAAAAAAATGAAAATGTCAAAATGCCACCATGTGAAGGGTTTTCCCAGGCCACCACACATTTATACAGCGCCTTTATCCAAAGCGCTTTACGCTTTCCTCTCATTCACCCATTCACACACTAATGGCGGCAAGCTACCATGCAAGGCGCCGGCCCGCTCACTGGGAGCAATTTGGGGTTCAGTGTCTTGCCCAAGGACACTTCGACATGTGGCCAGCTGGGGCTCGAACTGCCGACCTTGCGATCATTAGACGGCGGCTCTACCTCCTGCGCCACAGCCGGTGGTGGTGGGGGGGGTGCAGTCATTGAGCACCACTCACCAGGAAGAAGAAGCAGGAGCTGGCCAACCAGAAGTGTCGTCCCCCGTGGCCGTAGATGTTGAAGTCCTCAGCAGAGAGGTGCCTGTCAGGGTAGAGGATCTCCAAGGTGCCCTGGGGGAGGAGGCAGGAGGGGAGGAGGCCAGCCCAGCCAGACACAGGGTAGTTAAGGAGTCACGTACTGACTCGTAGCACAGTCCCCTTTAGCTTACGACGAGGGTCGCAAAATTCCCCAATGTTTGGGAAAATGCCGGATAGTGGAATTTTGCAACCCTAGCTACAACTACAGTTAGATCAGTGCTTCGTCCATTTTAGCTCTCTGTCTTTAGTAGTAGTTACCCCAGCCGGTGGAAGCTAACGTGTTACATGGATCACATTCGTCACCGACTTGCTAACGGCGTCACCTGTTGAGCATACCTGTGTGATGGAGTAGCCCAGTGCCAGCACGGTGGTGATCGCCAGCACGCGCTTTATACTGGACTTGCTCTCCAGGTGACCTGAGAACAGAGAACTCATTGAAACTCTCTCACATCTCATCAACTACATTTTGTACCATCTACGGCCGTTGTTATAGTTTCACCTACCCAGAGACTGCAGATTAAAATGAGCTGTGCAGCTGTATCTATCTATCTAGATCAGTGGTCTTCAACCGGGGGTCCGCGAGGACCCCTAGGGGGTCCGCAGAGGTACTGCAGGGGGTCCGCCAATTTGTCATAATAATTCACAATTTTCACCAAAATAATCAGTGAGAATTAAAAAATATAACAAATGATATTGAGTAAAGTACAAGCATTAATAGGCAATAATAAACTACTTTTGACAAAAACAATTTACAAAATAAATGATGCCCATTATGCAGAGTCTAACATAAAGTCAGCTGGAAAAAATAACACACCTGTCTAGCAAGCTAGGTGTTGGCTAAAACGCTGCAGTTCGGTCTTCATTGCGAAATTAACGTTAATTAATAACTAGCATAACATTACTAATTTAGTTACTAGTTTGATAATAACAAACCCGCCTCTTTGCTTCTCTATGCGCCGCTCCTTTACCATTCCGAGGTCAGATCCCGTGGATCAGTATTGGCGCGCGTCTTTGAATTACGCACAGCTATCCACGGGATTCTGGTTGGCCAAAACCGCGCGGAGCTGGCTGCGCATTTCAATGCATTTCCGCGGATTCCGCGGTGCCCTCGCCTGACGTGAAATGCGCAATTGTTGATCACTTAGAGGCACTCGAAAGTCAATTTGAGAAGTACTTTTCTGATGTGCATGTCCCAACGTCTAAGCACAAGACATGGATACGGTTTCCATTCAAAGACAATGCATCCGACGCCTAAACCTGACAGCCGCTGAGGAAGATCAGCTGATAGACAGTACACACAAGAATGTGTACGAGTCACAGCCTCTCACCCAGTTCTGGATCCATTGCCAGAAATACTTCCCCCAACTGACAGCAAAGGCCATGGTGAGCCTCTTGCGTTTTGCAACAACTTATCTTTGTGAAAGAGGATTCTCCTCCCTCACCTACCTGAAGAGCAAATACAGTTCCAGACTGCAGCCTGAGGATGACATGATGCTCTGCCTGACAACCTCCATCTCCCCCAGAATAGACAGGGTGTGTACCACCCACCAGGGCCAGTCATCTCACTGAGGTAGGCATACCTGGCTTCCTGAAGCTAAAAGTGTCATTGTTGAAAAATAATAATAATAGAAAATATAAGCCTCATCAACACTGGCGGACTCAGGGGGGGGCAGGGGGGGCGACCGCCCCTCCTGGTGCCCCCGTGGTTGAAAAACATCTCTCTTAAGTGCCCTTTTGAGTGGCGAAAATGAGAGGACGTGCTCTATTGGTGCCCCTCCAATGGTCTAAACCTGACCATGAGCCCCCACAGTGGAAAAAAGTCACACTAAAGTGCCCTTTTGAGTGGCAAAATTAGAGAATGTGCCCTATTGGCTGCCCTTCCAATGGTCTAAACTTGACCATGTGCACTGATGGGGTCCCATGTTGTCCAGTAGCTGCCCTTTTTTTCTTTTCGCCCCTGCCCTTTAAACAGCCTGAGTCCGCCACTGCTCATCAACAACAACAACAACAACAATAATAATAATAATAACCAATCATAATTATGCATGAACGTTTTATCAATCATAAACACATATAGGCTAATAACCCAGTTTATAAATAGGTTAATACGGTGAAATAAAAGGTGAATGAAGTAAATATAAAAGTTATTATAGGCTTTAAAATGAGAGACATTTAAAAATATATATTACATGTGGGGGTCCCTGTTCTATTTGTCTCTCATCCAAGGGGTCCTTGGGTTGAAAAAGGTTGAAGACCCCTGATCTAGATGGTATGTTTGTGTTGTACATTGTCAAATACACTTCAGAAATAAAATAAATGAATGACAAACAGTTGCCAGGTATTCACAACACAGGTCCATGACAGTAAAATGCCCTATACAAGGAAGTGCAATCCATAATCCGTCAAGGCCCTGAACACAGAAAAGGCCTAAGTTCTGGGCCCAGGACAGTCCGGACGGATTGTATGGCAGCTAGTGCTGAGGCACAAACATGTACATTTTCAAGCCTGCAAACTGTGACACTTTAAAATAATGTGAAAAAATACTTTCTTGTGCAATATGACAACCCTAGTTGACTATCTGTGCAGTATAGTACAGTGGATTGTGTACATAGCCTTTATTGATGTAAACCAGCTCCTTACCTTCTTGTGATTATATGCATCTATGCTTTTTCTAAAATATGTTTCTTTTTCCTTTCCTAAACACCAGGGGAGCCTCCCCTCCTAAATTTCGTTGTTTGGTACCTGTACTGTAGCAATGACAAATAAAGTCTATCTATCTATCTATCTATCTATATATCTATATAACCCCAGATCCTATCTGACTGAGTGAGAACGGTAGGAGAGGGGAGGAGACCTACCAAAAGCCAGGCCCAGGATGATCACGCTGAGCTCAATGGCCAGAAGGAAGAAGCGAGTGATCTCCCACAGCACCTAGAGCAGGGGGATTCAATTACAATTCAACAAGGTCCAGTTAGAGAACATTTCCTCAAGCAAAAGTCCGGAACATCATGTCTAGCTTGCATTATGATTAAGTGGCATATATATATATATACAGTTGAGGCCAACACTATTAGCCCCCTTGTGAAATCAGACAAAACCTTTGATTACTTCATGGAAATGACCATTAACAACAAGTGTTTATAGTGTATTTGTTTCCAAAACAATAAAGACAAAATGTCCACTAAGTTTGATTAGGATATGTTATTGATGCACTGAGTTGAAACAAGAAACTGCAAAAATGACACGGCCAAAATTATTAGCCCCTGGCCATTAATAGTCAATAGTGTACCCTTTCTGAGCCACAACTGACAATAATAATAATAATAATAATAATAATAATAATAATGGATTTTATTTATAAAGCACTTTACATTTCAAGAATCTCAAAGTGCTACAGTCAATAAAAGAAACAAAAACAGCACAACACAATAAAGATCACTAAAAACATCAAAAGCAGAAAGGTTAAAAAGACACCGTGGCATAAAACTAAAGAAAAAAAAAAATACAAATCTGGCTACTGGAACGCTTTGTTAAAAAGATGAGTCTTAAGTCCGCTCTTAAAAGAGTCGACCGACTGTGGTGCTCTCAGGTGGGCAGGGAGGGCGTTCCACAGTTCGGGGGCGATGGAGCAGAAGGCCCGGTCTCCCATGGAGCGGAGGTGGGTTTTGGTGGGTTTGCATTTGATGAGCGGAGAGTGCGAGTGGAGGGGCTGTGGGATTTGACCAGGTCCTTGAGGTAAGGGGGTGCGTTGCCGTGAATGCATTGATGAGTTAACAGTGAGATTTTGTAAATGATCCGAGAGGAGATGGGAAGCCAGTGTAGTGAGTGGAGGATGGGTGTGATGTGATCATATTTGCGCACTCTCATCAGGATCCTAGCAGCGCTGTTCTGAATGTACTGGAGCTTCTGAAGGCTCTTGCTAGGGATCCCGATGAGAAGTGCGTTGCAGTAGTCGAGCCTGGAGGAGACAAAGGCATGGACTAACTTCTCGGCATCGGGCAAAGACAGGGTGGGGCGGAGTTTTGCTATATTTCTAAGGTGGAAGAATGACGTTTTGGATATGTGTTTAATGTAGTAGTAGTTCTTTACTAGGTTGGCACAGGTCTCTTGAGGGATTTTGGCCCATTCTTCCATTGCAAATTGTTCCAGCTGGTCCAAACTGCGTGGTTTCCGAGCATGGACATTCACTTTGAGCACCCGCCACAGATTCTCAATAGGATTGAGATCTGGGCTCTGTGCGGGCCACTCCAGGACCTTGGTTTTGGTGTCCTTTAGGAACTGTTGGACCAATTTTACATTTACATTTTTACATTTACATTTTTGGCATTTAGCCTTATTCCAAAGCGACTTACAATCAATACATTTGAATACCAAGCATGTGAATCATCAATCCACCATTCGTTGCAGGAAGAGTAATCTAGCTCGGGCCCGGGGCCACTGATAGAAGGAAAAACCTTCTCCCTATTATCGCTATTTTTTTTACTGGAGAAACTGAGAAACAGTACAAGGGGGGCAATAGAAGTTCTTAGGGACACAGTAGAGGGGAAAGCGGGTGTCTTTTAGGAGACGTAGTGGTGAGGGTCAGAACATGTCTCAGGAGGAGCAGTTAAGATGTAACTTGAAGAGATGGGTCTTCAGTCTACGACGGAAGATGGGTAGTGACTCTGCCGTTCTGACAGCCGTGGGGAGCTCATTCCACCAGCGAGGAGCCAGTGTTGTGAAGAGACGTGATCGGGCAGCCCGACTGCTGTGTAGAGGAGGTGGGGCCAGTCGGCCAGCCGAGGTGGAGGAGCGGAGTGAGCGGGCAGGGGTTTGGGGGGTTACCATTTCCTTTAGATAGGCAGGGGCTGTCCCTTTAGCTGCCTGGTATGCAAGCTCCAGGGTCTTGAATCTGATGCGAGCTGCTATCGGGAGCCAGTGCAGGGTGCGAAGGAGAGGGGTGACATGCGAGTATTTGGAGAGGTTGAATACCAGCCGGGCAGCAGCATTCTGGATGAGCTGCAGAGGTCTAATGGCTGAAGCGGGGAGCCCAGCCAGGAGTACATTGCAGTAATCCAGGCGGGAGATGACCAGTGCCTGGGTCAAGAGTCCAGGATCACTCCAAGGTTCTTGGCTGTCAGGGAGGGGGTTACAGTAGAGTTCTCCACTGTGATGGAGAAGTCTTGGAGAAGGCAGGCTTTCCCGGGGATGAAGAGGAGCTCGGTCTTGTTAAGATTGAGCTTGAGATGGTGGTCAGCCATCCAAGTTGAAATGTCAGCGAGACATGCTGAGATACGGGTTGCCACGTGTACATCAGACGGGGGGAAGGACAGGAAGAGTTGAGTGTCGTCTGCGTAGCTGTGGTAGGAGAGCCCATGTGAAGAGATTACAGAGCCAAGAGACTTGGTGTGTAGAGGGAGAAAAGTAGGGGCCCTAGGACAGAACCCTGGGGTACTCCAGTGGAGAGGGTTCGTGGAGAAGATAGCGATTCTCTCCAGGTCACCTGGTAGGAGCGGCCCGCCAGGTAGGAAGAAAACCAGGAGTGTGCGGTGCCAGAGATGCCCAGGTCTGAGAGGATGGAGAGAAGGATCTGGTGATTGACTGTGTCGAAGGCAGCAGACAGGTCAAGGAGAATGAGAACAGAGGAGAGGGAGGAAGCTTGGGCAGAGTGGAGGGCTTCCGTGACAGCAAGGAGCGCAGTCTCAGTGGAATGCCCAGCCTTGAAGCCGGATTGGTGGGGGTCTAAGTGATCCATCTTCCGGAGATAGTCAGTCAGTTGTTTTGATGTATGCTTTGGATCATTGTCTTGTTGGAAGACCCAGCGCGACCCAGATGCAACGTACAGCGGTTCTAGACACTATGAAACGCTTGGAAATGGCAGTGTAGCCTTCCCCCTTATCATGAGCCTCCACCATCTTCTTTCTGAGCTCAAGACTGATTTCCTTTGTCTTTGGCATGGTGAGTAAGAGTAGTAGTATAGTCCCTCTCAATAATGTGTTCAAGTGCCCTGTTTCTTGGAGTCCTTTTATGCTAATTGAATGCTCAGGTGTTGTTAGGAAGCCAATTGACTGCACAGGTGTTGTTAGGAAGCTGATTGGTTGATTAGGTGTGTTTTTAAAGTAAATATTCACATGGGGGCTAATATTTTTTACCACCCCGTTTTTCACTATATTTGATATAAAGCAAGCCTAAAAACGTATTTTATATTCCAAAATGTACCAAAAGCTAATAAATAGCACTGGTGAATGTTTCTATAAAGTTTTATCAATGCTGCAAACATTGGGAAGAATTTTAGGAAAATGTTCCATAATTCCTGGGGGGCTAATAATTTTGGCCTCACACACACACACACACACACACACACACACACACACACACACACACACACACACACACACACACAAATTAAAGTATAATTCAATAATATTTCAACAATATTTATTGTAAATTTTCACATTGAACTGGAGAGTACTCTAATAATAAATAAATGTTATTTTCCCATTTCAAGTAAAATAAGGGCTGCATTTACATGAGAGCTTTTGAAAAGTGTGCATCTTAAAATAAAGTGCTTAATTTTAGAAAATATAAAAAGTGTAGCTTGAGTTCCCCTTTCTCTTCTATTTTGCTAGCACATCCTGGGCTCATATTTCAGTGTTCCTTGTGGCTGATGATGCTGACGAGGTATCTGCTTGATTTAAGGGAACATTCATTAGCACGTTGTTGGACAGTGAATGAATGTGTTTGGAGTCTGCTGGATCGATCATATTGGGCTCTTAGATTGTGTATCTTCTGTGTCCTCAGTTCAGATTTGAGTGGATATGTTTTCTCAAAAGATGTGTGTTTAGTCTCGTAGTGGCGCTTCACATTGCTGCTTTTAATAAATCGCCACGGTCTCTGAACATAGGAGACATACGGGTTCTGAACTGAACTGCCCGTGGGAAGAATGAACATGTAAGAGTCTGTCCGTTCTTCATTAAAAGTTGTTTTCACTGTCTACGTTTATCTTTTCAGAGCACGCCATGTGAAATTACTTTTCTCTGATTCACTTATTTCTCAGACTATTGTCTCTCGTCTTTCCCTTGTGTGCATGTGTGTCTCTCTCTCTCACTGACTGCGTATCAGAATGCACAGATTCCATTGAGTAGCATCACGTGATGATTTACAACGCTGCGATTGGACTGAGCTTCCTGGGATGCTAAACCAGTGCCATAAAGGCTAGAAGAGCTGTGCAGATTAAGATGGGAACGCTCCGTCAACATGTAATAATTCTCAATAATTTAATTTAATTTATATGTCTGGTCCGGATAGGACGTTGTCTGGGTCCAGAGAGGACGTTGTCTGGGTCCAGATAGAACGTTGTCTGGGTCCAGAGAGGACGTTGTCTGGGTCCGGATAGGACGTTGTCTGGGTCCGGATAGGACGTTGTCTGGGTCCGGATAGGACGTTGTCTGGGTCCGGATAGGACGTTGTCTGGGTCCGGATAGGACGTTGTCTGGGTCCGGATAGAACGTTGTCTGGGTCCGGATAGAACGTTGTCTGGGTCCAGATAGGACGTTGTCTGGGTCCAGGTCTGGACTGTGGTCCACCTATTAGTGACCTCTGACCTAGAGGAACCACCGCCACATGGCTTCCTACAGGACATGGCTTCCTACAGGACATGGCAGAGCACAATCCCTGCTTTGTCATCTGTCAAGGACAGCTAATGTCATTTCAACTACACCAAAGAGTCGTGACCTTCTGAAATGTGAACGGGACAACACTGTAAGCGCATTAGGGATCTGTTGGGAATCTTGGGAATTTCAGGAATGCGCTTAGTTTTGGAACCCTGATGATAGTTTTGAACAGTCATACAGTTCCTCTCAGAAACTGTTCCCAGGACATTTCAAGGGATAGTTCACTTCTGTCCAGTCTGTAGTCAGACGGTTCCTTACTCTGAAAGTAGTCCATGGGCCAGGAGAAAGTCTAACCCAGTTTAACATTGCATGAACAAATCAACTAAAGTGAACCTTCTGACTTGGTTGGTAGTTATTCTGACTTGGTTGGTAGTTACTCTGACTTGGTTGGTAGTTACTTGGTTGGTAGTTAGTGGTAGTGTGTTGGTAGTTACTCTGAAGTGATCTGTCCACAAAATTGTGAACAAATGTCTGTTTCCATTCACACCCATTGATTTCATGTTAGCAGTGGCTTAAGGTTTCATGTTAGCAGTGGCTTATGGCAGCTGTCAGCATTGGCTAGTGTAAACAAATCTGAACCATGCATTACCATTTCATAGACTACTTGAAGTGAACTATCCCTTTACAGGGAGCTATTCATAGCAGCATATAGCTGCTAATTCAATAATGTTGTTCACCTTGTAGGGCTGCAACAACGAATCGATAAAAATCGATAATGAAATTCGTTGGCGACGAATGCCATTATCGATTCGTCGTTTATTTTTATTTATTTTTCCGGGTTTTGTTTCCATAACAAACCTACTTCCTGTTGACGCACGCCACGCTGTCTTGCGGCGGTGTAGGCATCGCGAATCATAGCGAATCATAGCGCTACCTATGGCCGGAAAGGGCAGAACCTATGACCGGAGCTGTCTGCTGTCTGCTGTCAGGACATGCTAGTGAGTGAGTTAGCTAGCAGGGTTAGCTCGCTGCTGCCGCTAGCTGGCTGTCACTACGCTGCTCGTCCAGCTGTAGTCTGCGTAGCTGTGCTGATAACCAGAGCACTAACTATGTTTCTATAGAGGAGGGTTACACTAACTATGTTTCTATAGAGGAGGGTTACACTAACTATGTTTCTATAGAGGAGGGTTACACTAACTATGTTTCTATAGAGGAGGGTTACACTAACTATGTTTCTATAGAGGAGGGTTACACTAACTATGTTTCTATAGAGGAGGGTTACAGCTAACTTCCTATTGTTTTATTATACAAGTACTGCTGGGCTCAGCCCTTCCATGGTCTCCTGCTCTCCATGCAAATGCGTTAGTGTGAGTTCTGGCGAAGCGTCAGCTAAATGACTGTAATGTAATGCGATAGCCAGTGAGTGTTTGCTCGCATTCATGAATTCAATATTGCATGACAAGTGTATTTAGCTAGCTGGCTAACGTCAGTGGTAGAGCAGAGGTGATAAGCTAAAGGCTAGCTAGTGGTAGCCTACCAAGCTACCCGTGAGTTAGAGTGAGGCACTGACTGTCGCCTAGCCTATTGTATGGAGTGAGAGGACACATTGCATTGTTTTGGAGCATATCTGTTATATAAAAACATTAGTGTCTTGTCTGTAGCCTATATTGCACTTTGGGTTACTGACCTTTACATTAAGCAAAGTTATTACCTAAAACAATGCATGTATTGAGCTAGAGCTCAACTACTTTATTGAAACAATCTACCGCCATAGTCCATGGCCTGTTGTTAAACCTATTTGATGTAGCAACGCCTTTTTTATTTATATTATTTTTTATTAATACTTATTCATTTTGCACATGTATATGTATAGGCCTGGCTGATTTAGAAAACATAAAATAAAATTTGCAAAAGAAATCTTTTTTAATAATAATAAAAAAAAAGTCCCAATTATTTTTTTTACAAATATTTTCCCCCCGCTTTTTTTGTATCCGATTAATAGAAAAAATAATCGGCAGATTAATCGATTATCAAAATAATCGTTAGTTGCAGCCCTATCACCTTGTATGATAAACTTGACATTGATTCTGCAGAGCCCCATGACAGAGACTATCTATGCCCGCACGATCATTTTGACAAACCCTTTCTGTGAACTACCTGTGCATATTACATTAGGGGTGGGCATCAATGATCGACGATCGATAATTGATCGATAAGGATCTTGGTCGATCACAATTTTTTTTATTTTTCTTTATAATAATAATAATGGAAATTAGTTTGTCCACGTTGTCACCAGATTGCGCTCGTCTCTCACCCCTGAACATGTTAACATGATCATCTTTCTGAACAAGAACCAGTAGGCCTGCCGCCTACAGTCTCTCGCTGGAGTTTAAATGTAAGTTAAGCTGGACGCTCTTAAGGACACTAACGTTTTCAGTCATCCTCCTATTTGTGAGTAACTTTTTTTTACTGCTCCTATGGTGAGTTACTTATTTTCTATATTTTTATTTATAACGTAAAATGTGTTTTTAAGTTAAACAATTTAAGCTACTCACTGCCTTGTTTAAGAGGATTGTTATCTGACTGTAGTGTCTAGTTTGAATGTGAATGAATGAATGTGTGCAATAGCAACACAAATAAAGTTTTTTCCCCAAGGGAAAAAAAAAACATTTCTTAGCGATTAATCGATAATTGATCGTTAATTCTTGCGATTATCGAAAAAGAAATGTTGATCGTTTGCCCAGCCCTATATTACATTACAAATCTCTAAACAAGTACAGCACACTTTTATATTGGATCTTCTAAGGAGCCTCAAGCTGTTTTGGGTTTTATAGCATGTCTTAAAGCCAAAATCCATTATTGGTGAAGCCATTTGAGATATACAGTACATGCATTGAAGATATAACCATTGATTCTTGAAGAATATTACTTATTGATGCCTCATGAGATAAATACGTCTGCCTTACCCAATCATAATCCAAAATATAAGGCTGTTTAAACTTAAGTTTCAAGCTATCAAAAAGAACAATGCTTCATTATCAGTTGATGACAGAATAGTGCTCTGTAGGCTAGCAGCCACCCATACCCTGCCAGTCTGTAGGCTAGCAGCAGCCCATACCCTGCCAGTCTGCACTGATGGACCGGTAACAACAGTGCAACAACTTCACGGCTGAACTTTAGTTACATTTCTGCCGTCATATGCCATCAAAGGGGGGAAATGTGACATGGAAATGTGTCAAAATGCGGAACTGTCATGCACAAATCAGCCTTAAAACATGTAACATTAGATGTTGTAAATAAAGATAATATAAGCTTGTTATAAAGAAAAGGTCTACAATTAGTGTTGTTCCGATACCGATACTAGTATCGGCATGGCCACCGATACGCACAAAAATGCTGGTATCGGTATCGGCGAGTACTAACAAATAATAACACCCGATACCAAACTTTCACTATCGCGGAAAAACAAACACGCAACTGTGGTTGTCGAGGAGAGGAGCGGTGGAGCGGCGAGGCTTACCTCAGGTAACCTGCTGTCCCTTCCAGCTGCTCAGAGCCCAAGCTAAGCTATGCTACCGGGGCAACGTTCGGAAAGTCCCCCTGAGAGCGCCGGAGCGCACACTGGGCTCCGACGTCATAAACGGACCGAGGAATCCGATTGGACAAGAGGCGTTCCACGAGTGCCGATCAGTTTCCCAGAGCGACTTTTACCAACGCAGCCCTCAGACATATAGACTACGCCACTCCGCTTAAAGCGATACAACCCACAGCCAAGATAGGACACATTTTACAGGAAAAACATATCGACCTTAATCGATATTTATTTCGGTTGCACAGTCTAGCACCGCCGCCGGCGTGCTGGAGAGAGTTCAAATAATAATAATAATGTCCGATAGAACACTACTGGCGCGCGGCCGCTTCTCCGAGTCCCGCCCAGCTGTTCCCCTTTCGGGATAGTTCTCGGCTCCGTCTCCGCGCCACACCCCCTTTCGGGATCTGCTGTTGTGGCTCTCCGTCTCTCCGTCTCTCTCTCTCTCTCTGTCTGTGTGTCTCCGTGCGGCAGGTACTTCCTGCCTCCTTCCTTCTCCCGAGGAGAAGTTTTCTCTATGTTTGTTTGAATTGTTTACATATGCAGAACACAGAACACACATGCATTAGTGGTGCAGGAAGGCCTACTGTCACAGCGGAGTGTGTGCGACGCGCTGGCCAATGGGAGAAGATCATCGGCCACTTCAAGCATTCCCCACTGGCCACTTCACGTCTGCAAACTGTACAGACTGAACTTGGAATGCCTAAAAACATGTTTTTTTGTTTAGTTTTTTCAAACGCCGTGGTATCGGATCGGTACCGGCAAGTACTGCACGGTCAGGTATCGGTATCAAAAAATGGTATCGGAACAACACTATCTACAATACATAGAAATTACATTAAACTAAGATAATACGATGGTAGAAGAAAATTATTATATTTGATGATTCGCAAGACATGTAGCCCTCTCACCATAGGGGAATTGGGACACACCTACCCCTACATGAACACACCTACCCCTACATGAACACGCAAAATGGAGGGGTAGGGTTAAAACATAGGGCCAACGGGTGAAATAGGATCGGGCCTTGTTGTTGTCAAATTATGGATTGTGGCTTTAATGTACGTTATGGTTATAGTGTGTCAGGGTTCCTACACCTTCTGAAACATCACATTCAAGCACCTTTCAAGGACTTTCAAGACTCAATTCTCTCAAATTCAAGGACTCAACACGGCATAGTTTGAGACAGATCTAGATGAGCATTTATATAACAGGAACTATCCGCTCACAGACAACAATTAAAAAGAGAGGCTTTTGAATGTGTGAACACCAGTGTTGGGCACGTTACTTTAAAAAAGTAATTAGTTATAGTTACTAGTTACTTATCCAAAAAAGTAACTGAGTTAGTAACTGAATTACTTCATTATAAAAGCAACTAGTTACTAGGGAAAGTAACTATTGCGTTACTTTTTACCGCGGTGCAGTGGGCTAGCCGTGGTGTCAGTCAGCCAAATGTGACAAGGAAAAGCTTACCCACTGCCAGATTAGAAGATAAATGTGCCATCTAGGGGACCAAAGTGTCCCTATCAGGAAGAAAATAATTTGGATTTGCAGGGAACTTTTCATATTTATTGCACTTCAACAGACCACAACTGGTATACAGTACATACTGTACTTCAAGTATTTTCTTCATTACAAAGGTAAACATTTAACAATATGAAGTGCTTTTAAATCTTTGTTGTGTAAATTAAATAAATCAAACTGTCACACAACTTCAACTGGTAGACAGACTGTAACTTCAAGTATTTTCAACACAACAAAAGTAAACAGTTAAACTGCTTTTAAAGTAGTACTGAAATCCATCCATACACTCCTTCCTAACACTCATCCATCCATGCATGCATTCATTCATCCAGCCAACCCAGTCATCTAACCATCCTAGCCATTAAACCAGTGATTGTATCTTAAAAGCAGAAGCTTTTCAAACTTCTGGTCAGAGAGCCTGTTCCTCTTTGGAGTGAAGACGAGCTTCCCCAGGCTAAACAGTCTCTCTACGGGGGCGCTGGATGGAGTGGCTGCATTGTATTTGAGTGAAATTTTCTTTATCCGTGGAAATCCATTAAGAGTGTCCATCCCTTGTCCTCCTGATTTGAGATAATCCATAACTTCACTTTCAGCAGTAGCAGAGGGGTCATCCTCATCCTCAAAGGAAAAGAACTCCTCTATGGCTGAGTCAGTGAGTGTTGGTGTGCTGGTAGTACCTGTTTGCTGGTCTTCGTCTTGGACACTTTTCCGGCACTCTGCCAGCAGACTTGCCTTGGCCTTATCCTTCCTGTCCTGTGTCCGCAGCCAACGTAGTTTAAACCTGGGCAGAGTCACAGCAGCCAAGACAGCATTGTCGCTTTCCAGCACCTCTGCAAATCTTGTTTTGATTGCCTGAAATGATACATAATGCAAAGAGCATATTATACTGACTGTCTTACACACACACAAACACACAAACACACACACACACACACACACACACACACACACACACACAAATAGCATTACACATTAACCATATTTAAAAACTTTTCATAATGTATGGATGCATTTAATGTATTTAAAGATAAATACTAGTTCTTACCTTGACAACTGCCTCTGGGAGGTCAACAAGGATTTGCAGGCCACTCTTCAGTTCCAGGGTCTTGAACATCAGTGTCTCGAGCGTGGGTAGGAGTGTGCCATGGAAACAGTGGTCTTCTCCCTGAAGAATGTCTAAGGCCACTGTTAGTGGCTTCATTACACTACAGTACTCCCTGATGAACTGATGCTCTCGTTCAGTGATGGCTTTCAACCCGAACTTGGAGGAGATGGTGTTCAGCTCGACTATAGGGATCTCACAGATTCGAACAAGGGCATCATAGAACGAGTTCCATCTTGTAGTGCAAGGGACTAGCAGCTTCCTTGCGATGACATCATCCACGGTCTCTGCGGCCACCGTTGAACGGCTAGCCTTGTTCCATAAGCCTGTGCATTTTGTCGTAGCACTTCTGTATATTGCTTTTGCTTCTGGTCTTGACAGTAGCCACTTGTCAACATCAGTACATGAAACCAGGTTTAATGTGTGCGATGCACATCTCTGATGTGGCGGCAAAGTAATCACAGCATCATCACCAACACTGTTTTGCAAGACATCATTAATGTTCATAAAAGTCACCTCATCCTCATCCTCCCCAGAGTCATCCTCCTTGGCTGGCTGGTACATTTTGAAGGCCTTGACGAAATTAGAGCCATTATCCGTGACAGTTGATGTTATTTTGTGGCATATGCCATAGGATGAGTGAATGTAGTCAAGTTCAGTTGCAATACTGTCGTGAGTATGACGGCCCTTGAATCGTCTGCATGCCAGGGCTGCTTTCCTTCGTTCCATGCTATGTGGATGAATCCAATGCGCGGTCACGCCAAGATAGCTTTTATTATGTGCAGTCCAAATGTCTGCAGTTGTAGAGACATATTCTAACTCTTCAAATTTATTTTGGAGCTCGGCATTCATTTTGGCGTACTCGGCGTCTATATATTTAGAAAACGTCTTTCTGCATGGCGGACCGGCCCCTCCTCTCGCCGGTATTTTGGCAATTAGGGCTCTGAAGTAGGGCTGCACGATTTGGGGAAAAAATCGAATTGCGATTATTTGGACAGATATCGCGATTGCGATTAATTTGCGATTTTTTAATTTTAAAATAGCAAAAAAAAAAAAAAAAAAAAAGAAGGACGTTTTTGTAAAGTGTGGCCATATCTCCGGCTAGGAAGGTCGTATCAACGTGCAGTTTGTTTGTACGTCTTCAGGGGACTTAGAGGCTCCCTCCTCTAGCACCCCCACAGCCCGAGCTACGAGTGAAAGAACTAAACTTACATTGGGTTGCTTTAAAGTTGGGTTGCTTTAAAATCAAGCTTCAGATTAAAACATGTGATGGAGCATTAACCTGACTCAGGTGGTTTGTTTCACACAACCATCTAGGAAAGCTTAATTGGAAGCCGTTTGGAAAAGGGCAGGTACTTTCAAAAAATACTTGGCAGGTGATTGGATGAATCTATCTATCACCTATTTTCAGAGAGCATTACCACATGATATCATCAAACTATTAACTGCTCTAATTCTAATGCAAGGATGAGAACTTAAAAGATATGAATTGGGACAACATATTTATTTATGTTTTTTTTAAACAGCAACACCATTTTGTTTCTCTCAACAAGTGTATATTTTTTTGCTAGCTACCGAAACGTGGGCGTTTCACGTGCGATGTTGTTGGTGTGCGTTCATTGACGTTGACGTTCATTGACGTTCACGTTCATTGTTGACGTTCATTGTTGACGTTCATTGACGTTGACGTTCATTGACGTTGAATCCGACGCGCTGTATGACGTATCCCATACGGGTAGTGGTGGTCTAGTGAGTTGGACTTGTGATCGGAAGGTTGTGTGAGTTCAAATCCCTCCTGAAACCACACCACTACTAGTGTGCCCTTGAGTAAGGCACTTAGCCCTCAGTTACTCCAGGGGGAATGTCCCTGTAATTCGTAATTGTAAATCGCTTTGGATTAAAAGCGTCTGCTAAATTGCAAAAAAAAAAAAAAAAAAAAAAAAAAAAAAATCGCAGGCAAATCGCAGGCTTTGCGATTAGCTAATCGCATCATTTCAAATCGCGATTTCGATTTAAAATCGATTAATCGTGCAGCCCTACTCTGAAGGAGTCAGAATCAACTGTTGATAACGGAAGCATGTTCTCAACAACATACCTGCCTATCATTCCGTTCAGTTCAGTCTGTGTCACAAGTTTTTGTGGAGCTGACGCAGAAAAATCCAGCTTTAGCTGCTTGGACGGCGTGGCTCCGTGTCCTTCTTTGTTAGCGGAGCTCACGTTTGCCACACCTGGCCTGCTATCATCATCAACGGTTTTAGCCACTAGTTTTGTAGAAGCGTGTGCCGTTGAGAGATGCTTCATCAGGTTAGAGTTGCTTACAACGGACGTGGACAAACGTTTAGCTCCGGGACATAAAGTACACATCACATGTACGTTTTTACATTTTACCTCAATGAAGTTGAAATAGTGCCTGTATTTCCACCGTGAAAACGCCACGTTCACCTCAGAACACTCGGGACTCGCCATTGCTCTCTGATAGTTTGAGTGTGTGTGTGGTGCTGTGCGCGCGTGTGGTTTGTGTGTAGAAACATCCGCACAACACTGAACTATGGTTGGCTCTACCATACCCAATCATGATCACTTAAGCGGTTGTCTCGCCCCTCCCCTCCCCAGCAATCAAAAACACTGTTGCAGCTGTGACTGAGGTCGGATGACAATGAGAAGCTTCAGTAAAGTAACTAGTAACGCGCCGCATTGAAGTAACGGTAACGGCGTTATAACGATGTAAATAGTAATCATTTAGATTACCCGTTACTGAAAAAAGTAACGTCGTTAGTAACGCCGTTTATTCTAACGCCGTTATTCACATCACTGGTGAACACTAGATGGTCTCTTGCCTTCTCTACTACAGCAGAGCAAAACAATATATTGTGAAATATGTGTAAAGTTAAGCAATACACAGACTTATCTACTACAATTACGTAAAAAGAAATTTGGAATATATTTTTCTTTTTATGAGAGAGAGAGAGAGAGAGAGAGAGAGAGAGAGAGAGAGAGAGAGAGAGAGAGAGAGAGAGAGAGAGAGAGAGAGAGAGAGAGAGAGGGGGGAATTCAAGCACTTTCAATGACCCATGTCTATTTTCAAAAACCTTTAAGGCCTTGATTTTCTTTTCTCAAATTCACAAACTTTCAAGGATTTCAAGGACCCGTGGGAACCCTGGTGTGTACCTGGTGTGTACCTGGTGTGTACCTGGTGTGTACCTGGTGTGTACTGGTGTGTACTGGTGTGGTACTGTTGTGTACTGGTGTGTACTGGTGTGGTACTGGTGTGTACCTGGTGTGTACCTGGTGTGTACCTGGTGTGTACCTGGTGTGTACTGACCTTGTCTATGATGGTGGCAGCGCTGGAGGCACTGACCGTCATGGACACGATGGCCCGGGTGATTCCCACCACCGCCACCACAAACACCTGAGGACAGGTTAGAAGAGGCATGAGACAGCAGCCACCACAAACACCTGAGGACAGGTTAGAAGAGTCATGAGACAGCAGCCACCACAAACACCTGAGGACAGGTTAGAAGAGGCATGAGACAGCCACCAAACACCTGAGGACAGGTTAGAAGAGGCATGAGACAGCCACCAAACACCTGAGGACAGGTTAGAAGAGGCATGAGACAGCCACCAAACACCTGAGGACAGGTTAGAAGAGGCATGAGACAGCCACCACAAACACCTGAGGACAGGTTCGAAGAGTCATGAGACAGCAGCCACCACAAACACCTGAGGACAGGTGAGAAGAGTCATGAGACAGCCACCACAAACACCTGAGGACAGGTTAGAAGAGGTATGAGACAGCAGCCACCACAAACACCTGAGGACAGGTTAGAAGAGGCATGAGACAGCCGGCACCACAAACACCTGAGGACAGGTTAGAAGAGTCATGAGTCATGATGAGGTCATGACAACTGCAAGGCCCTGACAGCTTTGCCAGCATCACTATCTGAGATGAAATATGCCTGCGGTCTCAAAGTCTAAATATGTAAGACATTGACAGGGTTCGACAGTAACGCCGTTTTACTTGCCTGGAGCAAGGGGTTGTGCAGGAAGAACAACAGACGGCGCAGGCGCCAGACTAGACTAGATGATCGTGAATGAAGATATTATCAAAGCGTACGCGCCTGTCGATCACCTGTACGCTTTGATAATATCTTCACTCATGATCATCTAGTCTGGTCTGGCGCCTGCGCCGTCTGTTGTTCTTCTTGCACACAGGTACAAATATCCAGGATCTAGCAGCGTCGTCGTGCTCGCGCAAACAAACCCCACAAATGTTTTACTTGGTCCGGGCAAGTAAAACTGCGTTACTGTCGAACCCTGATTGAGCAGTCAGATTGACACCGATACTCCTGAAAGCAGTTGTGGCATCACCTAAGGGACAGCCTGTAATGAAATGACCGACATTAACACTAGGGATGCACGATATTATCGGCACCGATATTTATCGGCCCGATATTGAGGAATTAATGTTTATCGGTATCGGTATTTATTATAAAATTTTGCCGATATTTAACCGATAATATGAAGCCGGAAATATTTCTGGTTCCGGTTTCCGGTTTCCGCGCTCTGCTTCCGGTTTCCGCGCTCAGGCACGCAGTTTGTATAGACGAGACGCGAGCGAAACATGCCTTCCCCGGTGTGGACATTCTTCACAATTTCTAAGGCAGATATTGCGTTTGCAATTTGCAATACATGTTCAACAAAAGTTCGGAGAGGAGGGCAAAGGTCGACGAGTTACAACACAACGAATCTCATAAGTCACCTTAAGAATCACCATTGCAAGCACGCTGTATGGAAGGAATATCAAGCACTAGGTAGCCTAGCCGCGGTGGTAGCCTAGCCTTCAGAAGGTAGCCTAGCCGCGGTGGTAGCCTAGCCTTCAGAAGGTAGCCTAGCCGCGGTGGTAGCCTAGTCTTCAGAAGGTAGCCTAGCCGCGGTGGTAGCCTAGTCTTCAGAAGGTAGCCTAGCCGCGGTGGTAGCTCCACCAACTCCATTATTTTTTCATTGATTGCTTGAGCCTTTGAGCTGTCTGCTGTCTTCCTGCAGTTTTCAAATGCGTGTTCAATGTGTTGCACCGCGGCTAGGCTACTGCTTCTAAAGGCTAGGCTACCACCGCGGCTAGGCTACTGCTTCTGAAGACTAGGCTAGCAAAGGTTCTATGAGGTAGGAATTGTATTCAGTTTGTATATTAGGGAACACCAATGGAAAACGTGTCTATTATTTAGGTGAGAATGTGAATGTAGGCTATACAAGACAAGTTGTTTACAAGGAAAACATGCACTTTTTGTTTTTCCATGTCAGTGCAATTTATGTTGAATTCCTATGCAAAACGTTTGATGGGCTTTATCACAACCTACCTCATCCTCATGCACTAAAAGTAGCATAGCCCAGCCCTTTTCAGTTGCTTTATTAAGCATACTAGTGTAGCCTACTATGTGCCTTGTATCATTCTGTTTATCTCCAGACTAAGCAGCCATTTGGCACTAGTTTCTGTAAAAGTTCTATAACACTTTTGGTTCTTTAAAAGTCTTTATTTTTGTATTGACTGATGCACAAGGTGCACTTTATTTTTGACACTTTTTTGATCTAATTACTCTTAGGTGAGCCTTTTTTGTTTTCATAAAAGGAGGCCAGATCTTGGCTAAAAAAAGCATTGTGCACTGTATAACAGATTCTGTTTGTTAGAGGAAATAATAAATGAACATTTGAAGACTCAGAAGTGTTCTCTTTGTTGTGTTAACAATAGTGATGTAAGTTAGATTTGGTGAGATCACTATGGAATATTAAATCATCAATCTTTGCTCACTACATAGCCTTTCTTACCTTCAGGTGTGCATGAACTACAGGTTATCAACTGTGAAATGATATCTGAATGGTCTTTATTGTCATTGATATAGTACAGGTACCAAACAACGAAATTTGGGAGGGGGAGCTCCCCTGGTGCTAGGAAAAATAAATAAATAATAATATCGGTATCGGTATCGGTTATCGGCCACGAGAAGCGGGTAAATATCGGTATCGGTATCGGTTGGAAAAAATGCATATCGTGCATCACTAATTAACACACACATTGGTGCTTTTCCAGAGCTAGGCTGCTACGGAGGTTACCTACCAGGATGTAGAAGGTGATGAAGATGGGGCTGGAGGTGAGGCGGATCTTAGCCCTGGCTGATGGCAGCTTCCACATCAGAAACATGAGGAACGCGACATTGGGCACCAGCAACAGGAGGTCCCAGAACCTCACTCTGGGGAGGGGTAGAGGACAAGAAGAAATGACAAGAAGAGGAGATGTGAAACTGTATCTGGCTGTGAGAGCTCCAATTGGCTGTGACGACCACCAACTCTTTAAATCATCAGAACGCTTTTATGCGGGTTTAGAAAATACCACAATAAACAATAATATTGGTCATTGCTGAAGTATGGTGGAGACATGCCAGGGTAACTAAAAGTAACATAAGCAGCAGAGTGAACTGGTGGTAAATAGCCGGGTGAAACAAAGAGACGAGATGTTTTCAACACTAGATTTCTCATGCAAAATGCAGGACACATCACTCATATCTAGTGTTTTAAGCACTTTTACAGACTATTGTCAATAAAAGAACAATATGAGGATATACTCCAAATATCACAATAATTATATGAGAGTATATTCTTATAGCCTGTTATTTTGCTTCTTTCCGTTCATTACACCAATATTAGGCCCGTTTGTCGGTTGAAGAGAAAGTTACCCATCCATCACTGAGGACCTCAAATGGACAGCCAACTCCACTGCACTGTTAAAAAAGGCTCAACAGGGGCTCTATTTCTTAAGGACACTCAAGAAGACCAACTTGTCTGGTGAGCAGCTCAAGGCCTTTTATCACTGCTCTATCGAGAGCATTTTAACCTGCTCTATCCAGAGCATTTTAACCTACTCCATGACATGACTGGACTTCCCCTGCCCACACTGGATGACAGGACACGCTGCCTCCACAGAGGGAAGGATGAAACCCAGCCCTCTCATCCCCTCTTCTCTCTGTTACCATCTGGTAGGATGCAACCCAGCCCTCTCATCCCCTCTTCTCTCTGTTACCATCTGGTAGGATGAAACCCAGCCCTCATCCCCTCTTCTCTCTGTTACCATCTGGTAGGATGAAACCCATCCCTCTCATCCCCTCTTCTCTCTGTTACCATCTGGTAGGATGAAACCCAGCCCTCTCATCCCCTCTTCTCTCTGTTACCATCTGGTAGGATGCAACCCAGCCCTCTCATCCCCTCTTCTCTCTGTTACCATCTGGTAGGATGAAACCCAGCCCTCATCCCCTCTTCTCTCTGTTACCATCTGGTAGGATGAAACCCATCCCTCTCATCCCCTCTTCTCTCTGTTACCATCTGGTAGGATGAAACCCAGCCCTCATCCCCTCTTCTCTCTGTTACCATCTGGTAGGATGAAACCCAGCCCTCTCATCCCCTCTTCTCTCTGTTACCATCTGGTAGGATGAAACCCACCCCTCTCATCCCCTCTTCTCTCTGTTATCACCTGGTAGGCCATACAGGGCCTTCAAAGCACCTCCAACAGCTTCTTCCCTAGAGCCATCACCCAACTAAATACCCCCCCCCCCCCTATCGCCACCACATCCGCTTCATCATAATACCCAGGACATTAAGTGCCAAATGACTTTGGCTACCAATGTGCAATATTCTGATATGATGTTCTTAAATGCTGCTTTTTATACTTCTTTATAACGTATTCTTATTATGAAATATATGGGTGTAATGTGTTACATGAATGTTGTGGCAGTGTGTGTTTTAGGTGATGCATAAGAGATGTCGTTGTACTGTGCAATGGCAATACAACGTTCTTACTTGATTACTGACTTGAGTAATGTCCTGGGGCAATTGTTTCTATTTATATTATGCCCGTTCATAACCACACTAAATACAGAACTGAAACCAGTAACACGCCTGGCAATGGTCTACGTACACATGGCACATTCATATGCAACAACATCGACAGCTATCTCACACTGAAGAGGTTTCAAGATAATGTCAGGTTTTCAACGTAGTTTCAACGTCATTTCTAGTGTCATTAGCCTACCCTGGTACACGCAAGCAGCGCTTACCTGGAGTTGCCGATGTCTTCATACAGCACCTGCAGGCATTTATGAGGCTTGGTGATGTTGGCCTCAGACTCCGGTTGCCAGGTTGGGAATGCTGATGTATTATCCAATGTAGGCAACACACTCCCATTGTATTGCGCAAACCTCACCACCGCCGTTATGGTGTCAAGCATTATGCCTGTGCCTAACGTAAGTAGGACAACATGTTATGTTATTTCGACAGTAAGTGTAGATTCATGTATCATTTAGGCTAATGTAAGTAAATAGACGACCAGTGGTTGTTCATTCTTACCCGTTCAGTTTGAGCTTAACGCCTAATAATTGCTGGAATAACGAGCAAGGTTTCGACAGAGACAGGTACGCCTGTGTACTACAGTCTGGCCATTTCAATCTTTCTCCACGTCAGATGTAAGTAAACATTACGTAACGTGTCCGGGGCATGTTAACATAATAACAGCACGGGGTGAAAATGACTGGTTTTTAACAGCGACGCAGGCTTGCTAACGTTAGCTAGATTACAGACGTACATTGACATAGATATTGCATCCACTATAGCTAGATTGATTGTCAATGTTGTTGAGATGGCTAACTTAGCTCATTAGCTAGCCAGCTAAAGCATTGCAGTTTGTTCAGAACTTATTAGCTACCATCTAGTAGTACTAGTAGTGTATCTAGTAGTACACATGTGGTATCAATATTATTAACAAACGTTTTGTAGCTAGCTGAGCGGCTCACATGTCAAAACAAACATAATCGTAACACAAGATCGCGAATGGGCAGCCTCGCGAATTCGACGATTCGAGAGCTTGGCAACAAATCCAATTTTGCTTACCGATTTATTTAGTAGTCTCAATTTTAAGGGCACGTAGGTTCCACAGCACTTTCTACTGGCAATGATTTTGGTACAGGCAACATAGCAACCGATCTTTAAAAAATGTAATAAAAAGCTCAAAACGACGACATAGCTGAACTAATTAATACATTCCCTAGTCACCTGACAGTCCGCTTTCGTTTCACAAGCGAGCGAAATCGTGGACATCGATGACGACTTCCTTCCAAATGCATTGTGGTATTTATAGTCTATTTCATTAGTCGTGTTTCCAAAAAAACATTTTGCATTCGCATTTTGAAGTATATCGCATTAGAAATATTATGGAAACGGCTTGATTCGAATAAACGTCCTCTAATACGCATAAAAGTTTGTACGCTCGCTTGAGCTGGTTTTTGCCTTTTTCGAATGAGAGCTTTTGCGAATCATATAAATGTGACAGGGCATGGTTAAAAAGTCCTCAACTAGGGCAAAATCTTTTTTCTGTTTTTTCCGGATTATGAAAGGGTAGATTGTAAGCTTTAAAATGATGTGTCATACATTGAAATCTGTAACAAGTTGAAGAAGTCATGGATAGTGTAATGGTGATACCTCCTGAACCACCATAGGCCTACTGAGATATCTAGCCTCAAACTTCTTCAGAGACGTTTTTCAGAGGTAATGGGTGGGAACAATAGCTCGGTGGAGGAGGCCTGGCCTCCCCAATAATTTGAGAGAAGAGAGAGAGATTTAAAAAAGCAATAATTATATTTTTTATTTATTTAACAAAAAACATATTTAAATGTTTTATATATTAATATTATTTCCGTTTTGTTCATAAATCTGAATTTGTCCATGGCTAAAACCCAATATTGCAATTGTAAAGCACCTACAGGCCAGAATCCCTATCCATTTGTATTGAGGAGGCCAGGCCTCCCCCAGGAAAGTGGTTTCTCATAGAAGTCAATGTAATGCGCAACTTTTTTTCATGGCAATAGTGATTGGCCAAATCACTGAAAATGGATGGGCAGAGGAGGCCTGGCCTCACCATGCATTGAGTCCAGGGCTGAAAGATTGACATTTTGTTCGTCCAATCACATGAAGCCATTTTGAGAATTCGCCAGTCACTTCAGTCAAAGAAACACTCGCCATAGTGGCTACCTGTCAACTTGTCCTTTGCAGGACACGTCTAGAACACCCATGGCTATTATCCCTGAAAATAATAGCTAATTTGGCCAAATACTTTTGCTTAAAATGACCTCGGAAGTCGGCGAGATTCTGGCGCGATTTATACATCGAATAGGTAGACAACATTTAGGATTTATTAAACAGTTTTATTTTTAATGTAGTCGATTTCGAGGAGGCCAATTTTTTTCCGCTTGCTCGCTTCACTCGCGATGGAATGTTCCCTGTTCTTCTTATCTGTCTTTGTGCTGGCCAAAGGCATACTATTTGGAGTGTAAGCTACAATCAGAAAGTTCTGATTGATGGAATTCATTGTGCAGAGCTTAGCCTATGTGCCTGCCTGAAGAAATGACATTGCTGTAAGTCTATGAGCCTGCCTGATAATTAAGTTGAGAAATGACATTTGGATATAATATAAATGCCCAGTGAACATGTGTAAAAGGCAGGAATTTGATAATTATGTGGTTAAAAAACAATTTTGTTTAGCCTACATTTTTCATTCTTCTTCTTCTACAGCTTCAACATGTAATCATCAATTTAATCAAGTTTAGCATATAAAAAAGATAAGTAACAGTTTCTTTATCAAATGTAGTTTTATTCAATATATTTAATATAAATAATAAAAAAATAAAGTTGAGTTAATTATCAGGCAGGCTCATAGACATACAACAATGTCATTTCTTCAGAGATAAGAAGAACAGGGAACATTCCATCGCGAGTGAAGCGAGCAAGCGGGAAAAAATTGGCCTCCTCAATTCTGGAAGTCACCAGCCTCCACTGCAATAGCTGGTTAACCACCCTAATCACTCCCTCAAGACAACCACACCCTCAAGACAACCACTCCCCCATTACACTACCTGTCATTACCTACCTGTCATCTGTCAGTGGGGTTGTCAGCTAACCCTCAGGAAGCAAAATTGCAGGGCTGACATGTTTAAATAGCTAAATAATAATAATAATAATAATAATTCAAGATTCATGATTCATCATCATTTTATTGCCATGTGTGCCAAAAGTTTATTACATCCCATTACAAGTACAAGAGAGTAAAATTCATGGCAATGGAAAAAATTAGGCAAGATACAATTGAGCAATACAATAATAGAATGGTAAAGAATAATAATGTTGTCCGTGTGCATGCATTTATCATTATAGTCCATAAAGCATCTAGTGGGACTTCGGCGTAGTTCCTTCCCATCCCATCTGGGCATCAAAGCTGTAATAAAAAAAGAAGACAGTACATTTCAAATGATTGCCCACTGTTACCAACACCACTTTTACGAAATAGCCTACTACTATCTTCATAAAATAGAATTGCTTATACAATGACAATGACAAATACCTGAAGTGCTGGTGACTCTCATCAAGGTGTCATCTCTCAGAACCTCTCACCTCCTCATTCTGTAACACAAATTTCAGGTCAGAGGTGTGGACTCTTCTCTAGTGTAGGTTTTCCATAGACTCAGTGTACTGTACTTGTACTGAAGTAGGCTAGTGAAATCATTTCAATTCACAGTATTATTCTACAGCAAATCTACATATCAATGAATTAATCATTCTTTTTGATTCCACATAACATTACCAGTTTTTCCTGGCTCAAAATGAGGCGGAGGTGGTACCAGTGGTGTTTGACATCGGGGGGGACCCATGAAGCGGGGCTGTCTGGGGGTCCTTAAACGAGCATCAAAAACTTAATTTCTTGCATTCTGGTGAATTGATATGCACCAATTTGTGACATTTCGGCATCAACTTATGCGGCTTAGTACCGCAATTGCAGTTAGAAATGACAGAAATCCACCGTAGAAAATATGACTGTCAGAGTTTTGTCAAGAGCTGGAGACGGCTAGAAATATGACGGAGGCCGCCTCAAAATTCTCTATGCAGGAAAAACCCTGATTACCGTTCATTACAAAAGCATTTACTTTTTCTATAATCTATTACATCTCTAACAAAGCTACCTATCTAGCTAACAAGCTAACACTTGTTTAGCTAGCTGGTACACACACACACACTAAAATGGTGCATGAAACATACTGTACAGTATGTTGCATGTTTAGTAGGTCTGCAACAAATTTATTTATTCATTATGTTTTATCTTTGACAACGTATTTCTTCCTCCCACCATCTCATTAGTTTTGTAGAGGGGTGGCATAATTGTGGTGAGCAGTTTCAGTGGTCTGATAACTGATGCTAACAACGGCGCTATCTACCTCACAAAACAACAAATAACTGTTTGGCTATCCTAAGTAAACAACACAAAATCCTAGTATACAACACATGTAACTCACTAAAACTTACCCAAGAACACAGCAGAAGGTCTGTCTGCAGACGAATGTCCCATGAAAGTGAACTGATGTGGAGATCAATGTCTGAAATCCTTGTCATCGTCAGATTCGGAGTTCGGAGTTCCCGTTATGTATAGTCCAATATGAAGGAGTTCACTAATTGCCCACTGTCGATATTTCTAGCGGCTTCATAAATTCGGTTTATAGCATTAGCTAGAGCATCCGCATCCATCTTGTAAATTTGTCAACAGGTCCAGATGGCTACTTAAATACAGCTGGAGTGGGCGTGGCTACACACACTGCCACAATAATACGAATAATACCCCCCACCCGACTTTGCTAACTAAATGTAGGTATTTAGTGAATGTAAAACTGTTGGATATGATATCGAGTGGGTTCTTCATCGCTTCGTTTGTCGTCCTATGCCAAAAACCGGAAAACACATTTTTTCACAACAAGACTTGTTTGGCTCGATTGTGAGGTTTCACAATTGCAGAGATGGGGACCTATTAATCAAACCCTGTCACATATGCGCTAAAAGTTAGATGGAAACAGATTTGCCGAATAAACTCTGAGGTAGTGAACATTCAACTCAATTGACTCAACCCGGGTATGAAAACATGTCTGCTAAACAAGATGGCAAACAGCAAAGAAATGCCACAATATACCAGGACTTAAGAAACGAGATGCTCAACAAAGGCTTTGACAAACCCTGGCCCATTTTAGTGGAAGTCTGAAGCAGGGAAGAGTCTACAGATAGTATGTTTACAGATAGTAGGGTCCAAAACCAAAATTCTGTGACCACTCTCTGGCTAACATGTTTTGATGACTTCTAGGGACCTTTTATTAAAAATGTAGCCTCCAGGTCCCTAAGGCGAGACATGGCAGGTGAATAGGGTAATTTTTAACTAATAGATATCACTATGAAACTTCCCCAGTTAATCACTTACATTAAGACAATTATTTTTTGTATTACAAGTTCTTCTATGTTTAATTACGCAAATGAGGCGTTACCTAATTAAATATGCACTCATTTGCATAACATTAAAGAACTTCAATCTGAACATTGGATAAAGCCACCTTAACAATTCTTGTTTCATCTTGTTGACATATTTGAGTCAAAGGCAAGCATTTTAAGAGGGGGCTGCGCTGCTTGTGGTCTACTGCAGGGATGGAACATACTCAACGAAAGGAGCCAGGACATGACTCTTGATTTTTCAAGAATAACTGGCAATATATAATTAGTTTAAAAGTCCAACATATTATTATTATTATTATTATTATTATTATTATGTAGCAGTCCTAGATTGCCAGTATCATGTTTAATGTTTCACTCCCAGACACCGGAGAAAATCCAGTATAATTTAGCGCGTGGCCGGGCAAGGTCCGTTGTGGAACAAGCTAGGCATGTTGAAGGGGAGATAGACAGCTCCGGAGGGATATAAAAAAGACTGAAATACAATCATAAACATCAGTTCCCTTTAAATCTTGAATTAAACTAATTTTCTCGGCTGATAACAACATCGTTAATTGTATTACGAGCCACTTGCATGAATTACAGTATAGCCAGTGCGGCTCACATGCCTGTAATAACTCTGCATAACCAGTAGGTAATGTGCGTACCTGATGTAGAGCTACAATAGTTTCCACGGTTAAATTGATTCACGTTGAAATTGTATAAATCACTACGTTGACGTGGTTTTCTACGTACGACACGGGTAAGATCCAATTTAATCCAAAGTACTTTCTATAAATGAGGCCCCTGGCGTTCATTTTGCTATATTTATAGCAACTTTAATACAATAAGTGATTTTTGAAGGATTGTAAAAGCAATGTGGAGGAGGATTCTATGTAGCAGCAGAAGTGTCTTCTGTGCGTTCAGAGCATGGGGTAAGATATGGAAAAGTAGTTGAGCTCCGAGGTGATGAGCTGTCTGTAACGAGAATAGATGTCCTCCAGCTGTTCGTCCTCATCCTGTGTGTCGTAGTTGTTGGTGTAGATCCTCACCTGGAACACACGTACACAGTTTATAAACCACGTGAACTGGTCACATTGTTGCACTTACGCAGTTTAATATGAACCACACTGAGGTCAGTTTCACAAGTAGTACAAAACCATAATAAGAGAGTAACAATTGCAGATCAATCTTCTGTGCGTAAACCAATGAAATGGGTTAAATTAACAACTCTGGGGCCTCATTTATAAAAAAGTACTTGAGCGTCATCTTTGACTTTCACGTAAGCACATTTTTCTAAACGGATGTAAGCATTATTTATAAAACGGGCTGAGATGGTTTAAAGTTGCGTACGTGCTTCCTTCTATAAATACCAACGCAGGTAAAATGAAAGCAGGTGAATGAGGCTTGTATTAACGCCCTGTGATAGCGACTCAATTATAGCGGCTGAATTAAGACAAGTGCTATAATATAGGGTAGGGCGTTCGTCTGGAAGTGGGAGAGGGTAGAGTAGGGTGGCTTCTCGGTAAATTGCATTTGTAACGTTTGATCATGACAACTAACCAGGCACATGCTTATACTCTACTCAAGTTGTAAAAGAAAATCAGGGGAGGTGGTGGATTTTATCATAAGAGGACAATTTTAGCATCCCCTCAGCGTCAGTGACTTCAGTGTCAGTAACTTGGTAAAAATGTCATTGCATGTGTCCCAGTGAGCAATAGACGTCTTTTCAACCTCGCGTCTACGCTTGGCCATCATATAAACCAGCTATATTACGGCTATATTTTCTACTTATCTTAAATGCATTAAAACCGTTATTAAACCCCTCTAAACTGTCAGAATACGTCCCAGACGTCATGTAGTATGAGATTCATATAGTCTAGCATAGTTATCCTAGCAGAAGTGGTGGTTTAAATTGCGTCTATACGTCGCTGTCCTTTAACCCAGATAAATGCGGTCTGTGTCTAAACCTGTTTTAGTCTAGCAGCACGTTGAGTTTAAATTAATACCCTAAACGCCTGTAGATTGTCAAAATATGTACCAGACCGTCATTTAGTCTGAGATTCCATGTAGTCTAGCATAGTTATTCATGCAGAAGAGGTGGTTTAAATTGCGTCTATACATCGCTGTCCTTTAACCCAGCTAAATGCGGTCTGTGTCTAAACATTTTCTACTTATCTTAAATGCATTAAAACCGTTATTAAACCCCTCTAAACTGTCAGAATACGTCCCAGACGAGTTGATACATCCACACACGCACGTTTGACAGCTGACCCCACAAAACTTCTCTCTGGTGCAAACAATATGTGTGCTGGGCTGGCGCTGGCAAAAAAGTATCAAAACTCGAAAGGTTCGATACAATTGGATGTATCAACTCGTCTGGGACGTATTCTGACAGTTTAGAGGGATTTAATAACGGTGGGAATAGTACTCGGACGTTTGACAAACTGTTCGGCACGTATCGGACACTAAAAAGAGTCGTTCAAAAAGATTAGTTCGTTCATTTTCGCCCATCACTAATCGACACAGCTAGCCCTTCTTGCCATGAAGCGTTTATTCGCTAGGCTATAACAGGTCAAAACAACTAGACCAAACGGCAGCAAACACAAATCAATAACAGGTCACGTCGACCTTAAATAATAAGTGTACCAGTGTACAATAACTAACAGCTAACTCTTACAGTAACATGTGGCCTGTGTTTTTTGCAGTTCAATTAAAATGAGCATTATTACAAAACATTTAAAACACAGTGGACGTGAAAATGGCGGATCATTTGCATTCCGTTCATAACAAATGATAAATTCCACACGATTTATTTGATAGCACATCAGTGATGCAGTGACGTTGAACTACAACAAAGAGGCTGAGAACTACAACGACCGTCTACCTACCCGCGGGCACTCATGGAACTACTACACTGCGCCTGCGCACAGCCAGCAAACGGTCGCGCGCAAGATTTGAATGTTGTTGGCCAGAGATTTTACCGTCATAATATTAATACCTATTTTAATGGATTTTAATGGAACTATGTAGAAAACTATGTCTAACCTGTCGAGGTCAGAATTGGTTTCATCATCTGAGAGCAATGTGTCCGTTTCTAGTCAAACTAGTAACAGAAGTTTGCGAGTGGAAGAAAGAAGAAAGAACGAGGCTGACCCGTTCCTGTCTGCGCTGCAGTACCTCTCCCAGGGTGAGCTAGCTAGTTCAGCTATACTAACATTTATCTACTCTTTTTATCAACATTTATCAAGTCTTTCGGCTTAGCATTGGCTTGTTTGCTTTTTCTATATGTCAACATTGTGGAGTTATATAACTTCCAAGACCACTCTGTCTTCTTGTTTTTAACTAGCTAGCTATTTTTGGCTAAATATACCTTCCGGCATCATCACTAAAGTAGGTGGATGCGTCCAAAACAAAAGCCTTATATTTGACATGAAGACCTCTATACCCGTATAGTAAGTTAATAACCTCTATACCGGTATAGTACTATAACTAGTAACAACATTGTCAATGAGGTAATTACATGGCTATATGGAGTTTTATCAGTTTGTGTTAAGTGGTTTGTACTCTGTGAAGCGCTGTGCAGACCAGCTGTCTTCAGTGCTCACAGACATCTGATCTTCAACACACATCAAACCTGGTTAAATGCATTAGAATTTTCCACTTATGAATTCGATTCCAATTTAGAACTTTGATCTCTGTACTGTAGGCCGCCATGTTGTTGTTGATCAGGCCTGCACCGTCATCAGCTAACTTGACTTGATCAAAAATGTGTGCACTAAAGGTTTGTTGTCTATAGCAACGGCTTCAACTCTACTATCCATACACGGGGGTCTAGGGTGGGTGGTAGCATACTACAGATTATTTTGTGGCGAGTGTCAAACATTTGCTCACTATAGGAACAAGAGCTACAGGGAACCAGACATTCAAGCATATTACATTTTCTTTGGCACATAGTAGGCAATCCACAATTTATCTGGCTCTTTACTCTTGCTTTTTAAAGTTTTAAATGGGATTCTTCTGTGAAAATAACTTTTCTTTTGCTTTATTTAATTACAGAAGCTGTCATGAACCTAAAAAAGGTCACAGAGGTGGAGGCAAGGGCGAGCATTGGAGATCACCTGAAGCAGGCCCCAGGCAGAACGGGCGGTGCTGGCTACAGAAAGAATAACCCAACCTAAATGTTGTCTCCCTAACTGTTAATAAATACTATTATGTTGTATGTAATGTTCCTATTTCATTGTTAATATTTAATATTCTTATTTCCTTATTTATATTTCGTATTTACTATTTCCCTAAATAAATACATGTTCCTATTCATATTTCCTTATTTATATTTACTTATTACTCATGAAAATTGTATTTGTCTACTTATACTAAGTGTTTAAACGTCTAGGCTATAACAAAGCTAAATTGATGTGAAATTGGAAATTGAAACGTCTGTTTAAACTGCATTTCAACAGCTATATATAGTCTGCCGTTGAAATGCCTATAGAAACAGTCGTTTCAATTTCACCTCCATTAGGCTTTGTTTTAGCCTAGACGTTTAAACACCGGTGTTTCAATGTCTAGGTTATAATTAAGCTAAATTTAGGCTAAATTGGAAATTGAAACAACGTCTATGTTTAGACGTTGAAATGCCGTTGAAACATAGAAAGGGAAACAACGTCTATGTTTCAACGGCATTTCAACGTCTAAACATAGACGTTTTTTAAATTTCCAATTTGGCCTATATTTAGCCTCGATTTGGCCTAGACGTCTACGGGCCATTTAGACGTTGTTTAGACGTCTAATCAACGTAAAATTGCTCACTGGGGTGCGTGCCCCCTCGCACCTTGAAATAGCAGTAATACCACGTTCATTGATAAAATGACATTAAGTATGGAAAGAGGGGGGCGATTTTGACTGTTTTTATTTCTGGGGGGATGCCATCCCCCCTCAACTCGAGTGCTGCTTATACTGTAATAATATAATGGTCTTATTCTTATCAGGTGGTCTTATTCTTATATGGCTGCTCACTCCCAGACACCGGAGAAAATCCAGTATAATTTAGCGCATGGCCGGGCAAGGTCCGTTGTGGAACGCACTCGGCATGTTGAAGGGGAGATAGACAGCTACGGAGGGATATAAAGGAAGACTGAAATACAATCATAAACATCAGTTCCTTTTAAATCTTGAATTAAACAATTTTTTTCGGCTGATAACAACATCGTTAATTTTATTACGAGCCACTTGCATGAATTACACTAGGCAGTGCGGCTCACATGCCTGTAATAACTCTGCATAACCAGTAGGTAATGTGCGTAAGCAAGTTGAATACTCGACGTCGAGCTACGATCGTTTCCACGATCAAATTGACTCACGTTGAAATTGTATAAATCACTACGTTGACGTGGTTTTCTACGTACGACACGGGTAAGATCAAAATTTGATCTAAGCTTGTTCTATAAATGAGGCCCCTGGTCTAGGAGAGAAGTGGCTCTGGATTGTCAAAAGAGATAAAGTACTACTTTAGGAAGCTGACTCCTGGGCTGGTTACATTAATACACATGCAGTGTATAAACCATGGCAGACGTTGCTCAATAAAACATATTCCAAACACATCAAATGTCCTCAGTTGTTTTAACCCACAGTGGCATTCTGCGAAGATTCAGATCACGTTTGAGTTTGCCTGTTTTTACATTAAAGGGGCAATCAGGGATTGGTACAACAAATGTTAGACTTTTAGATTAATTATATATAGCTATTGATTAAGAATATAACTTATAACAGCTTATGATGGCATTCCTGGCTGGGTTTAGGACGGGCGTTAGACCACTGACCCTGGTCTCGCCAGACTCATCAACAATAAGCCTGGATTTTCCTTTAGCGACGTTGGTGGAATACCCCCCAGGTCAAGCTGCGGTCTGACCCACCTTGATGGTTCTGAGTATGGTCTTCTTGTCCAGGCGTTTCTGCAGCAGCTGGTCCAGGAAGCTGATGTCCAGGTAGGCCCAGACCTTGAGGTAGACCAGCCTGGAGCACATCAGAACCAGCGCCAGCAGCTCCTCGTCCACCGACTCGTGGCTGTTGTTCAGGTCCAGGGTCAGCTTCTGAAGGGAGGTATAACAACCACAACAATGACACCACTACATTAAATATATTTCTAGGACCCCTAGGAGCCTGAACAGGAAAGGGACATCAGGGGAGGCTAGTGGAGGTAGAAATCGGGCTCATTGTAATGCATGGAACAAAATGAGGAATGGTATGAAACACCTCATTCCACATTCAATAACACCCCTATAGCATTATCAACACTCCACTGCTGACTGCTACTGTGTATTGACAGAGCAGAGCATACCATAATATGCTTAATATGTGAGGTACTATATTATAGTACAACACTTTGCCCGGCTGCCCTCGAAAAGGCGGTACAGGACCATGGCCGCAAGGACAAACAGACTGACGCTCAGCTTCTACCCCAGGGCCATCCAGGCCCTGAACACAGCAAAGACCTAGGTTCTGGGCCCTGGACAGTCTGGACGGATTGATGGCAGCTGCTGGATTGAAAAAATCAGGTGTAGTGCTGAGGCACAAATGTGTACATTTCAAGCCTGCAAACTGCGACACTTTAAATGAATGTGCAATAACACTATGTGCAATATGACAACCCTAGTCGTTTTATCTGTACAGTATAGTATAGTGGATAGTGTACATAGCCTTTATTTATGTAAACTAGCTCCTTTCCCTTCTTGTTTTTTTTGTTTTTTTTTCTCTTTCCTAGCACCAGGGGAGCCACCCCTCCCAAATGTCGTTGTTTGGTACCTGTACTATAGCAATGACAATAAAGACCAATCATTCATTCATTCAAGAAACATCCTCATTCAAATCAACATTCCATGGTGGGTGTAGTGGCGGCCATCTTGTGGTCATCATTTGGAGGTTTTATCTCACAGCATTAATAACAACCAACTCAACTCAACTGACATCGGAATGTCCAGTAAAATGATGCTTGCTGTTAGTCTCGCCTCTGAATTAACTTCTCTCTGTGTTCTGCACCAGCAGCAATAATGGTTACCCTAGCAATTATGTATAACAATTGACAAGGTGTCAGTCTGAGGTACCATGTCCATTCTAAGAATATTAATAATGCTTATAATTGATTACATTTATAAAGCGCTTTAAAAAAAAGAAATAAACAACAACAACAAAAGCAAAACAAATACATAAAACCATGTCATAAAAGCAGCAATCAGAGTCTAACAAAGTCTAGCAGTATTATCATTATGAGTATTCTACTCGTTCTATTTCTATGGAGCCCTCCCTTACCTGTAGACAGTTGCTGTACCAGGGCACCAAGCTGCTCAGCGCTGGCTTAGCGCTCCAGTTCTGTTCACTGAAGTAGCTGGTGAGACTGAGTGACCTCAGAGGGATCTCTCTCAGCAAGATCTGACCCAGACGGTCCAGGTTCAGGATCCGCTCCACAGAGATCTGGACCTGCATGTCCGGGCAGGTGAGACCAGGAGTCGCCCCAGATCACCTGGACATGCGGCTCGTGGATGTGGCAGCGCAAGATGAAGGAGCGGAGGGAGCCGCCTCCGCAGAGGCTACGGCACGCCACGGCCAGGGCGGCGAGCAGCTGGTTGCACAGGCAGGTGTAGCTGAGGGTGAGGGTGGAGAGGCCCCGGAACCTGGGCAACATCAAATCAAGGTGCGTTTTAAAGACCGCAACAAGTATGTGTGTGTTTGCAGGCCAGGCACATATGCACAGTTGCACACACACAAGTCAAAAAAGAGTAGCTAATAAACAAGAGTATGTAGGAGCCACTCAAACACACACACACACACACACACACACGCACACACCCACACCCACACCCACTTGTTGATGACCTGTGTGAAGCCCGGACTAATGTAGAAGAAGTCCTCCAGGTTGAGGGTGGCGATCCCGGGCCTCCGCCCCAGGTGGACATGCTGCTGGGCAGCCGCCACCGCCTCCAGAACCTCCAGGCCCTGGGCCAATAACTGGGGCTAGTATGACCTACGCATTTAATCGGTCAGCAATTTCTTGCCAAACCATTTCCCTCGCCTTGTTAATTGCGGCAGTATTGCACTATTTTACATCTTATTTTTCCGTCTTCATAAAAATAAATAATTCAGAATGCTGCGCAAATGTAGTACCCCTGCAGAGTGGAGTATCTTCATTTCGACAGATCGACACTTCAGGGCTTTTTATGTCTGCGTGCACGCACCCATATCGAAGATTTGTAAGCCTGTCTTCTGTGAACACTGATGACACAAGGCTGATCCTCGTTCGAGGAATCACCTGAGGCTTGAATTCCAATCTCGAGTTGCCTGAGCGCCGCATTTATTTATATCGCCGCTATACTGATCCATCTTTAGTGGAATGGGGCCCAGGTGTTACTAGTCCTGGTACTAAGTAGTATTAAGTATTACGAACTTGATCAACCCAAAGCTTCAAACCCAAAGCCTCTCTCAAGGCCATTTCTGTACCAGTAGAGGCTGGTTGAGGTAGACCATCTCTGTACCAGTAGAGGCTGGTTGAGGTAGACCATCTCTGTACCAGTAGAGGCTGGTTGAGGTAGACATTGGAGAACAGGCTCACTGTGACGCATGAAATGGAATGAGGAATGGTATCAAACACGTGTGTTCCATACCATTACTCATTCCATTCCATGCATCACAATGAGCCCGTCCTCCGATTTCTACCTCCACCCGCCTCCCCTGGACTCTCTCTATTTGACATCATATCCACCGGTTGTGACGTCTTCCTTCAGAGCACGCTCCCTCCTTTCATTTCAAGCTGACATGGATCTGACACTTAGCCTGAAAGAAACAGCACAAATAAAGAAAGATAAGTCAGTCCTGTTTGAAGCTTTATTCTAGGTGGTCATAAAACCAAACAAACGTTAGATACAGCACCTTGTAGCAGTATTGACTTGTGGTGATTGATATAATGGTTACAACTAATTCTTAGGTTATAACTGTGTAATTACCATGTGTGATTTCTTTATAGACATTATAACTACTATATCGCCCTGTCTGTCCCTGCTTCACACTTCATCTCAGACTCCCATTCCAACTCTGCGTTGCTACTGACTGGAATCAACTTCAAATGGACTTAAAACGTAGTCTTGTTCCTAGACATTTCCGCCCCAAAGGTCTGGTGGATCAACGTCATGTAGCCTTTGTAGTATATTTTACTTAAACACACACATGCATGGACTGTATATATGCTATGAAGGAATGCCTCCTGACTGTGGGGGCTAGGTTAAGGTATTTATGGCTGTTTGTTGGAAAGCCAAATGGTTAAGACAAAATGGAACCTGAAGTGACTGTATTATAATGGCTCCTATGATCTGTGACCTGCCCCCTGACTTTAGGCCAGAGTGACATCACAGGTGACTGCCCCATTTTCACACTCAGGTCACCAACTTCAGTAAAGGTGATAGGCTATTGTTTGCAACTGTATTTACATATCATTGTTTATAAATAAGGGAGTGGGCCCGAGGGGGACACTCTCTCTTCTCTCTGATCACCATGCATCTCTCTCTCTCTCTCTCTCTCTCTCTCTCTCTCTCTCTCTCTCTCTCTCTCTCTCTCTCTCTCTCTCTCTCTCTCTCTCTCTCTCTCTCTCTCTCTCTCTCTCTCTCTTCTCTTGATCACCCCAGCGCTCTCATCTCAGCACCTCCAGCTGCAGCCGTATTCTGTAACATGTGTACTTTGTTTAAATAAATAGTGTTAAACTCAGAACTGTTTTCGTGGTCCATATCCAACAAGATATTCTACAACAGATGGCAAGCCGACCCAGGAGAAATCAATAACCAGTGATTGTCTGCTACCCAACTCCATCCGTCCGTCTCTTCATAGTGTTTATGGAATATGAATTCCTATTTTGATAAAGTGTAACTGGACTATGAAGTCCTATTTGTAAATAAGAGAATTTGATAAACTGTGTCTGGCCTACAACGTGGGTCTTAAATAATAATTAATAATAATAATTAATTAAATTTATATAGCGCTTTTCCAAGGCTCAAAGACGCTGACAATATAGGATACACATATATGGGAGACACAAAAACAACAAGTAACAACAACGAGTAACATGGAACACAGAGTCAGCGAACGGGGAGGGGGGGGGGTGGTATAGAGTCCGGTGTTGGTGTTGCTGGGAGCCTCGATGGATGTGGCGGCGGCAGAGTGTAGGTGAGACGAGAGAAGGGCAGGGGGAGGTGGGGGCAGGTGGGATGGCCGGGAGTCCAGGGCAAAACGACAGGCGGTGCCGCCGTTGCCGTTGTCGTCGGTATTGCCAGCCTGGGACCGAACCCGCGCGGCCGGCCAGCCTAGCCGTGCCATGCCAGCGACCAAATCGCGCAGCAGTGAGTGAAGGCTGGGAAGGACCGACACCCCCGAACCGGGGAGGGAGCGGTGGCTACCTCCCGGGACGAGGGTAGTAGCACAGCACGGCCGGGCCAGCGATGTCTGAGAGCGGCGCGCAGCGGGTCGGTCGGCAACACAGAGCCGGGGGACAGGAACGGTGAGGCGGTGAGTACTGCAGTCCGGTAGTGAAGGCGGTGAGTACTGCAGTCCGGTAATGAAGGCGGTGAGTACTGCAGTCCGGTAGTGAAGGCGGTGAGTATTGCAGTCCGGTAGTGAAGGCGGTGAGAGGCAGGAGATGGCGGGGTGGAAGGCAGCGGAGGTCGGCGGGACAGGATACAAAAAGGATAAGACAGGATACAAAAAGACAGGATACAAAAAGAGACAGGACAGGATACAAAAAGACAGGATACAAAAAGACAGGAGACAGGACCGGGAACAGAAGCGGCAGTCCCAACGCGGACGCCAGCGTGCTCTGAACCCGGAAAGACAACTACGGGAAACGCAACAGGACAAACAGGGCTTAACGCAGGACAAACAGGGCTTAAATCCATTGTCCATTGTCCTTTGTGTGCGGAGCAAAAACACGCACGCTCGAACACACACGCGCCTAAGAATTCATTGATCCCTCTTTAGGAAAAGAGGAAAAGGTGAATGTATTAAATACAATTTGAATGACATTTAATTTGGCAACTAGTTGTTTAACTACATTGAAAGATAATCTTGAAATTGCTGTGTTGTGAATATAACGCTATGAAAAGCAATGTCGTGTTGAAAAAATAGATTTAAGGCAGTCCAAAAGGCCGTGGTTTTTCTTCAAAAGGTAAGACAAAGGCTTGTTAAATGTCCCCCCCCCTCTGCCTTCTGGCCTCTTTTCTCTCCTCTCAGTTCATTTTCAAATACACGCGCGTTCACACACACACGCGCGTCCGCACTCGTACACACATACACGCATTCATTCAAACATACAGACACGCTCCTGTAAGAAGGGAAACTGCATGTGATTGTTTCACTTCTCGTCTCGTACAGATAAAGAGAAAAGGGTACACATAGATTGTAGTATTTATAAAGATAAAGTGGATTGATCATCGGGGTATTTTAATAGTTTAAAGATACTGTTCTTAAACATTTATAGCGCTTACAGCGCGTCCTACACACGAACACGCATGCGCATTGAAGGCGCGAAGCGCATTCTATTCAAAAGGCGCATTCCACACAAGGAGAAAGCGCAACAATAGGTATTCAATTCACGAAAGTGAAGTCATTCATAAATTACACATTCTACTCTCTCCTTCAACCCCTCCCTGCGATAAAGTTGTGATCGCTGAATCACAAAAGTTTAAGCATTGTTTGTTAACTCTTTCACCACCAGAGTTTTCTGAAAAAGTTGCCAGCCAGCGCCAGCCTTTTTGATCATTTTGACTCATCTGAATACATCAGAAGAAAGAAGAGACCTTCTTCTTGCACACAAAAAAACAAGTTTGATTCTATCTTCTTCCTAGCATGTTCAGTGAACACTTCAATGTTGGTCATTTTCATTAAAAAACTACTTTTCGGACAAAAAACTGAGAAAACGTGTTTTTGTGGAAAAACTGTTTATTTTGACCCCCAAGAGTTTGACCCATTTGACACTATAAAACTATAATACACATAATGAATCTCATTGTAGGAGCCATTTAGTCCTACATGTTATGTTAATTTTCTAATATTCATTATGAACAGGATCAGTAGTAATGGATATTTTGAGAAGATAAAAGAATGTGTTTATTTTTATACATGTGACGCATTGAAAATAATCATGTAAACTTGCCTGTAAGGCAAGGCAAGTTTATTTGTATAGCACATTTCATACAACAGGGGCAATTCAAAGTGCTTTACATGTATTATTTAAAAATACAGCAAGAGGAGCATAGTAAGAAAATACAAATTACAATGAATAAAAGCAAATATAACAGGTAAATAGATAAAACAGTTAATAAGACAATGTAGCTGGTAGAAATATAAATACAATAAAATGATCTGATGTGTGTTACCTTGGACAGGGGAACGTGACCTTGCACTTCGGGTCCAATCTAGGTCTGAACCCGGGTCTGAATCTGAATCCGACAGGGGGGGGGGCTTGAAGGCTTAGCACTGTGCACTGTTTGATGTGTAAATAATTAGAATTAGTATAACACTAACTAAAGCTATATTCTCGCCCGCACCAGCTGGTAGAGATCTGTGTCTTACCTCTAGCAAGGGAATGTGACGAGTCACTGACTTGCATCCGACGAGGGGGTCCTGATGTTCCCGCTTCATTCACAGTGCCGCGCCTAATTCGTCTTCGACGCTTAGCACTGTGCACTGTTTGATGTGTAAATAATTAGAATTAGTATAACACTAGCTAAAACTATGTTATAAAACTAAGTTGTGCAGCAAACTCTTGGCTATGTACTGTTGACAAAATACATCCAACATCTAAATAGCAAAAAAGATCGTTTTAGTAATATTGTTACTAACGTCAGAACTGGAGCCATTTGCACATGAAGAGAGAGTCTCTAAAAGACTCACTTTTTCCCCCAAAACCGCCTCCGGTCTTGCCGACTTCAGAGGGATAACGTTTATAACGTTGACCCAACGTTACTGTATGATAATATTGCACATTGCTGTACTCTTTATTCAGTGAATTGTCTTACCTTGTCCATCATCTTCTACACCGCCGTTCCCCTGCGTCTCCGTCTTTCGCGTCACACTGTCCTCCGGCTCAAAGTCACTATTACGGTAGTAATGTAAATCGCCTGCCTCATCAAAAACCTGTCGGTCTGAGTCCCACAGTTTGGACATGACAAATTTAGCTATTTCAGCTGCTGAATAGCTTTTAGGCCGCGGCATCTTTGGGGAAAAAGTGGCGCGACTGTGATTTGATAATCCCGCTTATTACGCACTGGAAAACAGCTGCACAGTTTTCCTGAAAATTCCTGTTGGCTTCGTTCTTTGGCGTATGGGTAGTTGTTTTTCCTCTCCACTCCACCAGGCTCGGGGCCGAGGGGCTACCCTTTTACCACCCCGAGACCTGGTTGAGGGGCTCACCCGGGCTATATTTCTGGACACCCCCCCAGAAGCCACGTCATCGTCTCGTCATCTAATTCCGACAGACCATGCATCCCGTTGGGTGGGTGGTACACCGGGCAATCCAGGATAACATGGTCTGCGGTTTGGTCCTCTGCGCCACACTCGCACGACGCATTTGGGGCCAAGCCCCATCTGTGCATTGATGAGCGGAAACGCCCGACGCCGGTCCGGAGACGATTGAGCCTCACTCAGGGTAGCCTTGGCAAGTCCATCCCGAGGGGCTCAGGGCCGGCGACTGGGATGTGGTAGCGGAGTTTGGAGGTGTTAGCCTCCCACTCCGCGCGCCACATATAATCCGCCCATCCTGCCGCACTGATGTTGAGATCTCTGCATTGCTGCCTGAGATCCTGTGCAAATGGGTGTCTCGACTTGAGACGCCGGGAGGGCTCCGCTGTTATAGTAAGCCTATCATGGAGCAGATGGTTATTAAGCTCCACGGCCCGGCAGGCGAGACGTGCTGTGGCTCCCATGCGGCGGAGGCCTGCGGGCTGGATGCCTGCTAGGATGGGAAGGTTGTGTTACGTCTGTAGTTTACGACAGTTTGGGCTTTACGAGAGTGCCGTATTACGTTATGTGTGACACTCGTGTTTGATTAAATGGAGTTGCCAGCTCCGACTAGAAGCTCTGAGTTCGACTCCGTTATTGAACATAACATTGGCGACGAGGATGGCTGATTGTTCTCTATCCCCACCCTCTCCTTTCCTAGCAGTCCCGGCAGAACCACCGATTCCGTGGAACCGCTGGATTTCCTCGTTCGAGACATATATCCTAGCAGCCGGCTTAGAGGACGTATCTGACAAGAGGAAATGTGCGCTGTTGCGGCACTGCCTAGGAGCAGAGGGTCAGCGCGTGTTCGGAACTCTCGGTACCGCGGCGAGATACACAGACGCTGTGGAACTACTGAAGCAACACTTCGCCCCTCCACAAAGCGCTCTTCTCCGCCGCGTCATATTCAAACGAAGACACCAACGTACAGGTGAGACAGTGACACAGTATGTGGCTGATCTGCGGGGTCTGGCGAGCTCATGCAAGTTCGGGGCATTACAGAACGAAATGATAAGAGACCAACTCATCTTACACACGAACTGTGACAAGATTAGGGAAAAACTGTTACTGGAAAATGATGAACTTACATTATCAGCAGCTCTGAACATAGCGGCCCTGGTCGAAACAGCATTGGAATGTGCAGTCAGTTTTTCAGCCTCTCCCAGCTCACCGGCAGAGGGCGCGCACAGCCTACAGGTGCCCCTCCTCCACGCTTCCCAGTCACCTACCACAGTCATCCATAATGTCAGCTCAGGACGAGCGCCATTCAAAACATGCTCGTTGATGGTTGGTGATGTCACTCTGCCGCTCCTCCTAGACACTGGAGCCACAGTGTCCCTTGTGAACTTCACGACCTATACACAGTTCTTCTCCCATGTGCCCCTGGGGTTGCCCTCCACCACCCTGCGTGGCTATGCCAACTCTGAGATTGACATTGTGGGCTCTTTTCAGCTGCCTGTGAAGTACGAGGAGAGGACACTGCCGGTTTTCAGGTTCAACGTTGCACGCCACGGGACCAACCTGTTAGGCCTCGACCTGTTCAACGCCCTCGGTTTCACCCTGCGAGACACAGCTGGCTCAGAGATTCACACCGTTTCCATCCCCTGGCAGCAACAGTGGCCTGCGCTGTTCAGCGGTGTAGGCTGCCTCGACACTTTTGCCCACCAGCCTCTATTAGATCCTACAGTGATGCCTGTTATACAGCCCCTCCGCCGCTCCCCCCTGGCTCTCCGCGATGACATCTCCTCTCAACTACAGAGCATGCTCGATAGCGACATCATTGAGCAGGTAAATGCATCGCCTTGGATCTCCAACCTGGTGGTGGCGAAGAAGAAGTCTGGGGGGCTGCGCATCTGTGTGGATCTGAGAGCGGTAAACAAGGCCATCATCCCTGACAAATACCCCCTGCCAACGATAGAGGAGCTCACCGCCCAGTTCTACGGGTCCAGCGTGTTCTCTAAACTGGACCTCCGTCAGGGTTACCTCCAAGTGCCACTACACCCCGAGAGCCGCAACCTCACAGCGTTTATCACTCACAGAGGGGTTTTCCGCTACAAACGCATGGTTTTCGGTTTAAGCTCCGCCCCCAGCTGCTTCCAAAAGATCATGGCCTCCATCTTCGCTGGGATCCCAGGGGTGGCCATCTATCTTGATGACATCGTGGTTCACGGGGCCACCGTCGAGAGCCACGACGAGCGTCTCCACAGTGTGTTCAGTGCATTGGCCAAGCATCACCTCACACTCAATGGTGAGAAGTGTGTATTCGCCGCCCGAGCCATTGACTTTGTGGGGTTCCGCCTCTCAGCTGATGGCACGTACCCGCTGCACTCGAACACCGAGGCCATCCATCATGTCCCGGAGCCCACCACAGCCGCTCAGGTGGCCTCCTTTCTAGGCATAACGGCGTACTACCTCCGTTTCCTGCCACAGTACTCGGCCACAACCACACCACTGCGGAAGCTGTTGAAGCATGACGAGCCCTGGCTCTGGACGTCTGCCTGCTCAGACGCCGTACGCCTCCTGAAGGCCCAACTCACCTCGCCACCGGTCCTGGCGCATTTCGACCTGGCCAGCCCCACTCTTGTCACGTGCGACGCCTCTGCCACAGCCATTGGTGCGGTGATGTCCCAGCTGCAAGGGGGGGTGGAGAGACCGATCGCCTTCGCCTCCCGTGCTCTCAGCCCCACGGAACAGAAGTACTCGGTGGGGGAGCGGGAGGCCCTAGCATGCCTCTGGGCATGTGAGCGCTGGCACATGTACCTCTATGGACGTTTATTCACACTGAGGACAGACCACCAGGCCCTCATCACCCTCCTGGCCACGTCTGGCACCGGTCACAAGCCACTCCGCCTCCACCGCTGGGCCGACCGCCTGCAGCAGTACAACTATCGGCTACAGTTCACGCCAGGACGAGACAACGTGGTAGCCGACTTGCTATCACGCTCAATCCCCAGCCCACCCACAGCCCCAACCTTGACCCCCGGACTGGACCAGGCTGAGCATGACCTCGTCCAGCTCCTCCACACACCCCTGCAGGAGACGGTGTCGCTGAAAGAGCTCCGGGATGCCTCAGCCGATGACCCCACCCTCTCTACACTCTCAACCTACATCACGCAGGGGTGGCCGGCAAGAGTACCTGACGAGCTACTCACTTACTCCAGGATCAGGGAGGAGTTGTCGGTTTGGAATGACACCTGTGTCGCTCGCGGGTTCTGCACTGTGGTCCCAGGTGTCCTTCGGTCGCGTATCCTTGCTATGGCGCACGAGGGTCACCTGGGCATAGTCAGGCTCAAACAGCGCTGTCGTGATGTTGTGTGGTGGCCAGGCATCGACAGGGAACTCGAAACCCTGGTCAAGGATTATCGGGCCACGCGACACGCCACTACAGGAGTCTCCCCAGCCTCCCTCATGCTGGGGCGGGAGCTCCAGCTGCCTCTCGATAGGCTCCGCCCTACACTAGCTCAGCCCCCGGTCCATCCAGTTCAAGCCACAGTCACCAAACACCAGCGCTTGATGAAGGATCGTTTCGACAGGGCCAGACGTGCTAGGCCACCTGTCATTGCTGTGTCGAACTGGGTCAGGATCCGATGACCTCATCGGGACAACAAATTCCAGTCGTTCTGGTCTGACCCTGTCCAGGTCAGCAAACAGCTTGGCCCGGCCTCGTTTAGGCTCGCCGACGGCACTCGCTGGCAGGCTACCCGCCTGCGTAAGGTGCAGCCTCCCCCTGGCCCAGCGCTGAGTGTGGCCTCTTCCACAGTCTTGCCAGCCGCACGGTTGGATGAAGCAGCAACCCCGGCCTACCAGGCTCAGCCCCAAGGCGTGGAGCCGCCACCAGTGGCTGTGACTGCACCAGAGCCACGTCTGGTTCGAGCACGCAACAGGCCCGAGCACTTGCGTGACTACATGACTGAGTATCACACCTAGGTTGTGTGAGGGGGGGAGAAATGTTACGTCTGTAGTTTACGACAGTTTGGGCTTTACGAGAGTGCCGTATTACGTTATGTGTGACACTCGTGTTTGATTAAATGGAGTTGCCAGCTCCGACTAGAAGCTCTGAGTTCGACTCCGTTATTGAACATAACAGGTTGTCCACGGGGGTAGGACGCAGGCATCCTGTCACAATGCGCAAGGCTTCGTTTATAGGCGAGTCGATGAGGCGGGTGTGGGCACTGCGACACCATACTGGGGCGCAGTATTCACTAGTTGAATAAACAAGGGCTAGGGCTGCCGTGCGCAAGGTCCTTGCGCCGGCGCCCCAGCCCGAGCCAACCAGTCGCCTCATCAACGCCACACGAGCTGTTAACTTATTGCGCAGTGACTCGAGGTGTCGGCGGAACGTGAGCGTCCTGTCCAATGTCACGCCGAGATAGATTGGCTCAGCGGAACATGGCAGGGGAGTTCCATCTAGGTGTACTCTCAGCCCACGTTTAGCCTCCCTGTTGTTAAGGTGGAAGGCAGCCGACACCGTCTTTGCCTCGCTAAGCTTCAATCTCCATTTCCGGAAGTATGCCACTAGTGTCTGCATGTCCTGGCTCAGAAGTTGGCTTGGTGAAGGATGGACATGTGTAATACTTGGTCAAACGATGCATAACAGAGCCCCCTAGCGTCTGGCAGTGATAACTCTGAAACCCGGAATATTCCGTTATTGGCGGCCAAGCGTTCTATCATAAAACACGGAATTTTCCGGGTTTGGCGGTCAAAGAGTTAAAAGCACAAGATAGATTGTGAGTTTTTGTTAGATTCAAAGCATAGAGGCAATTTGTGCGTGAGCCTAAGCAGAGCTGCTGTGGGCCCAATCACAGCAGGACATTTACCACACTCCAATAAAACGGCTAGTCTTTCTGTGACTGTGTGCTTGCTTGGAATGTTGATGAATCACTAATCTTTTGCATTCATAAATTAATGTTTGTTTGTTTGGATATTGCATTACTTGTTTAATTACTAATTGGTTAATATAATCATTCTGATCATGCATTGCTTGTTTCATATAACAGCTAATTGACTCCACAGGTTTTAAATCAATGTTTATGACTGTATAATGGATAATTCTACCTAATCATTCATTGCTTGTTTCATATAACAGTTGATTGATTCCACAGGTTTTGATCAATGTCTGTGACTATCTAATGAAAACATTCTAAATAATCATTCTTTGTTTCACATAACAGTTGATTGATTCCACAGGTTGTAATCAATGTTTGTAATTAGCATCTTTTGTTTCAGTTAATATTTAATTCATGTCCACAGCTTTTGATTAAGAAATAGCAGAATAGTAGTTAATATTGATAATTGAGCAGTAAAGTTTTTTTTTGGTAAATCAGTGAATATTTAAGGAGTGACCAGGTTTTGTAATTTAATCATTGTTTTGACCAGAAACTGTGAATAATATTGAATGAGTAATTAAGTGACATCTTTTCATAAACAAATAGAAAAACATATAGTGTATAAAAGACTTACACATTTAAGTTAATACCACACATACTATACAGAAGCACTGAAATACATAAGAGGCAAATCTGTTGTTTGAGTTGTAGTGTTCTGTGTGGACAGTTGATACAGTTTAATTGGACTAGCATATATTTATCTAACAGGGCAATAAACAAGGTGGGTTGTCAGAGAAGTACACCTTATCCCGTTTTATAGTATATTTCCAGCATATTAAGCATTATGAAATCAATCAACTTAAAATGGGGGCAGATTCGAGCAAAATATCTTAGTGACAATGGTAGCATATTGCCTAACCGTTTAGCCTCCATTGGTATATCTGACACCCCTCTACACTGGTTCCATTCCTATCTCTCTGGCCGCACTCAGTTTATACAGTTAAAATCATTCACATCCCATCCGACCCCCCTCTCCTCTGGTGTTCCCCAGGGCTCTGTCCTTGGCCCTATCCTCTTCATCATCTACCTCCTCCCACTTGGTCTGATTTTCCGTAAATACAACATTCATTTCCACTGTTATGCGGACGACACCCAGCTCTACGTTTCCTCCAAACCCACTTCCACCCTCCCTCCCTCCTCCCTCTGTGCCTGTCTACATGAACTTAAATCCTGGTTCACTTCAAATCTCCTCAAACTAAACAGTAATAAAACAGAGGTAATTCCCATTGGCTCCAAATTCACACTCACCAAGCACCCCAGTTTCACCCTCAACATAGACAACTCCTTGGTTTCCCCCTCCCCCCAGGTTAAAAGTCTGGGTGTCGTCCTCGACAGCACCCTTTCATTCCACTCCCACGTCAACAACACCATCCGGTCTGCTTACTTCCATCTCCGTAATATCAACCGCCTCCGCCCTTCACTCACTCCCAACAGCGCCGCAATCCTGGTCCACTCCCTCGTCACTTCCCGCCTAGATTACTGTAACTCCCTTCTCTTTGGTCTCCCCCACAAACTCCTCCACAAGATCCAACTGGTCCAGAACGCTGCTGCCCGTATTGTCACCAGAACCCCTGTCATCAGTCACATCACCCCCATTCTACACCAACTCCACTGGCTCCCCATCAAACACCGCATCGACTACAAAATCCTTCTCCACACTTTCAAGGCCATCCATAACCTCGCCCCTCCATACCTGTCCGACCTCCTCCACATCAACATTCCCACCCGGTCCCTCAGGTCTGCCTCCTCCATCAACCTGACCGTCCCCCCAGCCCGTCTGTCCACCATGGGGTTTAGAGCCTTCAGCCGCTCCGCCCCTCGCCTCTGGAACTCCCTCCCCCCCCGACATCAGGAACATTGACTATCATCTCCTTCAAAACCCACCTCAAAACCCACCTGTTTATGCAGGCGTATCCCTGTTGATTTGCTTTTCCCGTGCTGCTCTGCTGCTGGCTATGTTTTATACTGTATATTCCTATGTATTTTGTGTTTTGAATTTTGTGGCTGTTTTTAGATTTGTTGTTGTACGGCGACCTTGAGTGCCATGAAAGGCGCCATATAAATAAAATGTATTATTATTATTATTATTATTACGCTGTCTCCCGTGGCTGTTGTAGAAAAAATTAATCCGCTGGTCAAAGTAATTAGCAAACTGTCAATCAAATGGAATGAACGCTGGGATGACATTGATCAACCCTGGCCAAAAGAAGGCACCTTCGACTTACAGGACATTGCAACACTGGAGGTACTTATTAATGCTCATAAAACAAGTCAGAAGGGAAAGAATAGATCAGAAAAACGCAGGGTAGAGTTAGCCATTTTAGATCTATTTAAGGTAGAGGGGAAGAATTTAGCATCAGCTTGGAATGAGAAAACAGCACATATGGAAACGAAGAAGAAAGACGAATTGGCCAAAACACTGGAGGATAAATTTAACATTCCATTTTCACACATGCCTCCTGTCCCCTGTCCCCCACCATATGAAGACAATTCCCAGCGGATATACCCTCAGGTCCCCGTCCTAAGTACGACCGGAGAATTCACTATCCAAGATGAAAATGAGACCATACTAGAGAGGGGAACAGCAAAAGTGGTAGTGGATTTCGAACCAGAGGACAAGTCAGGTGCCAAGTCCAAGAAGAAGAGAAAGGAGCCAAGGGAAGAAGAGGAGGACAAGAGTGGCAAGACAGATGGCAGCGAAGATGGCAGCGAAGATTCAAGTGATGACGGCAAGGCACATGGAGGCTATAACGCCCAGGTGAGGAAGATGATAGCCAGAGCCGAAAAGAAAGGTGGGAGAAGACACTACAAACGGGGAGCAGAGGACAACAGCAGTTCTGAAGAGGAGAAGAAGATTCTAAAGGAGGAGAAGAAGAAAGAGAGCTGGCATCGTAGACAAAGGAGACAGCAGCAGGAAGAAGAGGAGAAGAAGGAAAAGGAGAGGAGGCGCCGGGAGAAAGCGGAAAAAGAGGAAGAAAGACACCATAGACTACTGAAGGAGAAACGAGACAGGGAAGAACAGGAAGAAGCTGAAGAATCAAGTCACTATTTAAATCACTCAATTAGGAAAGAGGAAGAAGAGGAGCTTAAAAGCCCTTATCCACTAAGACTTAGAGATAAGACACCCAAGTCATCAAGTACATACAAGAACTGTCCAGTGCTGATTCGGGGTAATAAGATAGAATATAGGCCTTGGAATCATACTGATCTGTCTGAAGTGATAGAGAAACTCCCCGTTCTGGAGGATGGGGGCCACCCATGGACTGCAAAGGTGGACGAGAAACTGACCGGAACGCAAGCAGCGATGGATGACCTGAAAAGACTCTTAGCTTCTATTGCAGGATTGGATACAATGCAGGAAATATTGATGAAGGCAGGACTTGACCCAGAGCTCTTCGCAGCAAACAGAGGCAGGCTGTGGAAGGCTATCAGAGAGACATATCCCACCCACATACACCCAGACAATATAATTGTGAAGCCACTAGGGCAGGGGTCGGCAACCTATGGCACGCGTGCCAGCAGTGGCACGCGACAGCTTAAACAGTGGCACGCGACAGCTAATCAATAAGTGCGAGAATGGGAGAATGTTTTTTTTTTTTTTTATGTTGGCCGCGTTCGTAAATTCGCGCACACTGGGTTCAATGTCACAATGGGACCAAGTAATTTGATTGGACTAGAGGCAGTCTCAGGGACGCTCCGGCGCTCTCAGGGCGAATTTACGAATGCAGCCCTAGTCTCTCATCCACTCCACGAGAGCCGTATTCTGGCGCCAATTTTCAAAGTAAAATTCTGAATTCGATTCGATACTTGTATCAATATAACTCAAGTCGTTCAAGGATGAAGCAGACAAGGCCGAATCAATAAGACGTGCTGTGTCAAGGTATGGGAAGCAGGTCAGCACCTTTAAAGCATTTGCCACTGCTAAAAATCACGCAACTGAAGCAAGCTTTCGCATTGCTCATTGCATTGCGAAACGTGGAAAGCCATTCACTGATGGAGAATATATTAAGGAGGCTTTCCTCTGTAGCTCAGATGTCTTGTTTGAAGGCTTATCAAACAAAGACACAATAAAATCAAGAATAAAAGACATCCCAGTGTCAGCCAGAAGTGTGGAACGAAGAATAGGAGAAATGGCAGAAAACGTGAAAGCGCAGCAGACCGCTGGTTTGAAAGATGCGACGGTGTTTAGCCTCGCACTTGATGAGAGCGTAGATGTGAATGACATGCCACGTCTGGCTGTCATAGCAAGATACTGTGATTCTGCTGTAAGGGAGGAGCTCTGCTGCCTAAAACCAATGCCAGAAACAACAAAAGGTGAGGACATCGCCAAAGTTCTTATCGAGCATTTTGTGGAGCGAGGGATTGATATTAGCAGGATTTTTGCAGTGACAACAGATGGTGCCCCTGCCATGGTCGGGAAACAGAGGGGAGTGGTTGCATTAATTGTGTGCAACTTAAAGTGACCAAGTACCACCCCCAGATAATGGAGTTGAGCAAAGGAAAACAGGGCCAGGGATCACATTGATTGTTAGGACTGTTTTACATGGCTTTGCATACATAGCTCTTTGCAACCCAAAAAAATATATATGTTTGTTGTGGTTGGAATAAAAGAATAAAATGTAAGTAACAACCAAATAATTATATAAATATAAATTATAATTCATACAAGTAAGACCCTTGTATAATCACCCTCCAGTTAGGCCTACTTATTAAAATGATAACCATAGGGAGCGCAGTTAGCAACTTTGGTAGAAATTGAGCGCTCCAATTTGCTTAAAGTTGTGCTACGCATCACAAAGTTTAGTTGTCTTAGATGTTATGTTGGTAATTTTGTTCAAGTTTCAGTTAGTTACATTTTTAGGTTTATTTAGCATACATGGCTTTGCATACATAGCTCTTTGCTGAAAATTGTTGTTCATGTTGTGGAATAAAATTGCAGATCTGTTGGTCTGTTTGGTTTGGTTTGATGTCGAGTCATAATTAATGTTGATATTGTGGTTGGCACACTTTCTAACAAGAAAATTAAAAAATGGCACTTCATATCAAAAAGGTTGCCTACCCCTGCACTAGGGGAAGATGAGAATCCAAGAGGATTTGTTGCTCGTGTGCACACACAATGGAGGAGTGTAACAGGGAAGGATGCTGAAGACAACCCACTGGAGAAGGCCACCATAAGGGAGAAAATACAAGAAGGACTACCTACCCCAGTCAAGAATAAGCTAGCAGAGCTGATGGGGCTACGACACATGAATAAGGCTGTTTATATAGACAATGTAGCACATCAAGTAGATCTATATAGAAAGAAAGCTCAAGCACAGAAAACACAAGACCTAGAGACTCTTAGAAGATTGACTCAAGTGCAATTGACTGAAGGCAAGAGAAATAAAGAGAAAGTGCAGGCTTTAGCCTTACAGGTCCCACCTCTGCCACAGCAACAGCCACCTGGGGTGCAGACTGTACCTCCCCAGTCATACCCTCAGGGGCCACAAGGGGGGTATCCTGCTACTTACCTGCCATATCCGTAGGGGCCACCAGGGGTGCAAGCGGTTCCATACCAGCCATACACACAGCCTGGCCAAGGACCACCACCAGCGGCAGTGAGGAAGACTCTAGGGCCATGCTTCCAATGCGGCCAGTATGGACATCTAGCCCGTACCTGCTACAAGAGGCCCCAGGGGGCCCGCAGGGGGGAGACAAAGAGGAGGATATTGGCCTCCTGCTGCACCTGCTCCAGGAGTGGTGAACCCCTACGGGGTAGGAGGGCTATAGGGGTGCCCAGAAGATCCGAGTGGGAGGAGCCAGCTGGTGGTGACAAACAGGCCTGAGAATGAGCCAACTATCTGGGTATCGGTCAACAAACGTCCATTAGAATTGATGGTGGACAGTGGAGTGGCCTATACCTGTGTGAAGCCTGAAGACGCCACGCACCTTCCTATGTCAGGAAAATATGTAAAGACAATCGGATTTGAGGGAATAAAACAGCTGATACCAACTACTGAGCTTGTAGACCTTGAGTACAAGGGACAGAGAGCTACTCTGCCTATACTTGTGTCAGAACCAGGGCTGGACTGGCCATCTGGGCCGCGGCAGTTTTGGGCCGAGCCGGACGGCAAAATATATATATATATATATAATTTTTTTACCAGCGGCCCGGCCGAAAGCTACCATCGAACGGCCCATAAATCGTGGACAGCGGCCCATTGGTCAAGACAGCTGGCCCAATCAACAGAGAGAGAGGGGGGGGGGGGGTCAGGGGTCACGCACGCACGCAGCACCAGACCTCCGTCTCAGTTTCGCGGTAGTTTTGGGCCGAGCCGGTGGCAAAATAAATAGTAGCCTGGATAGTGGATACTGAGAGAGATGGAGTGCAAAAGCACACAAAAACGGAAGGGAGGATGGGAAAAACTTAGGGAGAAAAACAAAAAGAAACTCGAGGCAGATGCTGCCAAATGTGTAAACATTAGGGACATGTTTGCTGCAGGGGCTGCTGCACCCTCAAGTTTACCACAGCAGCAACAGCAACAGGTTGAAGAGGAGGCTAGCAGGGAGGAGCGGGAGCAGGGCACAGATACAGAGGATAGAGAGGATACAGAAGAAGCGGGGCCGAGTCAGCCTGTAACCGTTGACCCGGTAAGGAAAATATAGGTAGCTGTTAGGGGTGTAACGGATCGCCCCCCACGGTTCGGCACGCATGTGTACCGCGGATCAATTGCAAAATGTATAAATAATATCACTTAATATTAGTTAATATCCCTTGTAAATGACAATGTAGAGTTGCCATGAAAAGATAGACGCTGCAGTTGCGTGCTTTGTTTTAATCTAAAGCGCAATGATAGGTTGATAATGAAAGAAAAATCCAGAACAACAAGGCTGCGTTCGTAAATTCGCTCTGGAATCTGATCAGCATTCATGGAACGCCTCTTGTCCAATCAAATTACTTGGTCCCTTTATGACGTCGGACCCAGTGTGCTCTCCGGCGCTCTCAGAGCAAATATGCGAACGCAGCCCAAGTGTATCATGGCGAGTTGAGTAGTGCTGCTAATGTTGGCGACAGAGAAGAACTCGAAATGCCTCCCTCGTAATTTAAATCCCATGTATGGGAGCACTTTGGCTTCTCTGTCAATTATAACAATGACGGACAAAGTGTGGTCGATAAAAAAGTTACGGCGTTTAAGCGTTGTGCAACGAGAAAGTCGTACGAGCATGGCCACACATTTGCCACGTCATCACCCTGGTGTGTTGACGGGAGGCACGAAAAAGGCAGCTTGACAACTTCTGATAATGTAGCCAAATTTTTTATACCATGTTTAAAGTAAGGTTTCACTTTATTATTTAGTTAAAAGTGGCATAAAACATGTTTATTTGTCTGCTTTAAAGAGCCCAGTGATTCACTGCTGCAACCAGGTGCCTCCCCCCTCTCTCCTACTGCATCATTTGCATACACACACATATATATACCAGTTTTGACATCTTGAATGTTGTTGGGTTTTACACAGTAAAAGTGGTGTTTTTACAGAATTCAAGGAAAAAGTTTTTATTTGTATGTTTTGTGTTGATTCGAAAAATGATCCGATCCGTGACTCAAAAACCGTGACACGATCCGTGAGTTAGGTGATCCATTACACCCCTAGTAGCTGTACAGCTGGGTTTCCGTTAACCGGTAGTTACCGGTCTTTGTCCGGTAAAATATGTTGGTAAATGCATGTATTACTAGTACTTAAATATTTGAATTTATTATATATTATTTAATATAATAAAACATTTGAAATTATTCTTTGACTTCTGGTGCTTTTTCTTTGATAACATTTTACTTCTACTGTACTTGAGTCAAGTATGGAGATTGTGTACCCCATGGCCACCACCGCCAGTCAAGAGTGAGTGAGTACACTGGTCTACTTGCACTGGTACCATTGCTTACTGCATGTAGTCGTCTTTGTAGTGGTTTGGGGGAATACTACAGTTTTTCATATGACTGTACAGCACAGTACAGTATATAAGACGAGTATATAAGGCAAGTCTTTTTGTGCTGGTCGGTGTGGTCCGACCGATTGGGGTGGGCCTGTCTGGGCCAAAAATGCCAGGGCCTAATTTTTGTCCCAGTCCAGCCCTGGTCAGAACATACACCAATAGGGCTTCTTGGAAGAGATGCCTTATGCCAATTGAACTGTACAGTGAAATGCACACCTGACGGCTGTCAGGTGACGGTGCCATCAGAATACAGACAACTGTCTGTCATGATGGACAACAACGCATCCATGGTGTATTGGGTAGGAGGGCTTAGCCCAGACCTGATGGAACCAGCAAGGATGTGGGACAATTATATCCTGGCAAACTTGCCGGGGGCCAGACGGCCTACCAATCCACTACATTGTACGCTCCAGTATTTCAGAAATGCCGCAGACTCAAACCCAGATGAGTGGCTAAAGCATCAGCCAAAACAGGTACAGCTTAGCACAAGTTGTATAATCCTAGGCCCTCAGGGAGCGGCTATGAAGGTAAACAGTCACAGTTATCTAGGTCAGGAACATAAGGTTGAGGGTAGCATCCCACATGTGACACTTATGATATCTGAACATTATGAGCAGAAGCATTTAGGGGCAATGATGGCAGACTCAGAGAAAGCCAGATTTGTAACAACAAAAGAAAACCCTGTTATCTGGAGGAGCAGTGATGGACAGTTTACAAAACTGATGATCTCTGCTCAAGGGATGGGACATCCCCACACTGTGAAGCTAATGAACAATCTAACCCTTCCTGTACAAGCGGAAAGAGACCTCAGAGAGGAAATGATGCAGAATGTGCCAGCACACCTATGGGCAAAGAACAGTACAGACATTGGATTTGTGAAATCAGCTCGTCCTTTAAGAGTTTAACTCAGACCGGGTGCAGACCCCCTTGGAAGAATCAATACCAATTGAAGCAGGATGCAATTGATGGGATTGAGCCACAGATCAAAGGACTATTAGAGGCAGGAGTCTTGAAAATAACTCAATATCCTCAAAGCAATACACCTCTTCTGCCAGTGAAGAAACCTGATGGTTCATATCGTCTAGTACAGGGGTCGGCAACCTATGGCACGCGTGCCAGCAGTGGCACGCGACAGCTTAAACAGTGGCACGCGACAGCTAATCAATAAGTGCGAGAATGTTTTTTTTTTTTTTTTTTTTTTTTTTATGTTGGCCGCGTTCGTAAATTCGCGCACACTGGGTTCAATGTCACAATGGGACCAAGTAGGATCAGGCCCGTGAATGAGTTCTCTCTTGCCCGCGGGATGATATTTAATTACTATTAAAACCGGCCCGCAGTATTATGTGCCCGCAGCACCATAATACTACAAGTCCCACGATGCATTGGCGCGTACCGAGTGCCCGCGAGCGAGCGCGACCCCGCGTCTTCTCTTCACTTCAGTACTCGTCATGAGCAGCAGCAGCACAGTCACAGTGGAGGCCGAAACATCGCCGTCAATTCCCGAGTGTTCCCGAGTACAGTTTGCTGACAAACTCGGCATACTTGCTGCCGAATTCAGGCGGAGATTTTCCGACTTTGAAGCCCAAAAAAGCAGGCTTCAACTGCTCAGCAATCCATTTGCAGTTGACGTGGAAAGTGCACCAGCAAATCTCCAAATGGCGCTGATTGAGCTCCAGTGTAATGACACATTGAAGGCAAAATATGAGTCCGTGGCGCTGCTGAGTTTGCTCGTTTCATCCCCGACACAATGCCTGAGCTGCGCACCCAAGTTGCTCGCACGCCGTCTATGTTTGGCAGCACATACGTGTGTGAACAACTGTTTTCGTTGATGAAACTAAACAAAACATCACATAGGAGTCGTCTTAGTGATGAACATCTGAACTCAATCCTGAGGATTTCCTCAGCTCAGAGCCTGACCCCAAACATTAATGAACTTGTACTCAAGATGAGACACCAAGTATCGGGCTCAGCCTCAGCCAAGTGAGCAGAAAGGACTTGGACTTGATATTTCTTTGAAGGGAATTATTTATTTTTTCTCCAGTTGAATGGACCCAGGGACATGTTGCCTAAGAAATTAATGCAACTGTTTTGCACTTTTGCAAGTTTGCACTAACTTTTCTAATTTTATTATAGAAGACAGTCATTGGTGAGGATCGGAGCAGCACACTGATTTGTTTTTAATGCATGCTGTTTCATTTTTGCATTTATCTTGCCATTGAGCTTTGAATGAAAATTACATTTAGCTGTTTACCTGTTAAAAAAAATAAAAAATAAAACGTTTTCAATTTATTACTGAAAGAGCCTTGAGAAAATATTGCAACTGATTTTATTTATGTTTTACTTAATTTAATGATTAATGTTAAGTGCAATATAGGCTGTGTTATTGGTATTGGTTCAATATGTGCAATAATTGCGAGTTTTAATAAACATTGAACCAGCCCGGCCCTCCACTTGTACCATTTTTAAATGTTGGCCCCCTGTGTATTTCACTTTGACATGACTGGACTAGAGGCAGTCTCGGGGACGCTCCGGCGCTCTCAGGGCGAATTTACGAATGCAGCCCTAGTCTCTCATCCACTCCACGAGAGCCGTATTCTGGCGCCAATTTTCAAAGTAAAATTCTGAATTCGATTCGATACTTGTATCAATATAACTCAAGTCGTTCAAGGATGAAGCAGACAAGGCCGAATCAATAAGACGTGCTGTGTCAAGGTATAGGAAGCAGGCCAGCACCTTTAAAGCATTTGCCACTGCTAAAAATCACGCAACTGAAGCAAGCTTTCGCATTGCTCATTGCATTGCGAAACGTGGAAAGCCATTCACTGATGGAGAATATATTAAGGAGGCTTTCCTCTGTAGCTCAGATGTTTTGTTTGAAGGCTTATCAAACAAAGACACAATAAAATCAAGAATAAAAGACATCCCAGTGTCAGACAGAAGTGTGGAACGAAGAATAGGAGAAATGGCAGAAAACGTGAAAGCGCAGCAGACCGCTGGTTTGAAAGATGCGACGGTGTTTAGCCTCGCACTTGATGAGAGCGTAGATGTGAATGACATGCCACGTCTGGCTGTCATAGCAAGATACTGTGATTCTGCTGTAAGGGAGGAGCTCTGCTGCCTAAAACCAATGCCAGAAACAACAAAAGGTGAGGACATCGCTAAAGTTCTTATCGAGCATTTTGTGGAGCGAGGGATTGACATTAGCAGGATTTTTGCAGTGACAACAGATGGTGCCCCTGCCATGGTCGGGAAACAGAGGGGAGCGGTTGCATTAATTGTGTGCAACTTAAAGTGACCAAGTACCACCCCCAGATAATGGAGTTGAGCAAAGGAAAACAGGGCCAGGGATCACAACATTGATTGTTAGGACTGTTTACATGGCTTTGCATACATAGCTCTTTGCAACCAAAAAAATATATATGTTTGTTGTGGTTGGAATAAAAGAATAAAATGTAAGTAACAACCAAATAATTATATAAATATAAATTATAATTCATACAAGTAAGACCCTTGTATAATCACCCTCCAGTTAGGCCTACTTATTAAAATGATAACCATAGGGAGCGCAGTTAGCAACTTTGGTAGAAATTGAGCGCTCCAATTTGCTTAAAGTTGTGCTACGCATCACAAAGTTTAGTTGTCTTAGATGTTATGTTGGTAATTTTGTTCAAGTTTCAGTTAGTTACATTTTTAGGTTTATTTAGCATACATGGCTTTGCATACATAGCTCTTTGCTGAAAATTGTTGTTCATGTTGTGGAATAAAATTGCAGATCTGTTGGTCTGTTTGGTTTGGTTTGATGTCGAGTCATAATTAATGTTGATATTGTGGTTGGCACACTGACTAACAAGAAAATTTAAAAATGGCACTTCATATCAAAAAGGTTGCCTACCCCTGGTCTAGTACATGACCTACGTGCAGTTAATGATGTGGTCGTCAGCTACCCAGCTGATGTTCCTGATCCTCATGTGCTGTTGACTCAGATTCCATCGACAGCCAAAGTGTTTACAGTAATTGATTTATGCGGGGCTTTCTTTTCTGTACCTCTTAGTGTAGAAAGTCAAGGGTTATTTGGGTTTAACTACAAAGGTCAGCATTATCAATATACCAGAATGCCGCAGGGGTACAAACACAGTCCTCATGTTTTTAATCAGGTTTTGAAGGAGGACTTAGACGGGTTAGAGCAGATGATAAGTAGTACTGCCATTCAGTACATGGATGACATACTCCTTTGTGCCCCAGATGAAGAAACATGTCACAGGGACTCCACTAAACTGTTAAAGGTTTTGGCGGAGAAGGGACATAAGGTGTCCAAGACAAAGCTACAGTATTGCCAGGAAAGAGTAGCTTATTTAGGACAGTCTATTACACAGGGACATCGCAGTGTCTCTAATGCACATTTGGAAGCTATTCAGAAGGCTCCAAAACCACGAACAGTTAGGGAAATGATGATGTTTCTGGGCATTACTGGGTATAGTTCAGCGTGGGTGGAGGATTACACTAGACTGGTAGCTCCATTGAGGGAGATGATTAAGGAAACAGGTAGTGGTAACCTCCATTGTTGCATCACTTGGACAAGAGAAGCTGATTTGGCTTTTGAGACAATTAAACACAAATTGCAAGAAGCACCAGCTTTAGCCCTTCCAGATTATTCTAAAGAATTTGGATTGTATGTTTCCTCTTCAGCCGGAGGGAAGTATGCCTGCGCTGTTCTTACTCAACCAACAGGCATTGGAACTAGTCCACAGCCCATAGCCTATTATTCAGTTGCATATTCAGAGGTAGAAATGGGTTTTGTGCCATGCTACAGAGCAATGGCAGGGGCATATCTTATGTATGAGAAGGCGTCAGCCTTAACAATGGGGTACCCAATTACCATTCTCTGCCACCACAGTCTGAGAAATCTCTTGAATCAAGGCAAGTACACTTTGACTATGCCTAGGATTAGGGATTATTACAGAATGTTAGAAAGGGAAGATGTAACATTAGCAAGATGTAACACACTTAACCCAGCAGAGACCTTGCCAACCCCAGAAGATGGGGAGCCACATGATTGTGTGAAGGAAGCCACCAGGTACTCTAAGCTTAGAGCAGACCTACTAGCTTTGCCTTTAAAGGGAGCTGATGTAGAGTATTGGACTGATGGGTCTTGTTACCGGGTAGGAGAAACTTTGTGCACTGGGTATGCCATAGTTAAAGCACAAGATTGTGGAGTTTATGGTGGAAGTTTATGGTGGAAAAAGTTGAGGCAGTTCCTCAGCCTTCCTCAGTTGGCTGAGTTGATTGCCCTCACAGAAGCATGCAACTTGGGAACAGGACGGAGAGTAACAGTGTATACCGACTCTGCCTATGCACATAATGTGTGTCATTTACATGGAGCTGTATGGAAGGGGTGGGGTTTTAAGAAAACTGATGGTTCGCCGATACAGCACCACGCACAGATCATGAAGCTGTTACAGGCCATGATGAAACCAAAAGAGTTAGCCATAGTGAAGTGTGCAGCTCACAAGTCTGTGAGACAGTGGCAATACCAGAGCCGGTTGCGTTGCCAGTGGCAATGCCAGTGTCACAGACAGTGACATTTCTGACAATACCAGAAACTGAGGTGACAGTGGAAAGCTGTCCAGATGCCAATGAACCAGAGACAAACGAAACAGAGAGTGTTGACAGTCTGGAGGTCCAACCAGGGAGTGTCCAAAGTTTGGACACCTGTGCTGGTGAGGATGCTGGTGAGTGCCTGCATCATGCTTCAGGTGATGCTGAGGGCCACTCCCCAGACCTTGATCAGCATGGAAGGAGACCAGACGACTGTCTGAACCTCAATGACACTGACAGACAACGACCAGTTAGGAAGAGATTAAAGACTAAGCGTAGGGTAGTGGAGCAGCAGATCAAAGGGAACGACAGGAATGGACAGCAGATGATAGCATGGCTGGAAACGGTCTTAGGGGCATGGGAAACTTATTTTGCTACGGTAGGAGCACCTATTATAGCGGATATGATTTTTGACTTTCTTAGGAGACAGGGCCTTGTTGACTTTTTTAGGAAAATCAGTCACTCAGGCAACGTTGATGAACTTTTCAGAAGACTAGTCCTCATCTGAGGTGAAGATCTATGCATTCATGCATTCCCTTTGTCCTGTGCTTACTGTTGGGGAATTATGTGTTATGATAACTGAAGGTGATTATTTGTGTAATGTTTGTTTATTTCTATACCGTGTGATTGATGTCAGTTGAGAAGTGATGTGATGGTTACGCAATGCTGGGGGAGAGGTTCTGTTCCTAGCGCAACGACGATAAAAGCTCCTGACTATGAAAGTGTTATCAATCTGAGACAGCGATAAAGGTTGTTCTCCAACTGGGGTCAAGTGCTAGTAACCTCTGACCCTGAAGATGCAAGGACCAAGAAGACGTCGGTCATTGGAAGTTTTTGTCTTGTATTGTGTGTGATGTACTGTGTTTAGGTTAATTTTGGTTGTTCTTTTTTGGATTTTTTGGTTTGTGTTGATTATTTTGTATTTGTTTTGTATCTTCGGTTGCTGGTACTGGTGCTGGTTTGGTTTGCGTTCTTGGGTTTCTTGTGTTGTCTGTTGGTGTAGTTTTTCTGTCTATTATTGTTTGTGTTTTTGTGGTTACTTAGCTGCATTGTGTGGGCTTTTTTGTTGTTGTTGTTATTGTTGTGATTTTTGTTTTTGTTTTGTGGTTGTTTTTCATTTCGGAACTCCCTCTGGGTGTTCCGAGGGGGGAATATGTAGTATATTTTACTTAAACACACACATGCATGAACTGTATATACTGTATGCTATGAAGGAATGCCTCCTGACTGTGGGGGCTAGGTTAAGGTATTTATGGCCCTTTGTTGGAAAGCCAAATGGTTAAGACAAAATGGAACCTGAAGTGATTGTATTATAAAATGGCTCCTATGATCTGTGACCTGCCCCCTGACTTTAGGCCAGAGTGACATCACAGGTGACTGCCCCATTTTCACACTCAGGTCACCAACTTCAGTAAAGGTGATAGGCTATTGTTTGCAACTGTATTTACATATCATTGTTTATAAATAAGGGAGTGGGCCCGAGGGGACGCTCTCTCTTCTCTCTGATAACCATGCAGCTCTCTCTCTCTCTCTCTTCTCTTGATCACCCCAGCGCTCTCATCTCAGCACCTCCAGCCGCAGCCGTATTCTGTAACATGTGTACTTTGTTTAAATAAATAGTCTTAAACTCAGAACTGTTTTCGTGGTCCATATCCAACAAGATATTCTACAACACCTTCATAATAGAATAGCCAATAGAATGATTCTCAAAAACGGTCTATGCAGATGACCTGGCGTCCCCCCCCCCCCATTTCTAGCCCCTAATTATTGTCCCCCAACATGACACCGGGGAGGGCACTATGGATCGCTCTCTGTCCGATCAAAACACAAGCTTTGTCTCCGACCCACTGAGACAAGCTCTATTTGCGGCTATGGCGGTAGGAGGTAAAGCCGGCGTCTAATCATCGCAAAGTCGGCAGTTTTGATCCCCAGCTGGCCATATGTTGAGGTGTCCTTGGGCAAGACACTGAACCGGGGTGGCTGTGGCGCAGGAGGTAGAGCTGGCGTCTAATGATCGCAATGTCGGCAGATCGGCAGTTCGAACCCTGGCTGGCCACATGGTCGAGGTGTCCTTGGGCAAGACACTGAACCCCAAATTGATCCCAATGAGCGGGCCGGCGTCTTGCATCGTAGCTTGCCGCCATTGGTGTGTGAATGTGTGTGTGAATGTGTGTGTGTGAATGTGTGTGTGAATGGGTGAATGAGAGGCCATTGTAAAGCACTTTGGAATAAGGCGCTATGTAAGTGCAGTCCATTTTACCATTTAACTAGGGTGAATGACAGCGTCTTGCCATAGAGATTGTAGAGTTTTTAGGTGACGCTTGATTCACCTTGTGATGTTGGTTAACAAATCAAGGTTAACAAAGTTAAAGTTACAGGTTGTTATCATTTAAAATGTCATAACAGGGTGCAAAGAGGAGAGGGCACCTCAGGCCACCTTTTGGCCAATTGACTATTCTCAAATAATAGGCGACTGCATTTCAAATCCTTGGAAATGAATCAATGAAACATGACAAGCTCCGGTAACCTTCCAGGCGACCTCAAATCCATGGACTGGGATCAAATACAAGGATGCAAACTGGTGATGGCCCAAAAAGGTGAAAACATTTATGAAAATTGTTGACCTATTTTGAGGTAAAAACGGCTAAAACGGCTAAAAGGTGACAAGTTTGCACCCCTGCAAATAAACGCTATAAACTTGTCAACACAACAACCGATGCAGAACTACATCTTTGCCCAATGTGAGGCTGACACCATCCTTCCTTCTCTGCTTACGCAGTTTTGCGTGAGTCAGGCTACAGTGGCCCTGTTGTCATAGATGCAGCTGATGTCAACAACACATTCATCCGTCTCCCTCCAGATGCATATATCCTACGGCAACACTGTCTCCGTGCCAACTACTTGGCATATCTAGTGCGCCACCGCTCCCTGAAGCACCACCCCTCGCCACTCGTTCATGGCTAGGAGCTGGTGGGTGGTCACTGTCGCCCTGTCCGCCACACACGACCTGCTCTCCCAGTGAACCTACCTGCACCAGGGCCAGCAGAAGACAAGGAGGAAGATGAGAGTGAGGAGGGAGATGAGGAGGAGGGAGAGGAGGAGGAGGGAGAGGGGGAGGAAGGAGATGAGGAGGAGAGAGATGAGGAGGAGGGAGAGGGGGATTCAGAATCTAGTGAGGAAGAAGGTTCTGATTCAGAGTGATCACTATGTTTAAAGTGGTTCAACTGTTCTATTACTTCTGTATACTTCTGTTGTTATTTTAAGTATAATTAGTATAATTAACTATAATTAGGTCTCTTGTTATACATTCATAAATAGTTGATACCCTGGAGGCACCTAACGGGCATCCAATTTAACAAAAAAATTAATCAAGCCTTTGACTCTAATATGTCAACAAGATGAAACAAGAATTTTGAAGGTGGCTTCATCCAATGTTCAGATTTAAGTTCTTGAATGTTATGCAAATTAGCGCATATCTAATTAGGCAACACCTCATTTGCATATTTAAACATACCATTTCAGAACATTTGTAATACAAAAAAATATTGTCTTAATGTAAGTGATTAACTGGGGACGTTTCATAGTGATATCTATTAGTTAAAAAATTACCCTATTCACCTGCCATGTCTCGCCAGGTTACAGGTATTCTGGATTTGGGGTTCCTAACCCCAGGTTTCGGTTCCTAACCCCAGGATTTTTGGGAAGGGACCTGGAGGCAATTTTTTAAATAAAAGGTCCCCAGAAGTCAAATCAGTCATCAAAACATGTTAGCCAGAGAGCGGTCACAGAACTTTGGCTTGGGACCCTGCTAAGATATTGATCTGTCACTGTCAAAGGTTTTTGAGTAACACCACCGTACTGCTGGTAGTTGAGGTGCACACCACACTTTGTTAAAAGAAATAAAGCTTTATTGTACTTTTCAAAAGAATGACTTTATGAATAATTATGATCAAATGTATTTTTGTTGTTTGATTCCTTGATTCCTTCAGTGTTTGAGCTTTTATTTTGTTGCACAATTTCTGTGCCACAAGTAGATTTTTATAAATGTACTGTATGGAAATTTGAAACGAAATGCTAACGCAAATCAAACAGGTCTGTCTAGGCACCATATGGGGTGTGTATGGGGGGGCTCAGCAACACCTTTAAAACTGCTATATCCTACTTGAATGGTGGACAGGAAGGCTAATCTTAACCAGTCCCATTTTCAGGTCACCACACCTTTGGGGTCTCTTGTATAACATGTTTTATGTGTCTCTCAAACATGGAGGCCGAGTTGAATTTCAGCTGCGTTTCAGACCTCGCGAGACGTCAGAAATAAGACTGGATTTTCCTCAATGTTGATGCAATACTACCCTGGTATACTCGGTGTGTACAACTATACCATTTTGTTACAATAAACGTATTACTTAACTGAACGCTTTTGGAACAGTTGTTGTTCCTTAACTCAAGTAACTTGTTTGAAATAGATCACGAGTAAACTTCTGAGTAAACTAAGACTATTTATTAACCAGAATTACAAACTACAGAGATACAGTGAAGGTAGATGATGTTGAGCTGGCTGGGGTGGGAGAGGTCCCACTCCCATATTTGTATACAATGATATGCAAATACAGTTTTACCACAAGGTATCTACATGAGCCTATCACATTATTTAGAGATGACCAAGGTGTGAAAAGAGGGTCAGTCCATATATGATGTCATTCAGGTTATAGGTCAGGTCACAGACCGCAAGAAATTACCATGTGGCCTAAACAAAGAGTCATAAAATCCTAGCCCCCCCCCTCATAGCCAGGAGAATCTAAAGGCAGATTATACAGATCCATACATTCTATACAGTTTATGTGTGTATGTGTGTTGTCAAACTATTCCACACAGTAAGACATATGATCTCATAAGGGTGAATTGCATTTTAGCCCCTTTCCCCTTGTTTTTTTTGTAGTGTCCTTTGGTCTTTAGAAAGCTGCTTAAATACAACGCAGTATTATAATTCTGATCATATAAGTAAACAGCACTGACCGATCTGCATAAAAAAAAAACAGGTCACAACATTTGCAGCGAATAATCTCCCTTTTTACTCCTCTCTCCTTATTCTACCTTTCATTCATGAGTAGCTTTTATTCAAAGATCATTTCAAGGGTGTGCTGTGCACAAACCCACGTATAAAGCAACTGACTCCTCACGAGCACACTGTGATGCGTGCCTTGGGTTGCCCTGACATCATCCTATAGGCCAGATTCACCGGTTCTGTGAGGTTAGCCTTGAAGGTGTACAGGTGAATCTTCCCGCTCCCGTACGGGCTGATGCTGTAGAAGCTCAGTCTGTAGGTGTTGAAGCTGAGCCTGATCTCCAGTCTCTGCAATGACGAGGTCTTCTTCAGCGGGACGGCGTGGCCCTGCTCGAACGCTCGGAGCAGGTTATCGTACCACATCAGGCACCAGGAGCTCCGGCTGCTCTCCAGAGCGCTCGCTAGCCCGCTACGCCCTAGCTTCCCGCCGTAGCACACCCCTATGATCCAGGGGGAGCCTTCAACCTCCACCTCCCAGCAGTGCTCGCCCCCGTAGAAGACCTGGGAGCTGAGGACCTGGAGGAAGCTGCTGAACCTCTGGGGTAGGGCTGGGTACGTCTGCTTGGTGGCGCTGAAAGTGACCGTCTTCAGGTCCTCCGATAGGACCAGGCTGGGATGGGCCGTGTCAGGGTCAAATGTCACCTCTGAGGGGTTGAGGACGTTCCGTAAGGAGCGTTGGGCCACCCCGAGCCCTGCCCTCAACTCTGAATTCTTCTGCTCCAGCTCGGAGCAAGCACAGCCCAAATTCATTTTGGACTCCACTTCGTCCCCCATATCCACCATAGGCTGCGTCATCAGCTCCGCGATGCGTGGCTGTACCCTCTGGAGCTCGTCGCTAAACGCAGCCCCATCCTCCTCAGCCAGGAGGGCGTTAGCCTGCTGCTGGGCCTCCCGGAGCTCCTCCCTGAGCTCGGTGGCTCGATGCACACGACCGCTTAAACTCTCCTCCCCGGGGCGCAGCTCCCCCTCGATCAGCTCCGTCACGCCCTCACCGTAGCTCAGCACCAGCTCCGTCATCTGCACCAGCAGTCCGACTGCTCTGCCTCGCAGCTCGGCGTTAGCGGCCCTGGCCTTCGCCTCCCTCTCCTCCTCCTTCCTGACTGCGTCCTCGGCCATCTGCAGCCTGTGCGTCAACTCCGTCACCTGAGATGCTAGTCTGGCTTTGGGTTCGGCCGTTTCCGCCTCGGCCGCTTTGACGTCGGCTGGTTCTTCGTTCAGCCGGGGGTCGGGGGTCACTGCCACTGCCGTTCCTGTTCCCCTGAGCTGTGGCTCCTCCCACTGCCCTTTCAGACAGCTCTCCTCATAGCTTTGGTTGTCGGAGGCCTCTGTCCCCCGGCGGACCTGGACCTTCCCAGCTGTCGCTTTGTAGCTTGCGATGATGTTGCACATCTTGAAGTTTTTCACGAGGACGCTGGCTCCCTGATACTCTGCCTGGCACTCGGGGCAGTGGTGGTGGGCGACGTCGGTCACCATGGCCTTCTGAAGGCAGGCGAGGCAGTAGACGTGCCCACAGGGCAGACTCACTGGCTCTGAGAAGAGTTGCAGGCAGATAGGGCAGCTCAGCTCCTGTGCCAAGGGTCCTTCAGCCTCACACAGTGACATGGTGGTACTGACAGGCTCTGGAATGCACAATAAAACAGTGAAAGAAGGAGGTAAACAAAAACTAGGCCAGAACAATGAGATAAGCTAAATGCAATGTACAAGAGGAACATCGAGGACCATCGGGTACCCCTGGTATGAAGTTTCACTAATGCCATTTTGCACTGAGGTAAAGGACAGGAATTTCCTCAATTGAATTAAGACAACACTCACACAACTCTGATTAGACGTGAGGGCATTCCATACTTTGACTAACAATCTGCTTGCTGATAACGACAATATTCCTCTGTAGTTTCACACTATACCACATACATCCAACTGCACAACAATTTGTTATTATAGGCTAAGTGCATGGGTCTGGTAATTTATTTGATTTAATCTGATTAGTAGACAGAGAAAGGCTGTGGCGCAGGAGGTAGAGGCTGGTGGAGGTAGAGGCTGTGGCGCGGGAGGTAGAGCCGGCGTCTAATGATCACAAGATCGGCAGTTCGAGCCCCGGCTGGCTGGCCACATGCCCGGAGTTGCATGGTAGCTTGCCGCCATTGGTGTGTGAATGGGTGAATGAGAGGCCATTGTAAAGCACTTTGGAATAAGGCGCTATATAAATCAGTCCATTTAACATGGTCTGCAGTTCTTCTGAGAGTGAGGAATAGTCTTTGTGGGAGCTAAACAACCATGTGGGAGCTAAACAACCATGTGGAAATAAACAACCATGTGGAGCTAAACAACCATGTGGGAGCTAAACAACCATGTGGGAGCTAACCAGGAGGGTATTCCACGAAGGTCGATTATCTTCTAATCCGCGATAAAGTTATAATCGGAGCCCCGCGGTGGTGTAGCGGTCTACGCACTGGCCACTAGTGCATGCTGCCCACCGGGGCCGGGGTTCGTATCCCGGCTCGCCAGATCCAGATATGGCCGAGGCACACGGGAAGCGGCATATTGGGCGGCCGCTTCCGAGGGCGGTATAGGAGTATTTCTGGACAAGGATCCGTCGCGCAACACCGCCCCCTGGGTGCCGGAATAACGGTGCTGGGCTCGAGGAGCCAGTCAGCTAGTCTGCCTGGCGGCCTCTTCTGGGACTGCCGGCCACGGGGTCGTGCGGCGGATCCTATGCAATAGGCAGGGGATAATTGGATGCTAGGTTGGGTTCAATTGGCTACCAAATTGGGTGAAAAAGGGATAAAATCTGAAAAAAAATAAAAAAATAAAAAAAAGTTCTAATCGGCGATAATTTTATCTTGCATTCGGTTCCATCAATGTGGCTCAAATAATTCGCTGCTTGGTTGCTATGCAACATATCCTTCTGAGTAATTCTGGTCCCGAGCAGACTTACAGGCTGGCTAAGGTAATGCGTGTGTCATGGTTTCTTAGGTTTTCATTTTGGAGACATCTAGTGGACATTTTATGACATTACATTCGTTACTGCCTTTATTCAGTGTATATCGGTTTATGGAACATTAGTCACATGACGAACATTAGTCACATGACGTGAGCACACTGTTCAGACGTGATAGCTCGTAGCAGCAGCTAGCTGAGAGAAAAAGCTCCGGAGAATCTCTTTATTTACATTCTTGCCCTGGAAAAGGCTTTGCTTGTAAGTTGCCTTTTCTTTTCTTGTTTAACTACAATGTATAATGTATATGTTTATAAATACATAGCTTATATTATTTAAGTATAACTATTTGTATTGCTATATTGATATTATATGTTGGCTACATACTGTTGATGTTGAAAGTGTAACAGTATAGTTTTGAGCATTACAGTAATTGTACTCTTATGTTTATTTACAGTTTTACAAAATAACCAAACGACCACTCATGTTTCTGAGGATTTAGTAAACAACTGAACTTTACTCCAGCGTCTGAGGATTCATTGATGTGTCAGTGTGTGTTCGCTATCTGTTGAAGTTGCGCCCTGGTTACGCGCAGTGGGAACAGAATAGCGTGCGTCAAAAAAGGCTCACAGGCGGAAACTACATCCCGAACGACAGTTCCTCAAGTGTCTTTTAGGAAATATTAGTTCCCACTTCACACGAGATAGATAGATAGATAGTTTGACTGTGTGATAGATAGATAATTTGATAATTTGAAAGTGTGATCGATCGATAGATAGATAGTTTGATTGTGTGATAGATAACCTGATATTTTGGAAGTGTGATAGATAGATCGATAGATAAATAAATTAAAAAGTGTAAAAAAATAAATAAAATAAATAGGTATGTCTATCAACTTGCATTGCTTTTGTCACAGCGGTCTGGCTGGCGCAGTGGTTAAGGCAACCAGTTAGAGTTCCGAAAGGTTGCCAGTTCGAGACTTGATTTTAGTGATTCTTTATTTATTTTTTTACATTTAACCGAAACCTTCATGCAAAGGCTTCAAACACCATTGTAATCGTGTCAGTTCTTGTAAATTAGCCTGCACCATAATTTTATAGCCTACATACTTTTTTAGATGAGATTTTAGATTAGATTCAGACAACGAAATGCAGTAAAAAGTGTGTCTGAAGAGGGATTTGAACCACCAACTTAAAATTACGAATAAATACTATGGCAGCGGTCGATACCACTAGGCCAGCGGTTCCCAACCTGTGGGCCGCGAGAGTACTGCAAGTGGGCCGCCAAATCGTGGGCAAAAAAATGTTGTATTGACGTTTTTTTGTTACAAAAACGTTTTAATTTTAAAAAGATAAAAAATCTTGGATTTAACAGCCTTGATCGGATTGTGTGTGGTGTGCGCTGATATTTCCATTCGTAAAGAAGAAGTCAGCTGGCTTCTTGATTGGCTACATTCCATCCCGGACTCGCGAACAGGGTTGCCAGATGGGATCGACATTTTCCACCCTAACCACAGTCTAAAACCACTAATTCCACCCCAAAAACCCGAGCCCATCTGGCAACCCTAGTCGGGAGTCGGGAGTTGCCCACACACATAAGGATGTTTGGTCGTAAATATTATACACATACAACATTTACGATCTTGGTATTTGATCACCTGCTATATAAAACATCGCCGCTCGGCTTTAATGGTTTAACCGCTATTTATTTTCCAATTTTTTGTCACGCTCCCTCTAGTTTTTGGTCAAATTACGTCATTGTTTTGAGCGCTCGTGCGCGTTTCATGCGCGTGCACGCGAACAAAAAAGTCGCGCGCTGCTGAGTGGGCCGCGAATACTGGACATATCTGTAAAGTGGGCCGTGAGTCCTAAAAGGTTGGGAACCGCTGCACTAGGCCATTGTGACGGTATGATGGCTTGTAGCCTGCTGCTGATATCACCACAGTAGTACATATTCATTTATAAAAATATGAACATATAACAATAACTGGGGCTAGTATGACCTACGCATTTAATCGGTCAGCAATTTCTTGCCAAACCATTTCCCTCGCCTTGTTAATTGCGGCAGTATTGCACTATTTTACATCTTATTTTTCCGTCTTCATAAAGATCAATAATTCGGAATGCTGCGCAAATGTAGGACCCCTGCAGAGTGGAGTATCTTCATTTCGACAATCGACTCTTCGGGGCTCTTTATGTCTGCGTGCACGCGCCCATATCGAGGATTTCTAAGCCGGTGTTCTGTGAACACTCATGACACAAGCCTGATCCTCGTTCGAGGAATCACCTGAGGCTTGAATTCCAATCCCGAGTTGCCTGATCGCCTGATTTATTTTAATCGCCGATATACTAATCAACGTTAGTGGAACGGCCCCCTGCTAAACAACGCTCGGTTGCCTAGAAACATTCATTGGCCTATAAACTCCTCAAAAAAAGTTTGGAAACGTTATTTCGGTCGATTATTCCTCCCCTTTAATAATACCAATTGGTATTGTATTTTATATCGTTGGAAAGCCTGATTAGTCACCTTTACAACGAGGTACAACTTGTAAGGATCATGCATTCGTAGAATGAGCAACACAGCTAACCGTGTGGGCAGCGGCCCAACAACATTTGCCAAAATGGTATTGGTTGGTATTCACTCTCGTTTTGAGTTGCTTGGTGGATTGGATGATTCCACTCTCCCACAGTAATAAGGAAAAAACAACACATATTGGCCATCTTACACGTTATTCATTTTACACTGTCAGGGACCGTTAATAATAATTGGTATTATTAAAGGGGAGGAATAATCGACCGAAATAATGTTTCCGAACTGTTTAGTTCGGACTGTTTAGTTTTCAGTCATCGGGATCTCTGGCATAGGGCGTTGCAGTAACATATAACTTTCGATTTCCACGGAATGACTAGTGTAGGTAGTTATCAACAGCTGCTAATGATACTACCTTGTCTTTCAGTTTTGTTGTTTTATTTCAACTTGCCCCGAAAACTGTATAATTCTTATGAAAAATAGTATTAGTAGCATGCACAGATCGATAGTGACTGTACTAAGTGCGCACCTGTCGCGTTGCTTCCGCGGCGGCGGGTATCTCACCACCTGCGCAAGAATTCTAGGAAGATAAACGATGGAATTTTACATTAAAAATATTACGTTTACAATATTTCTTCTAGAAATATCAATGTATACAGCCGGACATAAACAAAACGCTCGCTGTCTCCGGGGCAGTTTATTTCCATGTCTACTTCCTGATCCATGGCCAGATCAAAGGTCCTCCAGATGCACCAGACAGCGTTGGGACACAAAGTCAATGTTTGCAGTAGACTGGGGGTCATATAAACTATGTCACACACAGCTGTGCATGTCGCTGTTTGTGTTAGTAAAGGCTGTATGTTAACGTTCTTGTTTCTCACAAAATACAACCACATTATGAATAGCCTACATGTAGCCTGTATCATGATGGGTGTTATTATGGTAGTTCACATTATAGTCTAGCAGCAAGTCCTCAAAAAAGGCTTTAGTTTTCGAGATACCCCTACCCGAGGTAGAACAAATGACTTTGTTAACTTGAGAATGATCACTCTTTTCCTCTTCAGATTTGCTGAGGTATGAACCAGGTGGCTGTCCTACATCCAGGGGCGGACTGGTATAAAAACAGCCCTGGCATTTGCGACACAACAGCCCTATTTCCAAACGCAACACGCAACACGGATTGTTAACATAAAAAGTCAGAGGACAGATGCCAAACTACCGACATGTTTGCTGTAATTATATGTATTATCAGTAGGCAGTCATCAGTCAATATCTCTTTCAATAGCCTTTTCACACCGAATGTACTTTTTTGTGCTATTTTCGGCCCAATACATGCGAATTTCGGTGCATTCCTACTTCCATCTACACTTGCTCCCTGCATCCAGTTGTTGCACATTAACTGCATCGCTCTCATCAAATTCCCCCATTCTGAAAATGAAAGCAGTGTAACGTTAACTGCTGTTATAAACGGAATGAGGTGCGTGTCCACTGGCGATATAGAACTGACTACGATAGTTATGGAGATATACTCCAGTTCTACATCGTGGAGCTCCGCCCCATAGGGGAGCTCTGCTCCTATTGGTTTACCCCGCTACCTAAAGCTCTGCTCCTATTGGTTTACCCTGCTACCTAAAGCTCTGCTCCTATTGGTTTACATACTCCAGTTCTACATCGTGGAGCTCCGCCCCATAGGGGAGCTCTGCTCCTATTGGTTTAGGGCCCTGGGCATCCGCGATGCAGAACTGCGTGGATGGCCCGGCCGCGTCCTAACGATTCCCACCGTAGTTGGGGTAGACCACGCCCACACCACGCCCACGCCACGCCACGCCAACTTCTGGAATATGTAGGGGTGTTCTCTGTATCTTGTTCTTCCGCCCCGCAGGCTGCATCCCTATGGAAACGGCATACATTTTCGCGGACTGCGTGGCTATTTTAATCCAACCCCATTGGATTTTAGCTTGTGACGTAACACGGGGTGCACGATTAGATATAGGTTACCCATCTCTGTATGCAACTCGGCGGCGCTGAGTGTGCCGCGGGCCAACGGTCAATGTTCGCCGCGGGCGCGGCTCTCATTGCCCTGTGGGCCCTGGAAAGCGCGCCTAAAAAAAAAAACACCCCTACATATTCCAGAAGTTGGCGTGGTCTACCCCAACGACGGTGGGAATAGTTAGGACGCGGCCCGGCCGATATAAAATGTTTTGGGCCGCGGTCTGCTGAAATAAGTTATTTTCAATGAAAATCACCAGAGACAAAATTACAAATATATATATTTTTTTTTTATATAATACATTCTGAGCGGCCCAGAGTCTCGCGGCCCTCCTGGCATTTGCCAGGCTTGATTGATTGATTGATTGAAAACTTTATTAGAAGGTTTGCAGAAGTAGGTACATGAAAGTACATATTACATACAAGGTCAATCTAAAAGGATAAAAACCCAAGAAAGCCACTGGCTTATTTCAATTGGGGTCCTTGATTTTCAATTCATCGTTACATGTAAGACAGACATAAGAAAAGAACTAGTACTATCTACATGATAATACAGACAAATAACTATTACTATCTACAAGATAAACGTACATCCATCATGGGAAGAACAATACAACAAAACATAAAGTATGTACAGCGGGTAGGACAGGTGGGGACATACACCACAGGTGGGGGCGGGGGACAAAACACAAAGTATGTACAGTGGGTAGTTCGGGTCTTTTAATCTGATTTTTGTTTTAGAGGGTCCAGTTACGGATTGCAGCCTCCTGTAAATGTTTTTTGAGAGTGGTTTTGAAGGTGGGCAGTGTTTTGCACTCCTTTAAGATTATAGGAAGGGCGTTCCACATCTTTACTGCATAGTTTGCAAACGAGTTTAAACCCTTGTTTGTGGTGCAACGCGGTTGAACGTGGTTCGTGGAGCTTCCTCTGGTGTTGTATGTGTGGACGTTGTTCACTTTTTGGAAGTATGTTGACAGGTACTTGGGTGTCTTTGTGGTGTAGCGTATCTTGAAGACCAGGCCCAGTGCAAGCTGCTGCACTCTGTCAACTACTCGTAGCCAATCAAGGCTCAAAAAATGAGCAGCGGTTAGATGTGTCCTAGGGTTGAGGCCTAGCAGAAGCCTAACCAGTTTATTTTGGGCTGTCTGGAGTCTTGTTTTATGGGCCTTTGTGGTTCTATAGTACCATGATGTTACGGCATAGTCGAAGTGACATTGAATGAGAGCTCCTGATAGGGTTCTCAGTGTGTTTTTACTGACAAGTGAGGATATCCTGTACAAGAATCTAGTTTTATGGTTCACTTTTTTGATTACTTTTGCTGCCATTTTATCTCCGGAAAGATTTGCCTCTAAGATGGAGCCCAGGTATGTAATATCCTCTTTTCTTGTGATATTAATGTTACCCACTTTTATTTTAAAATTTTCAGCCTTTCTGAGTTTAGATGGGGATCCGTATAGGATGGTTTCAGTTTTACCTAGGTGTATTGATAGTTTATTGTCAGCTAGCCAGATGCAGATTCTACTCAGTTCAGTGCTTAGCGCTTTTTCCACCTGCAATATGTCCCTGTCAGAGACCAGCAGAGCCGAGTCATCCGCGAACAGGAACAAATTGCAATTACATGCTGATGACATGTCATTCACATATATTAGGAACAGTAAAGGTCCCAATATGCTTCCTTGTGGAACGCCGCAGGTCACTGGGAGGGGGGGGGACAGTGTTCCGTTCACACTAACCACCTGTTCCCTCCCCTCTAAGTAGGATTGCATCCAGCTCACCGATGTTCTATCGAACCCAATTGCTTTCAGTTTATCTAACAATATGTGGTGATCTACTGTGTCGAAGGCCTTCTGGAGGTCCAGCATGACCATGCCGCAGTACTTGCCCGAGTCCACCTCATGGTTGATGTGGTCGTTCAAATAGAGAAGGCATGTGTCAGTGGAATGGGATGTTCTGAATCCTGATTGAAATTCATACATCAGATTTTTTTCGGTAAGGTACCTATCAACCTGTTCATAAACTATTTTTTCCATAAGTTTCGAGATGGAATTAAGAATAGAAACAGGTCGGTAGTTGCCTGGGTCTAATTTGCTTCCTTTTTTATACAGTGGGGTTACCCTTGCTATTTTAAAGTCAAGGGGGACGTGTCCCTGTTTGATGGAGAGGTTTATTATGTGGGTGATGATTGGGGTAATGGAGGCAGCTGAGTCTTTTAGAAATCTGGCTGGAATATTGTCATGGCCCGTGGCCTTTTCTGAGTGTAGAGCGCCTAGCTTTTTAAACACCTCATCGTTTGACACCATGGAGAGTTTAAAATCATCATTGCGTACACCCAGTTTATTGTAGAACGCACGGATGTGCTCTACACCATAACGCCCTGAGTGGGGTGGTAGATTGTTAACTAATTTAGTGGCTATGGTTGTAAAGAAAGTGTTTAAGCACTTAGCCACATCCAGCTTGTCTGTAAGGAGAGAATCACCAGATTTTATGCTGATGTTTGTAGACCTGGTTTTGAGTTTTTGACTGCAACCTAGTTGGCTATTAAGTAGCTTCCAAAGGTCACGTGGTTTGTTTAAGTTTTCTTCGATTTTGTTATCGAGGTATTCTTTCTTAGCAGATTTGGTCATGGTAATTACCTGATTGCATAGTTTGTTGCATTGTTTTTTAATTTTCTCAAAGTGGGTTTTGTGATCTTCGTTTAAGTGTTTCACTAATTTTGATTTGCATTTTTGAACTTCAGAGCATTTTAGGTCTCTGACTTTCATAGCATTTAGAATGTCCGAATTCATCCATGGTTCCGATCGGGCTTTAACCCTGGTGGTTCTCATGGGGGCTATACTGTCAATAATATTTAGGAATTTGGTTTTGAAACCTAGCCATGCCTCTTCAACCTGTGTGCATTTTAGTTCATCTAACCAGTCTTGATTCTCCAGTTTATGGTTTAAGGCCTCACTAGAATAGGATTTAAGGGATCTAGTGGTTACAGTTTTATGACCGCCAGCCTTGGGTTTATGTTTTTTACGAGTGCAAAAGATCATGTAATGATCACTTAACCCACATACAATAACCCCACTCTTGGAGATTTTGGACTCATCCGATGTTAGAATGAGATCTATGGTGGTTTGAGTAGAAATACACACCCTAGTGGGTTTGGTAATTTGTTGACGGAGACCGTGTAATTCAGAAAACCTAGTGAAGGATTTGAAAACGGATGCTTCATTTCTGAGCATGTCCGTGTTCAAATCTCCAATAAGAATCTTTTCCACACAGTCAACGTCATCCAAGCACCCCTCAAGAATATCATAGAAATCATTCTGATCGGGAGGTCTGTAGATAGTACCAACCAGCACCGGTTTTGCTTTGTTAAAGATAATTTCAACCCAAACAGATTCTAATTTGTCACGATTCAGGTCATCACGGGTGTTAAAGATAATATCGTTGTGAATGTACATGCAGACACCACCCCCATACCTGTTTCTGTCGTTTCTGATGACTGTGTAGTTTCACTATTTCAGCTTGCCCGGTGGCCAGTCCGCCACTGCCTACATCACCAAATAGTCAGACAACTATTTACCTAAATAAATACTGAATTATAGTCTTGTAAACTTAGCTTTAGTTTAGACGGAAATTGCACTTTTTGGTGATAGGAACATAGGACTCCATCACTTTTCTCTCATTTATCAGAAAAACTGAAATCCCCCCAAAAATGTACCATTACTGAATTGTCTAGGGTGCTATTGAACACTAACCAGTAGTTGTATGGAAATATCTCATACAGTTCTATGGCAAATGAGATTTATTTAGACACCTCTTCTTCTCTGATACAGTCAAATTCTGAATGGGGGATAAGTGGCATAATAGCCTATAAGTTAAGAATGCTCACTCTGATGGTCATCATATTTGGAGAGGGAAATACCAGGTGGCTGAACCACATCACCAAATAGTCAGAATAAGAGTAACCCAATAAAATAAAGATGATTAGTTCTAAATGGCAAACCTCTAAAACATAGGTGTAAATAGTACAGGTTTTATTGAAACTGGAACCTTAATTCAAACTTGTTGTGCTCAGACCATGCATAACAAATGTGCAAATCAATGAAAAGAAATTAGAGATGTAAAGGCTACAGCTTTGGAAAACGACAATTCTAAAAGGGTTAACAGCATACTGCTCTCTACATAATATCACCTCTGACTTACATATATCTCTGCACTTGCTGAGAGAAAAACTGTTTGTTCTAGCTGAGGTCAAATTGATCTTAAAATTTAGGGAAAATGGCTTTCAAAAGTGCATAATGTGCATCGGCAATTGGATAGTTACATTACATGCGTGTTACATGGCATTGTTGTGAAATCTCAAAAAATGTTTAAATCAATAAATAGATGTGTGGATAGAGAGAGACGGTCTGTCATTTTTTTGGACATTATGTAGAGGGGAGACACATGCTCTGTCTGGGGGTTTAGAGAGGTGTCCTACTGCTGTCATGATAGAAAATGCCCCCCAGAACCCGCCCCAAATATTTTCCTATTTTCCAAACACACAACAATGCGAGTGACATGGTTTCTTTCTCAGTCCCTGATGCAGATCCTAGACAAGCAGGAAAAGAGTGCAGTGACCCTGCAGTGGGCAGGCCCAGCAGAACTGAGCCCAAATGGAGTGAGCTGTGGAGGAAGAGGGGTAGAGGTGGAGAGGGAGGGGGGGTGCTGCACACTTGGGGCTGGGTAGAGGGGCGGACTAGGGACTGAAGTGAAGAGGGGAAGCTCAAACTAGAAGACAAGGCAACCAGTCCAAGGATAGAGAGGATAGAGGGACTACAGGTGACAACAACCAGACGCAACCTTTTACTACCACAAAGAGGTCACAAAGAGGACCAATTAGATGATTCCATACAGAGATAGCTGAAACAAACTGAGATACAGCGAGGGGCCAAAGGTTGGCCACTTCTGAATAAACCATTTAAACAGCATAGGTGCAGCAAGATGACACCTTATGCTGTAAATGGTTAGACTACATTCAGAATAACTGATTTCTGTTATTTTAAATGTCACAGATTCCTCTGAACGGTTGTTTGGCAGCCATCCTCTTTGAGCAGGTTTGGTGTGACTGGTAGGGTGGGGGGGTTAGGCGTGCTGGTTCCTGCTGGTTGTTCTCAGTGCCAGATGCAGTAGGGGATGGGTGAGTCGGGGGGAGGGGGGTTTAGGGGAGCAGCGGACAGGTGGAGGGAAGGGGGTTCTCGATTAAAAGCAGTGGTTGAGTATCAGGCCAAATGAACAGCCAATTGTTGATTCAAATGTTCTATGAAATGGCATGTAGTTGGATTTTTTTTATTTTGACTAATTTATCATGAAACATCTCGCAAACAAAACAACAGAAGATTAAATCATTCATGTTTCTAGTTGCTATGTGATGAGGCAGCTTTGTGACAAATTGTTTTGTTCTATATACAGGGTTCCCACACTTTTTCACCAATGATTTTCCAAAACTTTTCCATAACTTTTCCATAATATTTTACCTAATTTCCATGACTTAGTTTATAGAGCGCAATAATGAGCCTCAGCAGTGTAGCAAAAATGTAGCATGGTTAATGTAAGGGAAGTTGTGTCTATCCAACATTACCACCTATCCTGGGGCATTGCGCAATCGCGTTGGAGTCTATGGCACCCATACAGGTGCAGTGCAATAAATTAGAATATCGTGGAAAATGACTTGGATTCTGTGCCTCTCCGCTCTTCCTCCAGCCCCGACCAAATGAACATACTTTTCAGAAGGCCGACATTTCTGTATTACATTATTTTTTTTGGTTTTATCATTCTAATTTTTCTGAGATACTGACAGACAACTTACAGCTCATTCGTTTTCATGAGCTGTAAGCCATAATCATCACAATTACAAGAAATAAAGGCTTGCAATATGTCACTTTGTGTGTAATGAATCTATAGCCTATTATATGAGTTTCACTTTTTGAATTGAATTACTGGAATAAATTTACTTTTCTTTTTTACTTACATGCTTTTCCATGATATTCTAATTTATTGAGCTGTACCTGTATTCTTGTATTCAATTATGCATTGAAGTGAATGTAGCATTTATCAACAAACAACAACAAATAACCAAATGCTACAGTATTTACATGCTCAAGAAAGCAAAAACATTGAAGAGGTAACAGATTAATATATTCAAGACAATCAGATATTCAACAATTACAAATAATTGTTCACTTCAGTAGCTCACATGTCAATCAATCAATATCATATATCAATAAAATAGAATAAATTACAGTCTGGTACAAGAGCAATCAATGCCTCATACAGCATTAGGCTACACAACAATCTGAGACTAAAACCTGGAACATGGAATCTGGAACCGCACGTATACTAACAAGGGCTAGGCTACTGTAGGCTGTAATGAACAGGAAAAACCACCATGGCCTACCATGACAAATCACTCAACATAACAGTATAAAACATAAGTGGAATGCGACAGATATACTTACTTTAGTTTTAACAATGTGTATGCACATACAATGACTACCGAGTGTCTCCTGCTTTCGTTGCTGTTTGGTACTAAACTGTGTCTACTCACTCTTCATTTCTTTTAGTTTCTCATCGATTTGCTTTTCAATGTCCAGAAGACTTGCTTTCTTTTCTTTGGCTGAACGGCGCAGGCTGTTAGACTTTGCAATGAAGGTTAGTTTGCTAGTGGTCTCTGCCTTGTTTGCATATTCATCTGCAGCTTTCTCCAGGGCGTTGGCATCAGCCTCAACTCTAGCTCTCTTTTTTTTCAGTTCACCCAGTTCATCCATGAGAGACTTTCTTTTCATGTCAAGAGTCTTTCTATGTCTCTCTCTCTTTTGCTCATCAAGGTAGGTACAATACTTCTGCCTTGCACATGCAGCTGATATAAGCAGTTATTTTGTGATCGGAACTTCACACACTCCTCCAACTGCCCTAATGTGGTCGATAATGAGTCTCTGGGCCACCAAGGTCTGTTCCTTCAGATTCTCTACCTCAACTTCTTTATTGACAGAGAAACCCCTCTCCACACTTGCCTGTCCATGGGACATCACAAGAAGCACCTTCACCACATCCCAAAGTCTTTTGAATTCAGTGCTAGAAACGCCCTGTACTCTCTCAAGACATCATCACACACTGACTCATTCACTTGATTTGCAGTGACAAGGGTTTGCAGGACTCTTTTCATTTTGATCACACACTGCTCTTTGTGAGCAACCATTTGTCTGGGATCTAGACACTGCCCCCAGGGGTCTATTGTTCTATTTTCCCAATTTTAATAATTTTAATTTGTAATAAGCTTATGTAATCCCAAATGGAACTATCAAGTGTTGCATATCATTGTATTCAGCGCAAAATGCTCTTTTGTGGTATGTTATCATATATAATTTTAGGAGACAATGGGCCAGTTTCACAGACAAGGCTTAAGCCTAATCCTAGACTAAAAAACATCTTCAATGGAGATTTTACATTGAAAGTGTGATTTAGTCCAGGACTAGGCTTAAGATTTGTCTGTGAAACCGGCCCAATGTGTATTTCAAAATGACCACAAAAGCAACATACAAAATAAAACAAAAAACAGTTCTAAAACTTTACAATATGTATTGATTACAAACTGTACAGAATGAGAAGACTTTTGGATGTTGAAAATTGTTCTATGAGGCCTTAGGTATAAATACACTAAAATAAAACACTCCACACAAGTATATAACTATAGACAAAACTGTTAGCTCAGTTCACAGACGTTTTTGGACAGAATTCACATTTCAAAGCAGTTTCTTATTCATTTCTTTGTATGTGTCTGAAAGCCCTGTGGAGGACATGGTGCGTTCTGGTCTGAAGGTGCAGCTAGACTGTGGACAGAAACTAAACAATGGTCCTTTTGAAGCCAACTGGCCCAGATTTATTTCCTGCTAAGGGACTAAGCAATAATAAGAATATAAGAACATCAAAACTAATGAACCTCCTCCCTTCTCCAGGCCACATTACTATACTGACCCCCAGCAGTGTTTTTCATCTCTTGTCTTCTCTCCTCACCACGGCATCGCGAACTATACAAACTAATTATTATAGGCTATACGATAGCCAGCAAGTAGGACGAATCTGCAAATCACATGGATAGGCTGTGATATACAAAAAGATCTACCTACTGCCGATCATTATTATGTAGCATTAGCGAACAAGCAAGTTAGGTGGCATCGCACTACATGAAAACATTACCTCCGATTGTCTCGTCGATATAGAGACTTCTGGTTGGTCTAGACGAGGGGGTGGGCTCTACTTGTAGCTACAATGTAGGTTTCACCATACAATTTATTGTTTATATGCGGAACGATAGCGAAGTTATTATACAACAGTGTTCGTTCCATGTCGCCGGCGACATGCTCGGTGAACATATTTTAAACACAATGTATATTTCCAAAACTTTTCCAAAACAGTTAAGTTAATTCCATAACTTTTCCAGACTGGAAAATAGTTTTTCAAATTCCATAACTTTTCCAGGAATTTCATGACCGTGGGAACCCTGTATATAATAAAGATAATTCTGAAAATATCAATTAGAGATTTTGAAAAAGATTCAATTGAAACCAGGGAAATAATTCTGCTGGTAATATTAATTTGTAGCATTATGTAATCTCCCAGCTGCATTATGACTTATTCTTTTGCAGATAAAGTATGGTACAGGATTTGTGTGCATGGAAAGGTGACGTCTTGTCTTTAGTTTTCCTGTTTTTAAAAATCCCCCAAATGATATTGGATTCTTTGGTGTGGTACTTTTGGATCAGTTCTAGCATGCTTAAACTGTTGAATGGGCATGCGGAAGGATCAGCTGCTTAGCTCTGGATCTTACCCTCATCCCTTCAGAACGTGACCAGTCTCTGAGGGGTCTCAAGGCCCTTCATGTCCTGAGTGATGTAATGGGCCCTAGGTGGGAGTAGCCCAGCGCATTAGCTTAAGGTTTAGATTAAGGTTCCAGTTTCAATAAAACCTGTACTATTTACACCTATGTTTAGAGGCTTGCCATTTAGAACTAATAAACTAACCACTTATCCCCCATTCGGAATTTGACCATATCAGAGAGGTAGGCCTATGTCTAAAGAAATCAAATTTGCAATAGAACTGTACTAGGGGGTTAGGCGTCCATACAACTACTGGCTAGTGTTAAATAGCACCCTAGACAATTCAGTAATGGTAGCCTATATTTTTTAGGGATTTCAGTTTTTCTGATAAATTAGAGAAAAGTGATGGAGTCCTATGTTCCTAGCACTAAAAAGTGCAATTTCCATCTAAACTAAAGCTAAGTTTACAAGACTATAATTCAAATCAAAATCAAATCAAATTTTATTTGTATAGCGCATTTCTTACAAGATGCAACTCAATGCGCTTCACACAATGAAAATGTTCAGTCAATCAGTCAATCAATCAATCAATCAATACTGACAGAGCCGCGAGCAGGCAAAAGTAAAAAACCTGTATACTATGTAGCCAGGAAAAATTCCCTTGCAGCCCTCTACCAATAGAGCGACTACTAGCCAGTTTGCTTACCAGTACCCAGCGGTCCCCCAGGGGAGGCCAGGACCACCGGCACAAAGCAAGCAAGCAAGGGCAAAAACCTGTACACCATGTATCCAGGAAAAATTCCTTGCATATTATCGGCGTACACACTGTCCATAAATTTTGTGTTGTATTTGCATCGTTCTGCATCCAGTATGGTCACAGGTCCTGCCAAAAGAGAAACTTAAGCACAGTTATGATGCAACAACACAATAGAGACAATAAAGATGACAGCAATACAACCTGATGGTGGTCCTGGTACACCCTTGTACCGGTTCCAGTACTGCTCTAGGTGCTATTTGGAGCTGACAGTGCCTCATCAGCACCCGGGTCCATTTTCCTGTCAACACAAATCTCAAAACACGAGTATGGTGTAATGGCCTAGTGATCCTAGTTCTATAATGTCCAATGTCTCCCTTAGTATCAAAAGGCGACATTGAATAAGTAGGTTTTGAGGTCACGCTTAAAAATGTCCTGAGTTTTAGACAACCTCAGGCCCTCAGGTAGGGTGTTCCACAATCTAGGAGCATATATGCTAAAAGCTGATCCTCCAAATCTCTTTGTCCTAGCCTCTGGCACTATTAAAAGTACCGTGCCACTAGACCGTAGGGGTCTAGCTGGTGTGTATCTTATGAGCATGTCCACCATGTAATTGGGTGCATCACAGTGAAGTGATTTATAAACTAGTAACAGGATCTTAAAGTCTATTCTATGACTGACAGGGAGCCAGTGTAGTGATCTCAAGACAGGTGTGATGTGCGCTCTCCGTTTGGTCCTAGTAAGGACACGAGCAGCAGCATTTTGAACCATTTGTAGTCTCTTTATCATTTGGGGAGACCTGTCAGGAGAGCATTACAGTAATCTAGCCTACTAGTAACAAACGCATGCATTAATTTTTCAGTGTCTGCCTGGGAGAGAAATGATTGTACCTTAGTGATGTTTCTTAGATGGTAGAAGGATGTTTTAATAGTGTTATTAATATGAGTTTCAAAATTTAGATCTGGGTCAATTATGACACCAAGATTCCTGGCCTGACACTTAGTGTTAAGAGCTAGTGTTTTCAAGTGTGCAGATAATTTCTCTCTCCCAGTTTTCTCGCCAATGATCAATACCTCTGTTTTTTCTTGATTGAGTTGGAGAAAGTTTTGTGTCATCCAAATATTAATATCGGCAATACAGTCTATCAGGTGGTCGATCATCTTGTAGTCGTTGGGAGTTACTGAGATATAAAGCTGAGTGTCGTCAGCATAGCTGTGGTAGTTAACGCTATGCTTATTGATAACAGAACTGAGGGATGGACGGTTTCCAATTATTGAAACCGAAAAACCGTCAAAGACTAAAACCGCGGTTTTCCGGTTAACCGAAAAGGTAAAAAAAAAAAATAAAAAAAAAAAATGCCAATTTCAAATAATTGAGCCCTACTGCTACAATACACTCGTGTCGAACACCATTAAAACACCGTAAGCACAGTCGCAACACATTTAGGCTACTTAGTTTCACAAATATAAGTGGAAAGGCAGACTTTTGTAAGCTACACCATACATGAAAACACATGAACACTTAACACACCAGCTCCGCTGATCCAGGGTGCACGCCTGCACGGAAGATCATCTCTTGGAACAGCGTCTTCATTGAATGAACTGCTTTCTCAATATCTTGGTTCTTAGACAAAGTTTCAGCTGCTGCTCAATGTATTTAAATATTTGAATACTGCTCAATAATCACTGAAATATTAGACTTAGAATTATGCAGTGAACATACTTAAAGCTTTTCATAAAAACCACATGCCGCGAGACTGACTCGTCCTGAACTGTCGTAAGTCAATCAACAAAGAATGCCCCATCAAAATAAAAGTGCCCATGGTAGAGCTGTCAAAATAGAGCTTTCAAAATAAATGTACTAATACAGATAGAGATAAATACAGAACTACCTTTGCGTCACTAAGTGACCGCGTATCTTCTGAGACATGCGTTCTGTCATCACTTTCAGTAGCGCCTTCACACACAGTGGCGCTGTGCACAAACACTCTTGATCCGTATAGCTCTTGTTTTATTATATTGTGGTTTAGTAAATACTGCACTTGGAGTTACATTCAATGCATGATTTGTGCTATAGAACATAAATAAAGTTTGATTGATTGATTGATATCAAATCAAATCACATTTTATTTCTATAGCGCATTTCTCACAAAAGTGACCCAATGCGCTTTACAGAGAGCAGCGAAAATTATCTTATTAAATGTAAGCGAGTAATTGTAAAAAAACCTTTCCTATCTACCAATAACTGAAGGCAACTATCTTTCCCATAGAGTGATTCGTTACCCTTAAATATAATCCCAATTAGATATTAATCCTCAGTTATTCTTCACAACTGACCAAACCTCTCACTCATTGCGCGGCAGATTCAGACTGTATCATTGTTATTTTCACACACGACAAACATGTGACATGTTCCAGTTTTATTCTTTGAGCAACATAGAATATACAATAGAATAGAAAACGTAAACAAAAACATCTATAAATATAAATACAAACGAGTGCAAATTGAGTGCAAGCAGGTAAAACAATTGTGCAAAGATATCACTGATCACATTCATTCTAATTCTAATTCACAACCTATGGCTAATAACTAAATAACAAAAACTGGCAGTAACAAAAAATGAGCATAAAAGCTATTAAAGGCTATTAAATAGTCCGTTAATCGAGGTTCTTCGCAAGAAACACGAGCATGTTCACCTTTTCAGGATTCAGCTGCGCTCGGAACGGACTTACAATTTTGCCTGCTGTGCTGAACACCCGCTCTGAAGGTGAACTTGTGACACACAGTGGCGCTGTGCACAAAGTACACTCTTGATCCGTATAGCTCTTGTTTTATTATATTGTGGTTTAGTAAATACTGCACTTGGAGTTACATTCAATGCATGATGTGTGCTATAGAACATAAATAAAGTTTGATTGATTGATATCAAATCAAATCACATTTGTGACTGCTCCTGGTGTTTCTGGACACCTCTCGGAAATGAGAAAGACGTCAAATTCGTCTTGAAAGTTTTTTGTTTTTTTTCAGATTTTCGTTTTTTTAGCTAACATTCAACTCGAAGATGTGAAGTACCCACTCGTTATTTTTCCGAACAGTTTTACGTTAATTAAATAAGTGTAATCTATAACACAATGACTTCGTTTCTTGTTGTTTGATGGGGATTCATTATCTTTGATGGGGATTTTCTGTGCTTAGTGATTTCAGGTGTAGCAACTTTCAAATACTCATGTCGTCTTCAATTTGTTTCCGATTCCAATGTATGATGCATCATTTGAAAGCTTACAATCTGTAGTTTAAGCACATGTAAAAAACAGAAAAATGACTTCGCCTACAGGTAGCCCTTTTCATTGGCCTGTGTCACATTTTATTTCTATAGCGCATTTCTCACAAAAGTGACCCAATGCGCTTTACAGAGAGCAGCGAAAATGATCTTATTAAATGTAAGCGAGTAATTGTAAAAAACCTTTCCTATCTACCAATAACTGAAGGCAACTATCTTTCCCATAGAGTGATTCGTTACCCTTAAATATAATCCCAATTAGATATTAATCCTCAATTATTCTTCACAACTGACCAAACCTCTCACTCATTGTGCGGCAGATTCAGACTGTATCATTTTTATTTTCACACACGACAAATATGTGACATGTTCCAGTTTTATTCTTATTCTATTTTATTCTTCTAAAATAAAATAAAAAAACAAAAAACAAAAAACGGTTTCAGACGGTTTTGATAAAAAACCGTTTCTAATTTTAGAAACCCCGGTTTTCGGTTTAACCGAAAAACCGTCCATCCCTAGTAGCATGTATAGGCTAAAAAGCAACGGTCCTAAAATGGACCCCTGGGGAACTCCACAGGTTGTGCTATAATTTTTTGACTTATGGTCACCAAGGGCTACAAAGTAGTCTCGGTCAGCCAGGTAAGTCCTGAACAATTCAGTATTTATTTAGGTAAATAGTTGTCTATAAAAAAAAAAATAGTGCTGCATTTTGACATAATTCTTATCGCATTTCCCCCCGCTGATCTGTATAGCGGGGGGAATCTTATGACACGTAACTCCTCCTACAGTCCCGGCCTTTCCTGTATAGTGGAAAACGTCTCGTACCCAGAACTGTTCAAAAGCGTGCTGAGGCGAGCCGTGCCGACCCGGGCAGTGTAGTGGAAAAGCGCCATAATAGAACACTTTTGGGATGTGGTAGAACGGGAGATTCACAGCTTGGAACTGCACCTGAAAAATCTCAAAGGAATGTTTCCAACATGTTGTGGAATCAATTACTCCACTAATTATTAGGAACACTATACTAATTGGGTCTCCCTTCTCAAAACAGCCTCAATTATTTGTGGCATTGATTCCACCAACACAAACGGTCACCGTGTCAAACTTCTGACTGAACAATGTCCCAATCCTTGCCTCATTTTACTCCCCATCTCCTTTCTGACTTTCAGGAATAATAACCATGTAGGCCGACTACTAGATATGTCTGGAATGATGAACATTATGCTTTGCTTTGAGCTCATCGTGGTATTTGGTATAATGTAGAAGGCTCGTCATCTTTAATCTAAATAAACTCCCAACAAAATAAAAGACGACATGAAACACAGGTTGGGCTTTTGTGTAAATTTACTTTATATTTAGATAATTTGATAACAATGTACAGTAACAACAGTGTTTCTCAGGTCCAATGTAATTTATCTCTACAGTCCATGGCATCATGAATGACAATTACACAAAAGATCTTTAAAAAAATCTATAAATATAAAAGCGTATCAGCATGAAGGCACGTGTTAGACCAGACCAGACCAGACCAGACCCAGACCCAGACCAGACCAGACCAGACCAGACCAGACCAGACTATTGCCGTTTTCAATTCCCCATTTGAGTTCTGTTTCACTCGACCCTAGAATGTATCTGAATCTGAGCATCCCGAATCAGTATAAAACCATACCTAAAACTATGTAGTGCAGTACCCCAGAGGGAGAAATGTGAACCAACTTTATCAACACACATTCAGCAGATCCCCCTTCTCATAACAAACCTCTAGGACACCAATGATGCTAACACTGATGCTAAAGCTAACAATTAATCATCATAAACCCTGAACTTAGCATGAACCTTAGCCTACAGACAGGGTGTAGGTAGTTAGCCTACAGACAGGGTGTAGGTAGTTAGCCTACAGACAGGGTGTAGGTAGTGGCTAACTGGTATGTGGTAGGTGTCAATCCTTCACACTTATCTTAGGAGTGTTTTTTCTTTACACTGCTATAAATAAGTTGTTTTTCATTCTTTGAATGTGAAAGAACAGTCACTTAGTTTGAGTGTTGAACATCATGGGCCCTATTATGCACTTCATCAATAAGACGAGGCGGTAGATCTAAACTTAAGACGTGGAGGCGTGGTCAAGGCCACTTTGCTATTATGCGTGCTGTAGTGGGCGCCTAAAACCCGGCGCTAAGCAAAGAAATTAGTCATGGGTGTGTTTTGGGCGTCTTCTCAATCAACCCAATCAGCGTGCCAGGTGCCATTCCCTTTAAGAACCGGCTGCGTTGAGTCATTAGCGCTATGCTATTATGGAAGTCCTGAGAAGGAGGTCAGCGCGCTTCTCTGCCTCTCCCTTCTGAAATAAAGCATTTATACTGTGACCGTAATTGACGTCTTGCCGTGGAGCCACGTGCGTGTTCATGTGTGCCCACATGCATGCGCAAACCGCGGAGGCGCGCTCGTGTTTCAAAATGTGCATGAAGTCTAAACTTAAGAACTTTTCAAACCACTTCTTAGCGATAGGAGCAAAGTCAGATCGCATAATAGCAGGGGCGCCTAGTGCACTTCATTAACATATGAACACTCCCACAATGAGCAATATATGCACGGGAGTTTTACGTCTTATGTGTGGGCGCCTATCGACACCTGCATAATAGCAGTAGCGCGTATGAAGCGCATAATAAGGGTGGGGGTAGGTCTTAACCTGGCGGTGCGTCTTAATTAACACTTAAGACGGCAAGTTAAGAAGTGCATAATAGGGCCCTATATGTCTTTTCCACCACTGAATCTGATGGCCACAGCACTGCAACGGGATAAAAGCAGAGTGTGCTGGTGCATTCTGGGTAGGTCACACCAGAAAACAAAGCATATAAATACTCACATTGTTGAGATGGTTTTGGCTTCCTTTCAAAACTAACCTAAAACACTTTTCTACAATGCCTTTTATACGCTTAAAATGTTTTAATCAGCTTAATCGTGTAACAATGCTACAATGAGCATATAAAATAACAACTATACAATTCAAGGAAATACCTTTAAACTGGAACTAACTAACACTTTCCAATACAAGCTAATGGGAAGAAAATATACAAGAATCATTGAACACAAACGATTTCTGTCCAGTTGTATCTTGTGTATATGTGCAGGTACACTCGTAGTATGCCGGTATGTATGGTAGTGATGATTTATAATAGCAAAGCCCTTTTTTCCCCAACTTATGACAGTGAACTTAAGTTCAAATGAATATTTCCTGTGGATTGTTCTGCGAATGGAAAATCACAGCAGGTCTTTTTCTATCAGATGTTGTTGGTTATAAAGTATCTACAGTGTTGAAATCTGCAGGACTGTCATCAACACATATTTTGGTCTCAATCTTTTTTTTGTGCAATTACACAAGTACACGGTGTATTAGGCGTTGAGTATATAAAAATGCCAGAATATTCCAGACAGCTTCTAATGGTGTGAGTGTTATCACAGACGGAGGAGACACAGAAACAGAGGGAGAGAGAGAATGAGAGTTGAGGATATCAGAAGAGAGAAAGAAGAAAGAGAGGTGGACGCGATCTGAGAGAGAGAGAGAGAGAGGAGGTCTACAGTAGAGAAGAGAGAGAGAGAGTGGAGGTCTACAGTAGAGAAGAGAGAGAGAGAGAGAGAGTGGAGGTCTACAGTAGAGAAGAGAAAGAGAGAGAGAGAGAGTGGAGGTCTACAGTAGATCTGAGAGAGAGAGTGGAGGTCTACAGTAGATCTGAGAGAGAGAGAGAGAGAGAGAGAGAGAGAGAGATAGTGGAGGTCTACAGTAGATCTGAGAGAGAGAGTGGAAGTCTACAGTAGATCTGAGAGAGAGAGAGAGAGAGAGAGAGAGAGAGAGAGAGTGGAAGTCTATAGTAGATCTGAGAGAGAGAGAGAGAGAGAGAGAGAGAGAGAGAGGAAGTCTACAGTAGATCTGAGAGAGAGAGAGAGAGAGAGAGAGAGAGAGAGAGAGAGAGTGGAGGTCTACAGTAGATCTGAGAGAGAGAGAGAGAGAGTGGTGGTCTACAGTAGATCTGAGAGAGAGAGAGAGAGAGTGGAGGTCTACAGTAGATCTGAGAGAGAGAGAGTGGAGGTCTACAGTAGATCTGAGAGAGAGAGAGAGAGAGAGAGAGAGAGAGAGAGAGAGTGGAGGTCTACAGTAGATCTGAGAGAGAGAGAGAGAGAGAGAGAGAGAGAGTGGAGGTCTACAGTAGAGAGTCCAGGTCCAGGGGGGGGAGGGGGTCTACAGTAGGGAGTCCAGGTCCAGGGGGGGGAGGGGGACCCTCCAGTAGGTGAAGTGGCTGTAGTCTGGGTAGTCGAAGGAAGACGACGACACCCCCTTAGAGATGAACGGGAAGAAGTGTTCCACCAGCTGGCTGAGGTGAGCGTACCTGTGACACACACACACACACACACACACACACACACACACACACACACACACACACACACACACACACACACACACACACACACACACACACACACACACACACACACACACACACACACACACACACACACACACACACACACACACACACACACACACACACACACACACACACACACACACACACACACACACACACACACACACACACACACACACACACACACACACACACACACACACACACACACACACACACACACACACACACACACACACACACACACACACACACACACACACACACACACACACACACACACACACACACACACACACACACACACACACACACACACACACACACACACACACACACACACACACACACACACACACACACACACACACACACACACACACACACACACACACACACACACACACACACACACACACACACACACACACACACACACACACACACACACACACACACAGGCTTTTGAATGTGTGGACACTAGATGGTCTCTTGCCTTCTCTACCACAGCACAGCAAAACAATATTTTGTGAAATACGTGTAAAGTTACTGTGTTAAGTTAAGCAATGTGACTTATCTACTATAACTACATAAAACTTTTTTTGAATATATATATATTTTCTTTTGAGAGAGACAGAGAGAGAGAGGGGGGGGGGGAATTCAAGCACTTTCAATGACCCATGTCTATTTTCAAAATCTTTTAAGGCCTTGATTTATTTTTCTCAAATTCACAACCTTTCAAGGATTTCAAGGACCTGTGGGAACCCTGACGACTCTACTGACACACATGCATCCATATGACGAACCAACCTGGTCTCACACGGCAGCCGTCAGGATTCGACGTCTGTCGTTCGTCTCCAAACGTCGAATTCCGACGAGAAAACGAGCTCTGAAAGCGCAGGGGTGCGCCTGTTATGTGCGCCTGTCGGGCTGCACGCCACATTTTGAGATACAAGTGCTTCAACGTTCATTCATTTGGAACTGCGAGAATGAATAACTAGCCGATTGCACTTGCATTAATAAAGTGTTATATAAATATAATTAATTATTATTATTATTGCCTACAGCTAATTGTTACAAGGTGAGAGCTAAAATAACATACGTGTAACGTTAGCCAGCAATAGCTAGACTAGATATATATAGCTAGATATAGTCACTATATAGTCTAAATGCAACCTGGTCTCACACGGCAGACGTCAGGATTCGGATGTAATATTAAACTCCCATATTTATTCTTTAAACAAACAAATCTGGGGGAGTGGTCGGAGTTAACGAGATATTGTTCCAATCCATTACCTGGCCATTACCTGCCTGTGAAAAGTATGAAAAGTTTGCATTGCCTAGCGTGTAGGCCCGTGAGAAATTGAGAGCATATAAATCACTAGATGCCCACAACTACGCAATCTGTGGTCATGTACAGTACATCAAATACCATGACATAGATTCTAAATAAGAACAATATTCCATTTGCTTACAGATGGATGGGTGGCGTTATTTGCCGATGTCCGTGTGAGTCGTCCGCGAATACATGCGTCTTCCTCTTTGCTGGATTTGTCTGCTTGACTGCATCACGTTGTTTAATTATAAATAAGAACAATATTCCATTTGTTCATTTGCTTTAATGAAATGACTCTGCGAAATGACAATAATTAAACAAGTCCTGAGCAGGGCGAACGCAGGTGTAAACATTAGAACAGTAGTCTATCTATTTCCCTTTCCGGTCCTTTCCTCAACGCAACACCCGCCCCCCCCACCAATCACAGGAATGCATTGGCACACAACACAGCTCACAGTAACAGTGCTAACATTGAATTTCTGAGCATTAATTGTAACATTAATGAACATATGTGTGGTGGCCTGGGAAAACCCTTCACATGGTGGCATTTTGACATTTTCATTTTTTTATATTTCCATAAATTAGAAGTTCTCGGCTATTCATAACTGGTTGAATGACTGAGATAGCCCTTTATTTTAAAAAGTTATGAGCATTTTAATGTAGCATGTCAAAAAAAGTGAAAGGGGAGAAATCCTCCCCTTTCTCCTCCGGGTCGGGGGAGGAGCCTATGCAGATCGGCCGGTCTCGTTTGTCTGCTTGTGATGCGGTGGTAGTCTGCTCGCCTCGTCGGTATGCGAGGGACAGATCTATTTGTGTGTCTTCTAGTTAAGATTTTATAACTTTATGCTTATTGTGAGCATCAGTAAACTGGCAATAACACAGGTGGAAGTATCGTCTCTCCTTTTGCTCATGTGTGCGTGCGTTGCTTAACTGAGAATGAGACACGTTCAACGTGATGTTGTTTCGCTTGCAAACTACCCGCCACAAAAACATCAAAATAAGTACTTTCTCTTTTGTTTTCTTAAAATGTTTATTCACCATAATGTAGTATGGAGTTCAAAGTACCAGAATACCACATAATATCAAAATCGCAAAAATCGCGATTTCCATCTATATTTGCTCTTTGCCACGAACGAACGCCAGCGACATCCGACGGGTTTTCCCAGGCCACCACACATATTATTACACGGTTGCTACAATACTTTACCTGATATAAAATGGGCGGCACATGCACAAGCATTTTTTTTTATCTTGTCCTCAGTCCAGTTGACGCCGACTGTTGCTCTGAAATGGTCTGATCCTGATGGAATTCGGTAGAACTTGAGTCCGATAGTCGTGGAATATCGATTCTGACAACCGAACACGCAACAATCAGACATTTCTTTATGCTAGTAGCCGTTGTAAGCTATTTTAAGCGTACCTAACTCTATGGAGGGTGGATCGTGCCATATTTAAATGCAATACACACATCGGAATGCAATACACACATCGGAATGCAATACACGTGTAACACTAAATACAATGCAAAAATACGGCATATTTGTGCCAAAATAAAATCAATGTGTATTACATTTGAGCGCAGCGTATTACATTTGGTCATGAGTGTATTCCATTGAGCATGTGTATTACATTTGGTCACGAGTGTATTCCATTGAGCATGTGTATTACATTTGAGCGCAGCGTATTACATTTGGTCATGAGTGTATTCCATTCGAGTGTCGGTGGAAGAGTTTGAAGCAGCGGAGACAGGGTTGCCAGATGGGCTGTTTTTTTGTGGATTTAGCTGTTTTTAGACTGGTTAGGCTCGAAATTGTCAATCCCATCTGGCAAACCTGAGCGGAGAGTCTACACTACAGATAGTATGTTTACAGATATCGCACTGCTGGAGATGCACTCCACACGTTCTTAAAAGAAATAAAGCTTTATTGTACTTAAAACAATATTTCGTATGTGTTTTTTGAGAGTTCTTTACATCAAATTATATACATCATGTCAGCTGTGTGCCAATCAATCAGGGGGGTGGCACCTGGGGTGGCCAATCAGATTTCAGGGGTGGCACGTGCTACCCCAGGACACCCCCTGGACACGCCCCTGGCTGCACTTGCATTAATTAGTTAGGCCACATCATTAGTTAGGCCACATCATTTTGAGATACAACCAACGGAGAACAGATTTTAATAGGCCACATTTTGAGATACAACCAACGGAGAACAGATTTTAATAGGCCACATTTTGAGATACAACCAACGGAGAGCAGATTTTAATAACAACAGCAGAAACAATTGTCATCTTCACTGTTTTATTCGCTGTCAATAGGCCTATCAAACTAGGCTATTTTACAATAAAATGGTAAAAATAATAATAAGCTTTATTAATGCAAGTGCAATCGGGCTAGTTACTCATTCTCGCAGTTCCAAATGAATGAACGTTGAAGCGCTTGTATCTCAAAATGTGGCGTGCAGCCCGACAGGCGCACATAACAGGCGCACCCCTGCGCATTCAGAGCTCGTTTTCTCGTCGGAATTCGACGTTTGGAGACGAACGACAGACGTCGAATCCTGACGGCTGCCGTGTGAGACCAGGTTGGACGAACACACTCTGCTTACGAGGACTTGTTCCCCCTGGTCTACTTACGAGGACTTGTTCCCCTTGGTCTTCTCCTGGATCAGCTCTCCTCTGGGGTTGACAGTGAAGATCCTGGTCTCAGGAACACCCACCTCCTTATAGGCGTAGGCGTCCTGCAAGAGACAACACTCCTATTTACATGGAGATTTTTGGCATTTAGCAGACGCCTTTATCCAAAGCGACTCACAACAAAAACATTTGACTAAGTAAGTGAATCATCTATCCACCAGTCATAGCAGGACAAAGTAATCTATGCTCCTATGTGCCACTGGCAGTCGTAGTGTTAGGATATATCTTTCAAAGGTTCTATTGTCCATTCTCCAGCACCAGCTGCTTATTTTCATGATGTTACATATCTGATCAGTTTTCCTGTTTTAATAGGCACCTTATCAGTATGGTACCCTACATATGACCAATTATAATAGCAAAGGAATGAGGGAGTTACTGTGTGTCTGGGAAAGCGTCTTATGGCCTTGAAGCCAGGTGTATCAGACTCCTCTTTCAGCTCTCACGTCAAACACAACACTCAATCCATAGTTTTAGACCATTATAATCAAGGCCATCAGGTCTTACATCATAGTGGCTAAAAGGGGAAGGACTCTGTGCTTTCTAAAAGTATCTAATATAATGTAAATCTGAAGAAGACCACCCTTTCTCCTGAGATTGACTCAGGGTTGGGTCCAGCTGCTGCAGCACGGTTTTGTACTCCACATGTGATATTCAATAAATATACCACTTGTGCAAAAGAGAACATCTCTCCTCTTTCTTGGAGCAGTCAACAAAAGAACCGATCTGATTTTATTCCAACAATTGTGCTAGAAGATGGAAGATTATTATATATATTTTTAATTTTAACAATAGAGAAACTACAGGGGGGGGGGGGGGGGTAGAGGGGACGTAGATGTCTCAGGGGATAAATAGTCATTTGTTCCTCAGTAGGCTTGTTTATAAGCCTAGTTGCCTGGAGGAAGGACCTGAGGAATAGAGGACTATCTCCTTCCCAAAATCAGTTGGAGGAGATGGTCCAACCTCTTCAGATGTTCATATCAACCTGAAGCACCTCAGACTGTAAACTGTCTCAGGGATGAAACCTGAACAATAACACACTTGCAGTAACAAGTGAACAAGTGCAATTGTTTACAAGGAAATAGATGAAGCAGTCGACTTTTCCTTCTTTTCTTTCCCAAACAGACTCTAGACAGGTTCTAATAATCTGTAACTAGCAAAAATGCTTTGCTAATAATTTAGTTTCATACAGTTTGTTAATACATTGTGAGTGAGTGGTCTTTTAGCTATAGGTCCGCTAGTCTTTTCGCCTCATTCAGTGATTCATACGCTGATCTCTCTTACATACTGAAAGTGAGTTACATCATCATTTTAACCAATCAAGCAGACGCTTATATCTAAAGTACCTTAGAGATTAGAGTTGACAGGGACAGTTTACCTAGAGTAACTCAGTGCCTTACTCAAGGCCACACTAGTGGTGGTGTTCCCGGGTGGGATTTGAACTCATCACCTGATCAACTCATCAACTCATCAACTGATCACCAGTCCAATTGTCCACCAGGCCACCACTACCCCATAGAGTTAGCAATGTAGCATAGCTTACGTTGGTCCTGTTGCCGAAGGCTGCGTAGAAGGGCTGTTTTTGGGGGCCGAATAGATCTCTGATGTCAGACAGACAGGCGATCTTGAATACCTCTGGCTTCTTCTCTACCACCTCTCTGTTGAGAGAGAAAGAAGAGAGAGAGAGAGAGAGAGAGAGAGAGAGAGAGAGAGAGAGAGAGAGAGAGAGAGAGAGAGAGAGAGAGAGAGAGAGAGAGAGAGAGAGAGAGAGAGAGAGGACACACACACACACACTCACACACACACACACACAGAGCAAACATTAAAGGGACAGTTCAACCAAAAAACCTAATCTTGTCAGGTGGGTTAGGGTTAGGGTTAGGGTTAGGGTTAGGGTTAGGACCTACCTGTGCAGGGCAGAGAAGAAGCTGCTTGGGGCCAGCAGCACGGGTCCTTTGGGCAGGACGGTGCCCTTATCGTTGACCCACTGCAGGTAGCCCTTGGTGATGTCGGCCATGCCGATGGCCCGTGCTGAACAGTACAGGAACTTATAGCCGTTTCTAGAAGGGGGAGAGAAAGGCAAACCACGCTTCAGAATGACACCTTCCGGTTTCATTCCTTTCTAACGCTTCTGAGGTGACTGTCTTTGTCGGGATAGGTAGAGACTGGTGTGTGTTGTGGTAGAGGTACTGACTGGTGTGTGTTGTGGTAGAGGTAGTGATGTTGTGTGTTGTGGTAGAGGTAGTGAAGGTGTGTGTTGTGGTAGAGGTAGTGATGGTGTGTGTTGTGGTAGAGGTAGTGATGGTGTGTGTTGTGGTAGATGTAGTGACTGGTGTGTGTTGTGGTAGAGGTAGAGACTGGTGTGTGTTGTGGTAGAGGTAGTGACTGGTGTGTGTTGTGGTAGAGGTAGTGATGGTGTGTGTTGTGGTAGAGGTAGTGATGGTGTGTGTTGTGGTAGAGGTAGTGATGGTGTGTGTTGTGGTAGAGGTAGTGATGGTGTGTGTTGTGGTAGAGGTAGTGAAGGTGTGTGTTGTGGTAGAGGTAGGGATGGTGTGTGTTGTGGTAGAGGTAGTGATGGTGTGTGTTGTGGTAGAGGTAGTGACTGGTGTGTGTTGTGGTAGAGGTAGAGACTGGTGTGTGTTGTGGTAGAGGTAGTGACTGGTGTGTGTTGTGGTAGAGGTAGTGATGGTGTGTGTTGTGGTAGAGGTAGTGATGGTGTGTGTTGTGGTAGAGCTAGTGATGGTGTGTGTTGTGGTAGAGGTAGTGATGGTGTGTGTTGTAGTAGAGGTAGTGAAGGTGTGTGTTGTGGTAGAGGTAGTGATGGTGTGTGTTGTGGTAGAGGTAGTGATGGTCTGTGTTGTGGTAGAGGTAGTGATGGTGTGTGTTGTGGTAGAGGTAGTGTGGTGTGTGTTGTGGTAGAGGTAGTGTGGTGTGTGTTGTGGTAGAGGTAGTGTCTAGTGTGTTGTGGTACTGACTGGTGTATGTTGTGGTAGAGGCGGGCGATACCGTGGTGTGTGTTGTGGTACTGACTGGTGTATGTTGTGGTAGAGGCGGGCGATGCCGTGGTGTGTGTTGTGGTACTGACTGGTGTATGTTGTGGTAGAGGTAGTGTCTAGTGTGTTGTGGTACTGACTGGTGTATGTTGTGGTAGAGGTAGTGTAGTGTATGTTGTGGTAGAGGTAGAGGTGGTAGGTAGTGGTACTGACTGGTGTATGTTGTGGTAGAGGCGGGCGATGCCGTGGTGTGTGTTGTGGTACTGACTTGTGTATGTTGTGGTAGAGGTAGTGTCTAGTGTGTTGTGGTACTGACTGGTGTATGTTGTGGTAGAGGTAGTGTGGTGTGTGTTGTGGTACTGACTGGTGTTTGTTGTGGTAGAGGTAGTGTGTGTTGTGGTACTGACTGGTGTATGTTGTGGTAGAGGTAGTGTGTGTTGTGGTACTGACTGGTGTATGTTGTGGTACTGACTGGTGTATGTTGTGGTACTGACTGGTGTATGTTGTGGTAGAGGCGGGCGATGCCGTGGTGTGTGTTGTGGTACTGACTGGTGTATGTTGTGGTAGAGGTAGTGTCTAGTGTGTTGTGGTACTGACTGGTGTATGTTGTGGTAGAGGTAGTGTAGTGTATGTTGTGGTAGAGGTAGAGGTGGTAGGTAGTGGTACTGACTGGTGTATGTTGTGGTAGAGGCGGGCGATGCCGTGGTGTGTGTTGTGGTACTGACTGGTGTATGTTGTGGTAGAGGTAGTGTCTAGTGTGTTGTGGTACTGACTGGTGTATGTTGTGGTAGAGGTAGTGTGGTGTGTGTTGTGGTACTGGATGGTGTTTGTTGTGGTAGAGGTAGTGTGTGTTGTGGTACTGACTGGTGTATGTTGTGGTAGAGGTAGTGTGTGTTGTGGTACTGACTGGTGTATGTTGTGGTAGAGGCGGGCGATGCCGTGGTGTGTCCAGTCTTTCCCCAGCTGAGGGAGGATGTGTCCCAGAGCGTCTGACCTGGCAGGGACAAAGGCAGGGTTGGGAAAGCACTGAGGAACACTCACTCACTCACTCACTCCCTCACTCACTCCCTCCCTCCCTCACACACTCACTTGGTGATGGTTCCGTCGATGTCGGAGATGATGACACGGTCATCCCAGTTCCACAGGTAGATGGCGGCCTCACAGCGGCAGGTGCCCTGGTACTGCGTGGTCACGCTGAACACCACTTTATTAGCCCCCTCGCGCAGGTTCAACCGCTCCTGACCACAAGACAACCGCACGGTTAGGGTTAGAGACCCGCCGTTCACCACACTGGAGCCAGCAGTGCACTAGAACACCCTGGACTCTAATAACCCTAACTATTTACACAATAATAACTATTTACACAATAACCGTATCAGAGTTCCCACACCTTCTGAAACATCAGATTCAAGCACCTTTCAAGGTCTTTCAAGACTAAATTCCCTTAAATTCAAGGACCCAACACGGCACAGTTTGAGACAGATGAGAATTTATATAATAGGAACTCTCCGCTCAGACAACAATTAAAAAGAGAGGCTTGAATGTGAGAACACTAGATGGTCTCTTGCCTTCATCTTCTTGCCACAGCACAGCAAAACAATATATTGTGAAATATGTGTAAAGTTAAGCAATACATAGCCTTATTTATATTTACTAGTTGATGAGCTAAATAAAACATTTTTGAATTTAGATAAAAATAAATTGAGAGAGAGAGGGGAATTCAAGCACTTTCAATGACCCATGTCTATTTTCAAAACCTTTTAAGACCTTGAATTTCTTTTCTCAAATTCACAAACTTTCAAGATTTCAAAGACCCGTGGGAACCCTGGTGTATAGTTATTGATATTGTTGTTGTTGTTACGATCAGCTGAAACCAGGAGCAGGATCTGGTCACGCTGACTGAGCGGTGAGCGCTCACCCTGAACATAGAAATAGTGTCCAAACAGACGTTCCCAACTTTCCACACGCATGAGAGGTGGAGCTTCTGTGTGTGTGTGTGTGGACGTACTATCTGCTCTGGGGTGAGACGCAGAGACTTGCGGTACATCTGGCTGAAGCATTGGGCCGTGGTCATGTTGTCTGACAGGCTGACCTCCCTGCCCAGACCCGCCTCCTCGTCACTGGTCAAGTCATCCAGAGAGGCCCTGCAGAAAGCAACACACAGGTCAGTACACACACACACCACACACCACACACCACACACCACACACCACACACCACACACACACACACACACACACAGGAAGATAAGAGAAATAATGATGTTTGTGTTACGGTGTGACCTGTATGTTATGTGTGATGTGTGTGTCTATGTGTATGTGATGTGTGTGTCTATGTGTACGTATAAACTTACTTCAGTGACGAGGGACCAGCAGCAGAGACGTCAGCTGTTGATGTGGCGGCCTGGGCCTCGTCTGTGTCCTGCTTCCCTGCTTGGTCTGCCGGCTGGAGGGACAGACCAATAACATTAGGATACTCTAGTCTACGCACTGGCCTTCTGGCCTTGAAATGATCCTCCCATGTTTGCTTGGTGTTGTTTATCATTAGTGACAGGGTCTGGTGGAAAGGTCCTCAAGGAGGGCAAGGTCATCTTTCCAGATTATGAAAGTGCAGATCGTAAACTTTCAAATGACGCGTCATACATTGAAATAGAAAATAGTTGAAGAAGATATATGCTTTATTTGAATGTTGGTCACCTCAAAGCAAATGCCAGAGAATCTTGCTCTGAATCAAAACACACGCAAGACAGTTGCTAGTAGCTAGCAGCTAAGGAGGAATATCGCTAATGAACATCTAACTGCTTGTTTAGCACATCACAACATGCTGATAGAACATCAACATGCTAAACACATAACTAGACATTATTAGATGATCACACAGTCCTTGCTTATGAACACGTCCTAACACGTACGTTTGTTTACAAGTCATGTATCTCTTACCCAGTAGCCTACGGCAGACCATACAGTGAATCCAATTCACAGATTCTGAGTATTTAGTGATCCTAAAACTGTTGTTGGTTATATCAAGTGGGCTCTTCAACACTTCAACATGCAAAAAAAGCTCCTAGGTTGAGTCCCTCTTCTCTAAGTTACCTGGTTGGTGTCCATCTCTTCTCTAAGTTACCTGGTTGGTGTCGATCTTCTCTAAGTTACCTGGTTGGTGTTCATCTCTTCTCTAAGTTACCTGGTTGGTGTTCATCTCTACTCTAGGTTACCTGGTTGGTGTCCATCTCTACTCTAGGTTACCTGGTTGGTGTTCATCTCTTCTCTAAGTTACCTGGTTGGTGTTCATCTCTTCTCTAAGTTACCTGGTTGGTGTCCATCTCTTCTCTAAGTTACCTGGTTGGTGTCACTCTTCTCTAAGTTACCTGGTTGGTGTCCATCTCTTTGCGTCTCCATGAGAACCACCAGCGGCCAGACTTCTTGGGCATCTTGACTTTCACCAGCTGCTCTATGGCGCTCTGGGGAAGACACGGTTCACAGCCAGGGTCAAAGGTTAAACTCCTGTCCTCACATCCTCATTTCAGGTGAAAGGAGTGCTGAACCCTTTTCTCCTTTTGTCGTCAAGTATGGACTTGCTCACTTCCCCCACTTGGATTTAAATGGTAATAGATTGATGTAAGAGCCCATGTTTAAAGTGATCCTATGCGCTGTAATCCATGATGGGGAAGTGCACAAGTGCTTACTTCAGGAGAAGCATTAGAACCATTTATAATTCTAATGCTACGGGGGAGATGAGATGTTTTGGGACGCGTCTCGAAAAGGCTTGCAGTGATGTGCAAGTACAAGACAGGTGAAAGCAGATTCACAACGACAGGCACGAGGGATCCACTAGATCACCTGTCCAGTGTTTTCAGATTAGTGCAGATGGAAGAGAAGAGGTGAAAGGAAGCCATATGACACTATTAAGATGCACGTTGAGGTAGGATAGGGAAATGACCTTTGGTAGATTCTTCTGGAAGGCTTGCATTGACAGGACCATAGGGGCAGCCACTGCCCAGTTGTAATACCTGAAAAAAAGATGAAACATCTTAATCCATAACACAACATAACTATAACATAACACTGCACTGAACCAAACACCCCAACATCTATTTGATAACTTTCTGTTTCTGAGACATAAGGAGTAAGTCAGCATATACATAGTGTACATGAACCCCGTCAGTGTCAATCCAGCTAATCACAAATGTAATTAGGTAATTATATATAATTACATCATTATAATAATACATTATATAATATATAAATATAAATATACATTATAATATATATTATGTCATTATGTATTATGTAATTATATATATTATTTGAAAATAAATAATTACAAATGTAATGATTTATTTTTCAACCAACTGAAGGATCAGATGACCATGATGCACCAGCAGACTGACTGAGAGTTGATGCAGATGACCAGGTTTGGATCCTCGATGATCCCAGGGTTGTTGACCAGGTCCTGGTAGGTCACCACATGCTCCATGAACTTATCTGAACCAGAGAGAAGACACAAGAAAAGTGGGGCCAACGTAATACATCTCTCTATCTCTGGCTTCCATATAAGAGTGTATATTACACCTGCAGCACCCCTATCTCACCCCATCCCTCTGTCACACATTTGAAATGCTTTATGTATGTCCACATAGATACAAAGTGCATTAAGGACATAAACACTATCAGTTAATTAGGAGAAATTAATTTACGCTTGTGACTGTACAGCAACCATCGTACAAATGTGGGTTAACAGATACAATAGCATTACTGGAAAACAGTATCTACTCTAAAGGTACAAAAAGCAACGCCGTCTCCATATTGAGCGGCTAGTGATAACAGCAGATACAGAGCAACACCTTGCTAACTGCTGAGCCTTTCTCTGGGAGATGTGGGCCATCTGAAGGCCCCTAACCACCAGCTGGTGAACATGACCCAGGCTGACAAACATGAAGACTAAAAGATGACATTTGTAGCCTAGTTGTGACACACACACACACACACACACACACACACACACACACAAACAGGGACGACCCCCTGCTGGCGGGAAAGCTGAACACCTTCTACGCCCGGTTCGACGAGGGGCGAACGGAGGTAACCACAACACAAACACCACTCTCTCCAGCTCTCAGCAGCCTCACCCTCACACAGCATGAGGTGAGACGCGTACTGAAGGCGGTGGACCCCAGGAAAGCCTCGGGGCCGGATGGCGTCCTGGGACGGGTGCTGAGAGACTGCGCCGACCAGCTGGCCGGGGTTTTCACCAACATCTTTAACCAGTCCCTGTCCCAGGCCACCGTCCCACCCTGCCTGAAAACCTCAACTATCATCCCAGTCCCGAAGAAAAGCACGGTGAGCTGCCTAAACGACTACCGCCCGGTGGCACTCACACCAATCATCATGAAGTGCTTCGAGAAACTAGTCCGGGCCCACATAGTCACACGCCTCCCGCCCAACCTGGATCCATACCAGTTCGCCTACAGAGCCCACAGGTCCACAGAGGACGCCATAGCGACGACTCTCCACGCCACTCTATCCCACCTGGAGAGGGGAAACAGCTACGCGAGACTGCTCTTCGTGGACTTCAGCTCCGCCTTCAACACCATCCTTCCAGACAGGCTAGTGACCAAACTACTAGACCTGGGTCTATCACACTCTATATGTGCGTGGATCAAGGACTTCCTGACCGACCGCCCCCAGAGGGTGCGGGTGGGCCCCCACACCTCCACAGCCCTCAGCCTCAGCACTGGGTCACCCCAGGGCTGCGTGCTAAGCCCCATCCTCTACAACCTCTACACCCACGACTTCACCCCCGTCCACCCCAGCAACTACATCGTAAAGTTTGCAGACGACACCACCGTGGTGGGATGTATCTCGGGGGGGGACGAGGCGGCGTACAGGGATGAGGTAGAGCAACTGAGCAAGCTGTGCAAGGTTAACAACCTGCTGCTAAACAAGTCAAAGACCCAGGAATTCATCGTAGACTTCAGGAGGAAAAAGTCCGAGATCCAGCCCCTGCTCATCGACGGAGAGAGCGTGGAGAGAGTCTCAACCCTCCGATTCCTGGGACACAACATGCGGGATGACCTGGCCTGGAAGGACAACACTAAAGGCACCATCAAGAGGGCACAACAGCGGCTATACACCCTGAGATGCCTCAGGAAACAACACAACAAGCAGGAGATACTGGTGGCCTTCTACCACGGCGCAGTGGAGAGCATCCTCACCTTCGGCATCTCCAACTGGTTCCACAGCTGCACAACAGCGGAGAGAAACGCGCTACAGAGAGTCGTGAGAACAGCACAGAAGATCACCGGCGCCCCCCTCCCCTCTCTGGAGGAGCTGTACAACACACGCTGTCTCAGGAGGGCCTCCAAGATCTCCAAGGACCCGACCCACCCTGGGCACGTACACTTTGTCAAGCTGCCCTCGAACAGGAGGTACAGGACCCCGGCCGCTAAGACAAACAGACTGAAGGACTGCTTCTACCACAGGGCCGTCAAGGCCCTGAACACAGAAAAGGCCTAAGTTCTGGGCCCAGGACAGTCCGGACGGATTGTATGGCAGCTAGTGCTGAGGCACAAACATGTACATTTTCAAGCCTGCAAACTGTGACACTTTAAAATAATGTGAAAAAATACTCTTTGTGCAATATGACAACCCTAGTTGACTATCTGTGCAGTATAGTACAGTGGATTGTGTACATAGCCTTTATTGATGTAAACCAGCTCCTTACCTTCTTGTGATTTTATGCATCTATGCTTTTTCTAAAAAAAAAAAAATTTTCCTTTCCTAACACCAGGGGAGCCACCCCTCCTAAATTTCGTTGTTTGGTACCTGTACTGTAGCAATGACAAATAAAGTCCATTCCATTCCACACACACACACACACACACACACACACACACACACACACACACACACACCTTTGCTGATCTGGCTGGTGCCCCCCACACGTCCACAGAGAGACATGCTGACGTCCATGTGGTCGGAGGTGGAGTCAGACAGGTACTCTGTGCCGCTGTCCACGGCCAGCTGGGGAGACTGGTTTCCAGACTGAGGAGACTGGTTTCCAGACTGGTTTCCAGACAGCTCAGCCTCTGCGCCCAGCCTCACACCCTCCATCTCACTGCAGGAGAAGAAGCCGGTGACATTCTTTTTTTGATCTGTATCTTTTTGGTTAACAATTTGCGGTGTACATATGGTGAACCAAAAAAAGATATCAATCTATTTATTTATTTTTCCAAACAAACATAAGACACCTCTAACCATTTGCGGTGTACACATGGTTAACCAAAAAGATAGCAATCCATTTATTTTTGTTCAAACAAACGTCAGACACCTCTACACCTCAGACTACTGACATGGTACAGTATATCTCAAAAGTGAGTACACCCTTTAGATTTGTGCAAATATTCTGTTATATCCTTTCAGGGGATAACATTATCCTACTGAAACTTTGATATAACTTAAAGTAGTCAGTGTGCTGCTTGAATAACAGTATAGATGTATTGTCCTTTGAAAATTACTCAGTACACAGCTGTTAATGTCTAAACAGCTGGCAACAAAAGTGAGTACACCCCATGGGCGTCACCACCATATATTTGGGGGGGGACGTGTCCCCCCCACCTTTGAAACAAGGTCGTTTGGACCCCCCCACATTTGCCATCAAAAATATGTTGCATGACTGGTCAGCGTTATTTTCATTGCTTCACAATCAAATCCGTTCCACTTTATGAGTAGGGGATTGCCCATATCCAGAAATCCACTCCGCGTTTTACTTCTGTTTTTAACACGGCAGCAGCAGCATCAGACACGCACGCAGATTCAAAACATTCAGACTGAGGCAAGACGATATTTAGATCATCCACCAAGATGGATATAAGGATTTTTTTTTCTAAGAAGAGAAAAGTAAGTCAAAGTCATCCAAGTTTTCCCGTGAGTGGCCAAACAGCAACATTGCGTTCTCCCAAGGTCAAACACAGCCAGCTTTTCTGATAAGAATGTTAGCACCTTATGAGACATTCTCTGTATTAGCAATAGAATTAGCATAGCCTACTAGCAACCAAATACGAGCTAGATCAGCTATATGGCACTAGCAGTTTTGTTAGGCATTACTAGTGCGGTTAGACATGTTTAAATGCAGAACAGACACAGGCGAAATGACATCAAAAGCACAGAATGGCGACAAACACCTCACAGTGCTTACCTGTCCTGTCATTATTGCATCTCCTGCCCGTGTTCATTGCCCTGAGCATTTGCACTATTTAATTTGGCCATTGCACCCACCCAAAGAATCAATTTTGCATCTGATTGCTTGAGCTAGGGTTAAAAAAGAAGAAGAAAACACCTGTTCCATTTATTTTTCTATTTCTAAAATGCTTGTGATTGTATTTTTTGTATTGATGATTGTATTTCTATGTCAAATGTTCTATTAGAGAAAAACAATATGAACAAGTGCTCAATGCATCCCCATTTCTCCTGATATAGGTGGTTGAGAGTGAGAGTGAGTCAGAGGCAGGGGCAGCAGGCAGGGGCAGTGGAGACAGCTCTGTTGCTGAGGTAAGTGCTGAAAGGTGACAGGCAGTTAAGGAAAATGTAGCATTGCTTATTATTATTATTAAATATTATTATTATTAATAATAATATTAATAATAATAATAATATTTTCACAATCTTCTAATGCCCAGTCCCTCAGTCTATACCAACTTTTGCAAAGGCATAATTTAGCATGCCTGAAAGCATGAAAGTTTACTGTGAATTATGAAAATTGATAATCAAATTAAATGAATGGACAATTTCATTCTTATTTTAATTTCTAGGAACAGGAGACATTAGATACGGAAGAGAGAGAGGGAAACATTGAGAATGAAGAGAGAGAGACCCATTCTGATGGAGATGCAAGAGAGAGGGATGTTGAAAGAGAGGAGGGTGAGAGAAGCCAGTCTGAGAGAGACAAGGGTGAGAGAAGCCAGTCTGAGAGAGAGGAGGGTGAGAGGAGCCAGCCTGAGAAAGAGGAGGGTGAGAGGAGCCAGCCTGAGAGAGACGAGGGAGAGGATGTGTACCACAAGGCAAATCAACCTGACCCGAGAGTCATTCCACCCCAACATCTGCTGAACAAGACTCTTACCTTTCAGGAAAAATGGTTTAGGGACTTTCCTTGGGTTCATTATGTGCCAAATGCTGAGGGCGTGTTTTGTTTCTATTGTAAAGAAGCATTCAAAAGGCAGGCAAGCCCTCTTGCGAAAAATGTGGATCTAGCCTTTGTGGTTTCTGGTTTTAAAAACTGGAAAAAGGCCATTGAAAAATTTCGAGCCCATGAAAATAGTCATGCACACAAAGTTGCTGTTACAACTCACACACACCTTCACAGGACAATAGAAACACAGTTATCATCAGTTAAGATGCAGCAGCAAAGAGAGGCCAGATCTTGTTTGCTGAAAATAATGCAATCAGTTCGTTTACTTGCCCGTCAGGGTCTAGCATTACGTGGACATGAGAGTGATGGGGGAAACTTTGTTCAGCTACTGAAGCTTAGAGCAGGGGATGATGAGGTTCTAAAGCGTTGGCTCAGTAAGGTTTGTCACCATTACACAAGTCCAGAAATGCAGAATGAGATGCTAACTATTATGGGCAACTCCGTTCTGAGAAATATATCAAAGGAAATACATGAGGTGTCCACACTCATGTACTCCATCATAATTGATGGAGTACAAGATTTGTCTGGGAATGAACAAGAGGCCATATGCCTACGCTATGTAGATAGTGATTTGCTACCTCATGAGGAGTTTTTGGGCCTCTATCAAGTCTCCTCAACAACAGGGAAAGAGTTGGCTCGGATGGCAACTGATGTCCTCCTTCGATTGAACCTGCCCTTATCCTGCCTTCGCAGGCAGAGCTATGATGGGGCAGCCAATATGGCAGGTGGAGCTAAAGGCGTTCAGGCAGTCATAAAAGAAACACAACCTCTTGCTCTCTACGTTCATTGTGGTCCTCATTGCATTAATCTGGTGACTCAGACAGCCTGTAGCACAAGCACTATTGTGTCTGATGCGCTGGATTTAGTCCACAAACTTGGCAATCTGTACCATCTATCTGGGAAATACAAAACAATATTTAAGGAGGTTGCCCAGTCGGAAGCAGGGAGTTTCAGAACTCTGAGGCCCCTCTGCCCCACACGATGGCTCATGAGGGTGGTAGCTATCCAGGCAGTTGTAGACCAATACGAAAATATTTTGGTCAGTCTTGAGGAAATGGCTCCTCTGACACTTGCATAACTGCAAGAGGGCTTCTGGAGAGGTTTCAGAAGGGGCAGGTTTTGCTTAGCCTGATTATGGCCCTTGAAGTTCTAAAAGAACTTGAATGTCTCAACCGCTCCCTTCAAAGCAAGACAGTGAGTGTCTCAGGGATGCTGGCTGCGGTTGATTGTGTGAAAAACACAATTCGGGTAAAGAGATGTGATGAAAAAGTTCATCAGATATACACCAAAGCCTGTGACATGATCCAGGAGTTGGACATAGAGGCTATCCAGACTCCTCATATCCGGAGACCCCCAAAGCGCTTCACAGGAAATGCACCAGCATTTAGGCATACCTCCCCTGAGGAGTTCTACAGGATAGAATTCTTTAAAATGCTGGATGTAGTGGAGATCCAGTTGACAAGGCGCTTTGACCAAAGCAGCTTCGAAACACTCAGTCTACTGGAAATAGTGTTAATAACTGGAAAGGTGGAGGATGTGGATGTGGTCCGTTCGTACCCAGAACTAGACTGTCATTCATTGGAGGTACAGCTAGCCATGTTCAAACTTCAGTATCCCTGCAGCACAGTCAGTGAAGTGGTGGATACACTGAGAGCTATGCTGCCAGAAGTTCGAGGTCTGTTCACTCAAGTAGAGGTGTTGGTCAGGCTTCTTCTTGTTGTGCCATGCTCCTCAGCAGAGGCTGAGAGAAGTTTTTGTGCCTTAAGAAGGCTCAAGACGTGGCTGCGCTCTTCAATGTCTCAAAAGCGCTTGAACAATGTGGCTGTTTGCCACATCCACCAAGAGCATCTTGACAAACTTGACTTAAAGGAGATTTGCCAGTCATTTGTGTCTGCAAATGACAAAAGAGGTCACACTTTTGGAGCCTTTGTATGTAATGTCTTATGTTCTAATTGTAGAAATCCTGCTGTATGCATGGTACAGATAATAGAGGAGAAATATGATTATAGGAGGAGATATGGAACATTTAATGAAAGGACAAAAAAGGGGAATCTTTGAAATTTGGGGGAAAGAATGGAGTAAAAGCAAGTCTTTAACAGGTTGTATTGAGTTATAGTTGAATGTTCTACAATGCACTGAAGAGGGCTAAGTTTGATTGTAATAGGCTCTGAGTAGCCTAGGTACATATTTTATGTTTCCTCATAACTTTTTTTTCAATTTGTTGACTCAAAGTTACCTCATTCTTTTCTAATTCACTCTTTGATTTTTTTTTTTTTTATAGTTGTATGTTCTGCAATGCACTGAAGAGGGCTAAGTTTGATTGTAATAGGCTCTGAGTAGCCTAGGTACATATTTTATGTTTCCTCATAACTTTTTATTCAATTTGTTGACTCAAAGTTACCTCATTCTTTTCTAATTCACTCTGATTCTTTTTGAATCTTCATATTTAATAAAGTACGGTACCTAAAAAGTGCCAAGTGTCAGTGTCAGGCCTCTGTGAGTTAAACCAAAACATAATAGTAGTCAGTAATTGCAGACCATGCCAGCTCCAAGGAAAAACAAAGAAAGAGGGAGATTATTTTGGGTGTAAAACACACCAGAATGCAGGAAATTGAATCTACTATTTTAAAAATTTCGGGGGGAGGACCCCCAGACACGATATCGGCCGATATGCCCTTGATCGGTTTTGCTCGGAGTTCTCAAACGGCCGATCAAACACGGCCGATCAGTTTACATAGAGAAATGGCGTCGCCAGTCTGGCAATATTACACAGTGTCGGAAAGAGACAACAAATATGCAGTTTGTAATGTCTGCTCAAAAGAAATTCCTCGCGGAGGAACGCACGCAAGGACTTTCAATACCACGAATATCATACGGCATTTGCTGCGTTCGTCGATTCGCTCCGAGAGCGCCGAAGCGCACACTGGGCTCGACGTCATAAAGGGACCGAGTGCTTTGATTGGACGAGAGGCGTTCCACGAGTGCTGGTCAGAGTTCCAGCGCGACTTCACGAGCGTAGTGTAGGTAGTGTTCAGCGACGTCATGTGACCCCGCGAGCAGGAAGTCACTAAGCTAGGCCAAGGCCCATAGCAACAACAACTATTAGCGCACGAGTTTTAGGTCTTCCTCTGTGCACCTTGCACAAGTGTAGATAGCGAGCGACTTTTCAGCATAGCAGGACATATTTTAGATGATAAGAGGAACAGGCTGAGTGCCAAAAACGCTGAGATGCTTGTATTTCTCAAGGCTAATCTGCCAGTGATGCTGCTTAATCAGAAGTAAGGTTTGAGTCTGAAATCTCCTTAGGTGCAATGTTTTGTTTTTTTGTTTTATTGATTATTGCCGACTTGCTGTCTTATCTCCTCCTAAATATGACTTGAAACTGACTGACTTGAAACAGTATTTTATATTTGGCTATAGCCTGTTTATGTTGCAGTTTAGTTTGGGTATGTTTATTGTTCCTCAGGAAAGCTACAGTATAAGCTCCAAGTTCTCTAAGAGCCCCTAGTTCCTCTCATTCGAGTGGAATGTTGCACATTTGATGTGACAGTGTACATTTTATTTATTATGATTTTTATTTTCACATTTTATTTGTTTTTCCTGAAGTAAGCTACAGGTGGTTGTGAATTCAATAAAACAGATGGTTGTCAATTCATGATACTTTCTCAACTCCTAATTTCATTTGAATACTTAATATACAATGTCAATGGTGTTAAGAATGATAAAAAACATAAATAATGCTACACAATAAATAGAATGCTTCAATTGCCATTTTCGACGCTGTGATCGGTGATATCGGATCGGCAGATCACTGATTCCAGTGATCGGTGATCGGTGATCGGCACCAAAAACCCTGATCGGAGCATCTCTACCAATGATGTTATTTTCCCGCCCTGGTGTCATGTGACTCGTTAGTGTTACAAGGATTCAGGTGTAAATGATAAGCAGGGCTGTTAAATGTGGTGTTTTGGGCACAATTCTCTCTGAATGCTGGACAACATGGCACCTCATGGCAAGGAACTCTCTGAGCGGCTGAAAAAAAGGATTATTGCGCTTCACAAAGATGGCCTTGGCTATAAGAAGATGGCCAACACCCTGAAAATGAGTTGCAGCACAGTGGCTAAGATCATACAGCGGTTTTCCAGGACAGGTTCCACTCGGAACAGGCCTCGCCAGGGTCGACCAAAGAAGTTGAGTCCACGTGCTCAGCGTCATATCCAGAGGTTGGTTTCCAAAAATAGACGTGCGAGTGCTTCCAGCATTGCTGCAGAGGTTGCAGAAGTGGGATGTCAGCCTGTCAGTGCCCAGACCATACGCCGCACACTGCATCAAATCGGTTTGTATGGCCGTCGCCCGAGACAGAAGCCTCTTCTGAAACCGATGCATAAGAAAGCCCGCAAACAGTTTGCTGAAGACAATGAATCCAAGAACATGAGTTACTGGAACCATGTCCTGTGGTCTGATGAGACCAAAATAAACCTGTTTGGGTCAGATGGTGTCCGGCGTGTGTGGCGGCACCCTGGTGAGGAGTACCAAGACAAATGTGTTTTGCCTACAGTCAAGCATGGTGGTGGCAGCATCATGGTCTGGGGCTGCATAAGTGCTGCCGGCACTGGGGAGCTGCATTTCATTGAGGGACACATGAATTCCAATATATACTGTGACATCCTGCAGCAGAGCATGATCCCCTCTCTTCGGAAACTGGGCCGTTTTTTAGGGCAGTTTTCCAACATGATAATGACCCTAAACACACCTCCAAGATGACAACGGCCTTGCTGAAGAAGCTGAAGGTTAAGGTGATGGACTGGCCAAGTATGTCTCCAGACCTAAACCCAATTGAGCACATGTGGGGCATCCTCAAGAGGAAGGTGGAGGAGTGCAAGGTGTCCAACATCCGTGGGCTCCGTGATGTCGTCATGGAGGAGTGGAAGAAGATTCCAGAAGCAACATGTGAAGCTCTGGTGAATTCCATGCCCAGGAGGATTAAAGCAGTGCTAGATAACAATGGTGGTCACACAAAATATTGACACTTTGGGCACAATTTAGACATGTTCACTATGGGGTGTACTCACTTTTGTTGCCAGCTGTTTAGACATTAACAGCTGTGTACTGAGTAATTTTCAATGGACAATAAATCTATACTGTTATTCAAGCAGCACACTGACTACTTTAAGTTATATCAAAGTTTCATTAAGATAGTGTTATCCCCTGAAAGGATATGACAGAATATTTGCAAAAATCTAAAGGGTGTACTCACTTTTGAGATATACTGTATTTAGAGATGCTCCGATCAGGGGTTTTGGTGCCGATCACCGATCACTGGAATCAGTGATCTGCCGATCCGATATCACCGATCACCGATCACAGCGTCGAAAATGGCAATTGAAGCATTCTATTTATTGTGTAGCATTATTTATGTTTTAAATTATTCTTAACACCATTGACATTGTATATTAAGTATTTAAATGAAATTAGGAGATGAGAAAGTATCATGAATTGACGACCATCTGTTTTATTGAATTCACAACCACCTGTAGCTTACTTCAGGAAAAACAAATAAAATGTGAAAATAAAAATCATAATAAATAAAATGTACACTGTCACATCAAATGTGCAACATTCCACTCGAATGAGAGGAACTAGGGGCTCTTAGAGAACTTGGAGCTTATACTGTAACTGTAGCTTTCCTGAGGAACAATAAACATACCCAAACTAAACTGCAACATAAACAGGCTATAGCCAAATATAAAATACTGTTTCTAGTCAGTCAGTTTCAAGTCATATTTAGGAGGAGATAAGACAGCAAGTCAGCAATAATCAATAAAACAAAAAAACAAAACATTGCACCAAAGGAGATTTCAGACTCAAACCTTACTTCTGCATCACTGGCAGATTAGCCTTGAGAAATACAAGCATCTCAGCGTTTTTGGCACTCAGCCTGTTCCTCTTATCATCTAAAATATGTCCTGCTGCTGAAAAGTCGCTCGCTATCTACACTTGTGCAGAGGAAGACCTAAAACTCACGCGCTAATAGTTGTTGTTGCTATGGGCCAAGTGACTTCCTGCTCGCGGGGTCACATGACGTCGGTGAACACTACCTACACTACGCTCGTGAAGTCGCGCTGGAACTCTGACCAGCACTCGTGGAACGCCTCTCGTCCAATCAAAGCACTCGGTCCCTTTATGACGTCGAGCCCAGTGTGCGCTTCGGCGCTCTCTGAGCGAATCGACGAACGCAGCAAATGCCGTATGATATTCGTGGTATTGAAAGACCTTGCGTGCGTTCCTCCCCGAGGTATTTCTTTTGAGCAGACATTACAAACGGCATATTTGTTGTCTCTTTCCGACACTGTGTACTATTTCCAGACTGGCGACGCCATTTTGTAAACTGATCGGTCATGTTTGATCGGCCGTTTTGAGAACTCCGATCAAAACCGATCAAGGCCATATCGGCCGATACCGATCGGCGCCGATCAGATCGGAGCATCACTAACTGTATTCATGCAGCACGTTCCTCCTAATCTGAGCAGATGTTTCGGGTGCGTAGCAGTGCCAGAGGGAAAGGGAATGACGGGTCATATCCACCATCTTACTACATCCAAATACTCACAGAAACCTTCTTTCCCTCAACATGATCACACAGCTGAAAAGACTGGATCACTACATGGGGTTCTAGCATGTTGCTTATCAAGCAGAAGAGCTCATATAACTCCTATTTTAGAGACTCTACACTGGCTTCCTGTTAAGTTCAGAATAGATTTCAAGATCCTTGTTTATAAAGCTCTCACTGGCACAGCACCAGAATATCTGAAAGACCTTTTGGGCATATCAGCCCAATAGAGCTCTCAGGTCTTCTGACGCTGGTTTTCTCTGTGTACCACATGTACAAAAGAAGAGATTTGGTGAGGCTGCATTCTTATGCACCCAGATTGTGTCTCACTGCCAGTTTACATTAGGGATGCAACCTCAGCACATAATGTTCAAGTCAAGACTAAAAACCCATCTTTTTAATATTGCCTTTAAATTAAAAAATATAATGTAATATGAAAAAAAAATATATATAATGATTGGAGCACTTTGAGCTGCAACGTTTGCAGGAAAAGTGCTATACAAATAAAAAGTTATTATTATTATTATCACTATCTAAGAGTAACTGTAGATCAGTTTAAAAAAAAAATGGAACCCAGATAAGTAAAGGATGGAGAGGAAAAAAGGAAACCTAAGTGGGAAATTCACACTGTGGGTGGGGAAACCACTTAGACTTCTCCAAATGTTTAGCAATGACTCATGACTTATTATGAACGACACCAATCAGACACCCACACAATGGCAGCTGAAAGGGGCTGAGTGACTCCAATCAACCAAGAAAATAAGAGAGAAAAAAAGAAAAGTATGAATCACATCAAGGCGAGACTCTCTGATGTCTTATCTCTACTACAGGGTAGCGTGAGCTTCCAGTCACTGGCACATGCCTTGTGAGGACAATAAAAATAAATACAAAAAAGAAGATAAGATAACGTTCCTCAAATGTGCATATATCCTGTCATACATCCTGTCATATATCCCTTCTTCAAATGTGCATATATCCTGTCATACATCCTGTCATATATCCCTTCTTCACATAGCTAAGAAACACAGAGTTCATGGAGGCCATGCAGATTACAGACATGAGTCAAGAGAGGGGAGTGAGGGGGGGGGGGGGGTAAGAAGGCAGTAAGACGTTACATGCAATAGATATCAAACCAGCCCCCTTCATTTTATATGTAATGAACCCTAATCACACGTCAGTCTCATGTCTGTTGGACTTCAGGGTTAGGGTTATATATAATCAGACGTGATTAGCACAGCATCACAATAAAAGGAGAATAACGACATTCTTGATTAAAGGGGAAGCATGTACAGTACCAGTCCAAAGTTTGGACACACCTTCTCATTCAATGGTTTTCTTTATTTGTTATTATTTTCTACATTGTAGATGTACAACATCTTCATTGTAATACTGAAGACATCAAAACTATGAAAGAACACCCTATGGAATTATGTAGTAAACAAAAAAGTGTTACACAAACCAGAATATGTTTTATATTTCAGATTCTCCAAAGTAGCCACCTTTAGCTTTGATGACAGCTTTGCACACTCTTGGATTCTCTCAGTCAGCTTGGTGTGACTGGGAACACCATCCAGCATTCTCTTCTCTAGAATACGTGGGACAAAACCTCTAAAAAAGCAAAAGGTGGCTACTTTGAATAATCTAAACATATAAAACATATTCTAGTTTGTGTAACACTTTTTGTTTACTACATAATTCCATATGTGTTCTTTCATAGTTTTGATATCTTCAGTATTCATCTACAATGTAGGAAATGATATATGAATAAAGAAAAACCAATGAATGAGAAGGTGTGTCCAAAGCATAAATAAGCAAAAATATATATATTTGTAAACAAACAAAATGTAAAATAGGTTTGTAAAGGCCAGTTCAGTACCTCAAAGACCACATTTAAGAAAGTGCTTTGTTTGCACCAAAGCAGCGCTCTTGACTGAACATGTGTTAGGATGTGATCTATTAAATAGATGTGTAGTATAGAGTATAGATGTGATCTATCTGCTCGATCGCTACTGATTAACCACGGCCATTTAAGACTATTCTAAAGCACAAATCTACATATTGGACCTTTAATGCAGTAGAATGTGGTTGAAGTCTATTCCCTTTACCTCTTGGGGAAGTAGAGTGCTGCCACCTCTGGGTTCAGGTCCGACAGGTCGTCCAGGTAGATGTCTGAGGGGCCCAGATGCTGACTGCGTTTACCTGCTGTCACACAACCACAGCAAGCTTAGAGACTGGTGCACAGAGTCACAGCAGCACAGGTTAGACCAGGAGACTGGTGCAGAGAGTCACAGCAGAGTCACAGCAGCACAGGTTAAACCAGGAGGTGTGAGGAGGCTAGATGCCAGCGCTAGTTAAAGGATCAACTCAAATCTACTTAAGACAACTTTAGAGATTATTGTCAGGGTGTCATCACCCGTTACAGTTTGTGACCATAGGCCTGTTGTATCTGGGTGAAAGAGAAACAGATGTGGTGTTGGTCCCCGTGTCCCCTGTGTCCGTACCTTTCTTCTTGTCAGAACGCTCAGCTTTGGCTGTGGTGTCAGCAGAGCCCTGCTGCTCCTCCCCTCCAGCCTCACTGGCCCCGACCTCCGCCATTCCAGCCCTCTCTGCGGTGGGGTCGCTCAGGGAGCTTTCAGCGGCGGGTCCGTCCTCGTCCTCCGCTGCCTCTGCGCAGGGTTCGATCCCGCTGTCCCCCTCGCTCCAGACGACTCCGTCAGCGGGGCCTGGCTCACTGGACTCCGGGGAGGCACTTTGTGGGTCAGATTTGTCTACGCTACCCAGAGACTCAGTGCTAACTGAGCCTCCATTATTAGCCGAGCAAGCAGTGTGGGATAAGCTGGTGGTGTTGGCTAAGCTAGCTGCGTCCGCTCCGCTGTTAGCCAAGTGAGCGACGGTGGCTAAGCTAGCTGTGCTGTCGCTAGCTAGCTTGTCTGTGTTGATAGTGCTGGCGTCGCTAGCCTTTCTGGATGGGGTGTGTGATTGATTGATCATGCCAGTGGTGCTGGCGTTGCTAGCTGAGCTCATGGTGTTCGCTAGGTTATTTACTCGGTCAACATCGCCTGTGCTTTCTTCGCTAACTAGACTGTCGACATAGCCTACATTGGCCATGCTAACCGGGCAAGCTAACGTGTCTACGGTCTCTTCCGGGTCGCACCGGGGCTTCTCAGCCAGTTCCTCCCCTGCCAGCAGGGTGTCGACCTGGACCTGTGTTCGCCCCGGGGTCTGTGGCACGCCCACGCTACGGAACGACGCCAGCGTCAGAGACTCCGAGTCCTCGTTGGGAGTGGAGAAAGCCGCTCCATGAGCAGCTGCTTTTCCCCGGGATAAGGGGGTACTCTCCGTGGGTTGGTTGTCTGAGTCGAGGGAAGGGGTCCTGGGCTGGGGTCTGACCACGGTCACGCTGCCCACGCGGCCGCAGCTGCCCACCGCCCCCGGGTCCTCGTCGAAGGAGTCCTGCCTGTGGATGGTGCGGAAGTGGCAGCTCTCCGAGAGGTGGATGGGGGAGATGCGCTGCACCTCCACTGCAGATCTGTCTGTCTGATATATCTGGGAGGGGAGAGAGAGAGAGAGAGACACAGAGAGAGAGAGAGAGAGAGAGAGAGAGAGAGAGAGAGAGAGAGAGAGAGAGAGAGAGAGAGAGACAGAGAGAGAGAGACAGAGACAGAGACAGACAGACAGACAGACAGAGACAGCAGAATGGATGTCGTCACCCGAAAGATGGTAGGATTACAAAAACATACGGCAACTGTGGATAGATGAGTGTCGACATGTGCTGCTGTATATTATACAACGGATAGATCCGGTCAGTTGTCTCTATTGGTCAGTTTGGTCCATTGTCTCTATTGGTCAGTTTGGTCCATTGTCTCTATTGGTCAGTTTGCGTTCCAGCCATGCCGATATCCATGACATACGCACGGCTAAATGGAATGTTGACACATCTTTTCATATTACTCTGCGTTTGTCTATATTACCGTTATCAAAGTTACATTATTACCGTTACTTAGCAACCGATAAACAACTGTTCAGCGAATGAATACACTTACAATAAAACATAGTTCCATTCAAATACATGAATTAAAAGTTTCTTCTGTGAAATATTGATAGATAAATGTGGTAACCGTTGTATAAAAGCGTTATAGAACGAGAAGCCGTGGTATATCGTGGATATCGGCACAGCTAGGGGGTGTATATATAAAACAACACTCCGCTTCGCGTCGTGCCTAACCACCCCGCTAGCTGTGCTGATATCCACGATGTACCACGGCTTCTCCTTCCATAACGCTTCATTCATCCAGACCGGTTGGTACCGCGGAGAGACCTCCTTACCTTGGGGAAGCCCCCCCAGTTCCACTGCAGCTGAGGGCCAGAGGACTCCTGGGGCTTCACCAGCAGCTCAGAGTCACTCTTGGGGGAGGACGGGCGACTGTGGAACACACTGAGGAGGAGGAAAAACAACATAAATGAAAGAGAGGAAAAATCATCAGGAAAAGGAGAGGAAAGAGTCCATATTGATAGAGGGGAGACAGGACAGAAAGAGGCTGCGATAGGAGACAGAGACAACATGCGAGACAGACGTATCGAATCTCAATTCAAGCCGCTTCGACGAGAGAGCGTTTAGGTTCCGCTCACCTCTCCGAGGGAGACCACTCCCCGTCCGAGTGAGAGTGGACGACCTCTCTGGTCTGCGTCGCCCCGAGCTCTTCGTACGGCTCCTCGGACAGCGAGAAGTACACCGACTTACTGTCACGACACAGACACGAGCAACAAGGATATCACAACAATTCTATTCAAGTCTGCGTGCATACAGGATGCTGGGTATAATAATAACCTTTATTTGTAGAGCACTTTTCCTGCAAACGTCGCAGCTCAAAGTGTTTTAACATATCCACACAGCATAAAAATAATAATAGAACAATAGTAATCAATAAAACACACAATAGCAATAATATAAACTAGCCTACATCATAAAACAAGAATAAACCATACAATCCAAGGGGCATAGAACAAAGATAAACAAAATAACTAAAAAGAATGACTATAAGATTTAAACAAGTAAATATATATATATATACAATAATAATACAGCATACTCATATATATTCAATAAACCTTGTACAACAGTGGGGCTATGATTCCGTTTACGGCCGGAAATAATGGACCAATGGATCACAGCAGAATTCGGTTGTTATGTCTGACGTCATGTCTGACGTCTGACGCGTGGCGTTTAGCAATTTCCGGGTCCAAATAAAAAAGAGTACCAAAGCGGTAGAATGACAGTTCAATCGTTTTTTTTGACTGGGATCTATTCATATAACAAGGGACACAGCACTGCGGCATTTCGAAGAGAGCGCCTCAGCCAACGTTGGACCCGGAAACAGTATTATCGCCTAGTCGATACGTCACGACTTAACAGCCGAATAACTGCCAGAAAGGCGACTGTTGAAGCGGAACGGTGGTTGACCTGGCGAGCAGGGGAGAGTTGGGCTCCTCTCTGGAAGGGCTCTCCTGTTCTGCTTGCTCCCTCTCTCTCTCCCGCTCCCTCTCCCTCTCTCTGTCGTCCGAGGAGGAGCTGCCCTCCTCTCTCAGGTGGGTGTCGGAGCGCATGCGTTTGCGGCGGCGCTTTTTCCTGCGCGTGCCGCCACCGGCGCTGGAGGGACCTCCTTCCTCCTCAGCCTCCTCCGAGAGCTCCACGGGGGGGATGGGGGAGGTGCAGAGGTGGGCGGGTACTCTGGACTGGTGGGGGGGGGGGGGGTAGAGGAGGTGGGAGAAACGTAAGGGTCAAAAACACTCGGAGAGGACCGAGGGACACAGTGGCCTATTCATATGGACATATTAGCATATTAGCCATTTCTGACAACATCCACCCTCAAGACCACCAGGACCAAGCTCCGGACCTGGGGTGATAGGGTCCTGGGGTGATGGGGCCTTTTCAGCTGCAGCCCCGTCCCTCTGGAACGCACCATACTGGGTAAAGGTGAACATGGTGTTCTCTATGGCAGGTAAAGGTGAACATGGTGTTCTCTATGGCAGGTAAAGGTCACCATGGTGTTCTCTATGGCAGGTAAAGGTGAACATGGTGTTCTCTATGGCAGGTAAAGGTCACCATGGTGTTCTCTATGGCAGGTAAAGGTGACCATGGTGTTCTCTATGGCAGGTAAAGGTCACCAGGGTGTTCTCTATGGCAGGTAAAGGTGAACATGGTGTTCTCTATGGCAGGTAAAGGTCACCATGGTGTTCTCTATGGCAGGTAAAGGTGAACATGGTGTTCTCTATGGCAGGTAAAGGTGACCATGGTGTTCTCTATGGCAGGTAAAGGTGAACATGGTGTTCTCTATGGCAGGTAAAGGTGAACATGGTGTTCTCTATGGCAGGTAAAGGTCACCATGGTGTTCTCTATGGCAGGTAAAGGTCACCAGGGTGCAGACACCCCAACCACATCGGACAGGCCAACACCCTCCCAACATTTAAACAGGCCCTCAAACCCACCTCTTCATGCTCGCCTTCACCAGTTAACCCTCTCCCCCTCCCATATTATGTCCCCAGCACTACCTTAATTAGGCCCCTATAGTTTTTTTTATTGATTTTTTGCTTCTTTTTATTATTACTACTCAATCTTTTCAGTTTGAAAAGCGTCTTTGAGTGTCTACAAAAGCGCTATATAAGTCTAATGTATTATTATTATTATTATTATTATTATTATTATTATTATTATTATTATTATTATCTGATAATCTGCCGGTCACATAGAATCCAAGCTTGCGTTCCTATAAATGGTAAATGGACTGACTTATATAGCGCCTTTATCCAAAGCACTTAACAACGGCCTCTCATTCACCCATTCACACACACATTCACACACCGATGGCGGCAAGCTACCATGCAAGGCGCCGGCCCGCTCACTGGGAGCAATTTGGGGTTCAGTGTCTTGCCCCAAGGTCACCTCGACATGTGGCCAGCCAGGGCTCGAACCGCCGATCTGCCAACCTTGGGATCATTAGACACTGACTCTACCTCCCGCGCCACAGCCTCTACCTCCCGCACCACAGCCTCTACCTCCCGCGCCATAGCCTCTACCTCTACCTCCTGCGCCACAGCCGCCCCCCCACCCTGTGCTGCGTACCTCCAGGTCCTCGTGCTCCTCCACAAAGAAGGCCTCTCCATTGTCCCCCAGCTTCATCTGCAGCTGGACGGGCTCTCCATTGATCTCAATGTCCACCTGAAACACAGCAGCAGTCAGTGTGGATGAGAGAATGTGTGTGTGTGTGTGCGTGCGTGTGTGCGTGTGTGCGTGCGTGCGTGTGTGTGTGTCGCTACACAAGAGTGTGTGTGTGCGCTGTTGTGTGGGTGCATACAACAATTGCACAACCCATCTTGAGAGTGTGCAACTGTCAGAGAGAGAGTGTGCGTGTGTGTGTGTGTGTGTGTGCGTGCGTGCATGTGTGTGTGTGCGCGTGCGTGTGTGCGTCCGCAGCCTTGTTGGGTCTCGCCAGGTCCCTCACCACCTTCTCCCTGGAGCGCAGCACGCCCAGCTTGCCGAAGCGCACGTGGAAGGGGGAGCACTGCAGCGCGCCGTCCGGCTGGCGCACCACGATCACGTCGATGCCCCCGGTGAGTGTGGCGGGGTTCAGGCCGCGGTACAGCTCCTTGACCGTCACAAACACCGTCTCCGCCAGCTGGCCCACGTAGTTCATGGTCTGGGACTGGAGACGACAGAGAGAGGAGAGGAGAGAGAGAGGAGACGACAGAAAGAGGAGAGGAGAGAGAGAGGAGACGACAGAGAGAGGAGAGGAGAGGAGACCACAGAGAGAGGAGAGGAGAGGAGACCACAGAGAGAGGAGAGTTCAGGACCGAGCAGAACCATACTGTACATAATTAAGCGCCATGGAACGAGAAGCCCTGGTATATCGTACGGAGAAGCCATGGTATATCGTACGGAGAAGCCATGGTATATCGTACAGAAAAGCCATGGTATATCGTACAGAGAAGCCATGGTATATCGTACAGAGAAGCCATGGTATATCGTACGGAGAAGCCATGGTATATCGTACAGAGAAGCCATGGTATATCGTACGGAGAAGTCATGGTATATCGTACGGAGAAGCCATGGTATATCGTACGGAGAAGCCATGGTATATTGTACGGAGAAGCCATGGTATATCGTACGGAGAAGCCATGGTATATCGTACGGAGAAGCCATGGTATATCGTACGGAGAAGCCATGGTATATCGTACGGAGAAGACATGGTATATCGTACGGAGAAGCCATGGTATATCGTACGGAGAAGCCATGGTATATCGTACGGAGAAGCCATGGGATATCGTACGGCGTGCCGTTACACCCCCTAGCCATGCCGATATCCACCTTATACCGCGGCTTCTCGTTCCATAACGCTTTTATACAACGGTTACCACCATTTATCTATCAATATTTCACAAAAGGAAAGACAAGACAAACGTTTAATTCATGTATTTTAATGGAACTATGCAAGTGTATTCATCCGCTGAACAGTAGGGATGCTCCGATTTATCGGCCACCGATTTAAATCGGCCGATTTCACTCCAAATGACTCGATCGGTGATCGGCAAAAATGGCCGATCGCAAAAAACGATCTTTTTTTTTTTTTTTTTTTTTTTTCCTGGGGAAGACAGATAACTGAACAGAAAACATAGGAGGACGTAACAGTATGTAAACCATGAAGGCCACGTTTATGATGTCTTTTATACAGCCATATCGACTGACTTGGGCTTCAGGCCCTAACTGGGTGATAGGCCAGACCTTTACTATGCCATAAAAATGGGTCTGCGTTTGCTTGGTGCCTCATGGATCAAAACTTTTGTCTAAAAAGCAAAAAATATTTAGGCTATCCAGTCAGTTATGTATTTTAAAAAAAAATCGGTATCGGTATCGGTATCGGTTGATCTTGAGGAAACAAATCGGTGATCGGTATCGGCCCCAAAAATCCAGATCGGAGCATCCCTACTGAACAGTTGTTTTTTGGTTGCTAAGCAACGGTAATAATGTAACTTTGATAAAAAGCAGAGTAATATGAAAAGATGCGTCAACATTCCATTTAGCCGTGCGTATGTCATGGAAATCGGCACGGCTGGAACGCAAACTGACCAATAGAGACAATGGACCGGATCTATCCGTTGTACAGTATAAGCTACCTTAACAGTACATATCTACCTTAACTGTACATAAGCTACCTTAACTGTACATAGCTACCTTAACTGTACACATCTACCTTAACTGTACATATCTACCTTAACTGTACATAGCTACCTTAACTGTACACATCTACCTTAACTGTACATATCTACCTTAACTGTACATAGTTACCTTAACTGTACATATCTACCTTAACTGTACATATCTACCGTAACTGTACATATCTACCATAACTGTACATATCTACCTTAACTGTACATATCCACCTTAACTGTACATATCTACCTTAACTGTACATAGTTACCTTAACTGTACATATCTACCTTAACTGTACATAGTTACCTTAACTGTACATATCTACCATAACTGTACATATCTACCTTAACTGTACATAGTTACCGTAACTGTACATATCTACCTTAACTGTACATATCTACCTTAACTGTACATAGTTACCTTAACTGTACATATCTACCTTAACTGTACATAGTTACCTTAACTGTACATATCTACCATAACTGTACATATCTACCTTAACTGTACATATCCACCTTAACTGTACAGATCTACCTTAACTGTACATAGTAACCTTAACTGTACATATCTACCTTAACTGAACATAGTTACCTTAACTGTACATATCTACCTTAACTGTACATAGTTAGCTTAACTGTACATATCTACCTTAACTGTACATAGTTACCTTAACTATATCAACCTTAACTGTACATAAGCTACCTTAACTGTACATAGCTACCTTAACTGTACACATCTACCTTAACTGTACATAGTTACCTTAACTGTACATATCGACCATAACTGTACATATCTACCTTAACTGTACATAGTTACCTTAACTGTACATATCTACCATAACTGTACATATCGACATTAACTGTACATAGTTACCTTAACTGTACATATCTACCGTAACTGAACATAGTTACCTTAACTGTACATATCTACCTTAACTGTACATATCTACCTTAACTGTACATATCTACCTTAACTGTACATAGTTAGCTTAACTGTACATATCTACCTTAACTGTACATAGTTACCTTAACTGTACATATCTACCTTAACTGTACATACGCTACCTTAACTGTACATAGCTACCTTAACTGTACACATCTACCTTAACTGTACATATCTACCTTAACTGTACATAGTTACCTTAACTGTACATATCTACCTTAACTGTACATAGTTACCTTAACTGTACATATCTACCTTAACTGTACATAGCTACCTTAACTGTACATAAGCTACCTTGACTGTACATATCTACCTTGACTGTACATATCTACCTTAACTGCACATAGCTACCTTAACTGTACATAGCTACCTATACATAAGCTACCTTAACTGTACATAAGCTACATTAACTGTACATAAGCTACATTAACTGTAAATAAGCTACATTAACTGTAAATAAGCTACCTTAACCGTACATAAGCTACCTTAACTGTACATAAGCTACATTAACTGTAAATAAGCTACCTTAACCGTACATAAGCTATCTTAACTGTACATAGCTACCTTAACTGTACATAAGCTATCTTACCTGTACATAAGCTACCATAACTGTACATGTCTACCTTAAATGTACAGCTACCTTAACTGCATACCTCCAAACTACCGTACTACGTACCATACTACCAGTACCTATCACTATCATTGTCATGTTTTTATATCACATTTTATGTGTGTTCCATTCAGGGTTTCCGTTAACCGGTAATTCCCGGACTTTGTCCGGTAAAAGTTGTTGAAGTCCGACAAATTGAAAACTCGTCGGACATAAATGTCCGGTGAAAATAATTCCCTCTAAGCACAATTTGAATACAATTCGCTAAAGTTCACATTCTGATTCCTTCTATTTTAAAAAAAGACGAATATATAGGCTATGTATTTATTTTATTATGATATGATTTGACACCGGCATGATGATGACTCCTAATGTGTAGGCTGCCTATGCGAAACAGCGGTTGTTTCCGGTGTGCTTTATAACTCGTGCACAATCGAGTCGAGGCAGAGAGGAGGATAGCGATGTTTCTGTCTGTGATAGTGTGATTATGCAAGCCTTTTCTGAAAGGGATGAGAACCCGATTGTTTCAGCTTCTCCCAGGGAGAAAGTGGTAGAGTTACCATCCTCCCCGAGTCCTACCATACCATCCGCTGACAGCCTATCTCTGCCTGTAACCGGCGAGCGATTGCGTGTCGCTCAAGTAGCTGATCAGTCATTAAACAAATGTTTTTTACATGCAGCTAGTGAGGAATCTGAAATAGGGGGCAACGTAGTTTATTTCCTTAACGATGGGATATTAATGCGTAAATGGTCTCCTCCTAATGCAAATGGTTGTGAGTGGAATACTGTAAAACAAGTGGTTGTGCCTGTGGGTTATAGACAACAGGTGTTATCTGTAGCACATGAGAGCCAGTGGTCAGGACATTTAGGTATAACTAAAACTTATCAGCTGATATTGAAACATTTCTTTTGGCCCGGACTGAAGGCGGATGTTGCCAAGCACTGCCGCTGTTGCCATACTTGTCAGATGGCGGGTAAGCCTAATCAATCCATTCCACCCGCACCATTGCATCCCATTCCTGCTATAGGGGAGCCATTTGAACGTGTAATAATTGATTGTGTTGGACCTTTGCCTAGGACTAAAAGTGGAAGTCAGTATTTGCTTACTATTATGTGCGCTGCTACTCGTTTTCCCGAAGCTGTTCCGTTGCGTAACATATCAGCCAGCTCAGTGGTGAAAGCTTTAACAACGTTTTTTTTCACATTCGGTCTTCCTCTTGTTATACAATCTGACCAGGGCACTAACTTTCAGTCTAAGCTTTTCAAACAAGCCCTAAGAACGTTAGGGGTACGATGTCACGCCAGAAGCCTACATGCTTGCACTGTTCAATAAAATGTTATACATCTAGACATTGTGGTATTTCTTTATATACGTATCCCAGCCTGCCTATTGTTTCTCAATAAACAGTTATGTTCTCCTCATTGACATACTCCCGAGTCCGATTAAGTATGATTTGACAGGCAGCTAAACGAAATGCCTTCCCAACCAGCGAGACCTGGTTATAGAAATGACGTTGTTTTATTGATAAAAAAAAGGGTAAAACTGGAAAGAGAAAATAGAAAACTCACATTAATCCCAAACAATTTAACAAACTTCAGTTAACGTAATGTGGAGTCTGTTCATTGATCGATGATGTCTGTTCAGTTCCCAGTGAGGCGCCCGTTCAGCGCTGGACATAATGGCATAGCGCGCATGCGAATCATGTTATATTATTATATATTATATAGCTCGCATCTAATCGTATCGGATGAGAAATAGACATTAAATGGCATATATAGGCCGCTACACAACAGTAATCACCGCGACAAACAGCTATATTAGATTTTTTTTTATTTTTTTTAATATTTTAATATGATGACCGGAATATATCACGTTTGTCCGGTAAATCGAAATCTTCCCGGACACGATGTCCGGCGCCAATTTTTTCTAACGGAAACCCTGGTTCCATTGTCTTCCAACAGGTGGCGTCACTCCAACGTTTCGCTCGTCCCTTGACCGACGAAAACAATTGACACTATCTGATGTAAAACCATGGGTGTAAGACTAGATGTCTAAATAGTTAGATCAAGTTTTTTCTGTAGTTTTAGTCAATAATTTTTAGGTAGCTTCCTCATGTCAACCACCCCTCCTTTATCTGCACCACTGAGGTGAACTTGCCGAGGTGGGTGAAAAAATCTCCATATTTCCTTCACTGGGCATGTTTTCTATCAGCGCAGATAAAGGATAAGAAAAAAAAACTGCTTGGTTTTAGATTGAGATAGCTACAACTAAGCAGTGGAAAAACAACAGACAAAGCAGCAATGCCTAGCGACCAAGGTTTAGACTAGACACAGACACAGAACCTCTTCTCAGGGAGCAGGTTCCCACACCTTCTGAAACATCAAATTCAAGCACCTTTCAAGGACTTTCAAGACTCAATTCCCTCAAATTCAAGGACCCAACACGGCATAGTTTGAGACAAATCTAGATGAGAATTTATATAATAGGAACTCTCCACTCACAGACAACAATTAAAAAGAGAGGCTTGCATGTGTTACACTAAATGGTCTCTTGCCTTCTCTTCCACAGCACAGCAAAACAACATATTGTGAAATATGTGTAAAGTTAAGCAATACAGAGACTTATTTACTAGTTGACGAGCTAAGTAAAAAAAAAAAAGAATATATATTTCTTTAGAGAGAGAGAGAGCGGGGGGGGGGGGGGGGGATATCAAGCACTTTCAATGACCCATGTCTATTTTCAAAAAAAATTAAGACCTTGATTTTATTTTCTCAAATTCACAACCTTTCAAGGATTTCAAGGACCCGTGGGAACCCTGACATACAGTAGGAACTAGGGGTGGGCATCGACGATCGATAATTGATCGATAAGGATCTTGGTCGATCACAAAATAAAACATTTGGTCGATCACAAAAAACAAAAACAAAAAATCGACCAAATGTTTTATTTTGTGATCGACCAAGATCCTTATCGATCAATTATCGATCAATTATCGATCGTCGATGCCCACCCCTAGTAGGAACCCTGACATACAGTAGGAACCCTGACATACAGTAGGCTAGGAACCCTGACATACAGTAGGCTAGGAACCCTGACGTACAGTAGGCTAGGAACCCTAGGGGTGTAACGGATCACGGATAATCCGTGATCCGTACGGATCGCCCCCCACAGTTCGGCACGCATGTGTACCGCGGATCAATTGCAAAATGTAACCAAGTAATAATATTACTTAATATCCCTTGTAAATCACAATGTAGAGTTGCCATGAAAAGATAGACACGACATTTGCGTGCTTTGTTTTACTCTAAAGCGCAATGATAGGTTGATAATGCAAAACAAAATCTAGAACAACAAGGCTGCGTTCGTAAATTCGCTCTGGAATCTGATCAGCATTCATGGAACGCCTCTTGTCCAATCAAATTACTTGGTCCCTTTATGACGTCGGACCCAGTGTGCTCTCCGGCGCTCTCAGAGCAAATTTACGAACGCAGCCCAAGTGTTCATGGCGAGTCCTGCTAATGTTGGCGACAGAGAATAACTCGAAATGCCTCCCTCATCATTTAAATCATAAAAATGTATGGGAGCACTTTGGCTTCTCTGTCAACTATAACAATGACGGACAGTGTCATTGGAAGTGTGGTCGATAAAAAAGTTACGGTGTTTAAGCGTTGTGCAACGAGAAAGTCGTACGAGCATGGCCACACATTTGCCGCGACCCTGGTGTTGACGGGAGGCACGAAAAAGGCAGCTTGACAACTTCTGATAATGTAGCCAATTTTTTCATACCATGTTTAAAGTAAGGTTTCACTTTATTATTTAGTTAAAAGTGGCATAAAACATGTTTATTTGTCTGCTTTAAAGAGCCCAGTGATTCACTGCTGCAACCAGGTGCCTCCTCCCTCTCTCCTACTGCATCATTTAAGTGGAATGTGTGTTTCTGTTTAATATGTAGCCTATGTTTGAGTGTAGAATATGTTATGTGTATGTACATATACACACACACACATATATATATATACAGCAGTGTTTCCTCTACATGCATTTATTCGTGGCGGGCCGCCACAATTGAATTTCCTCCGCCACCATTCAGATTTCAAAAAAAAAAAAAAAAAAAGGCCGCTTTTCAGACCTTCACAGCGCTAGACACACCCACAAGCGACGCGCTTGTGTTGTGTATTTATCTTATTGGTTATGAATCAAAGAACAGTTATTGAGTTTAAGACGATTTAATTAAAGTACAAAAACAGGGTATACATATACCAACAGCTGGAGCCTTGTGTCTGTCCTCCTCCGCTGGGCTGGGCTGGTAAAGAGGAAGCTCTCTCCCTTCCTGGCTGTTTTGTTCCAGTCCCCTAGATCCCTGCCCTCTTATGCAAATATCTACCAGTGCCTTGTAGCTGGACAAGGGAAGAGCCATCTGTTAATGATTAGTGTGTGTGTGTGTGTGTGTGTGTGTGTGTGTGTGTGTGTGTGTGTGTGTGTGTGTGTGTGTGCTCGACCATGTGGTCTGTCGTAACCTGACCCCCTCAGAGAGCTTGCCTGTAGGCCCAAAGGCTCCGCTTTGGAACAAGGCGTCTGCCAAATGCCATAAATGTAAATGTACGGTAACTGTTACAAAGCCTTATCATACAAATCCAAGGTATGTGTGTGTGTTTAAGTAGAAAATATACGACACTTGCAAAACTGTTTTGTGATTGGTCGAATACATCTAGGCTGCGTCTAGTCTACAAACTACTTCAAATGTTACAATCCATTACAGATTGATTAGCAACACTGCATCAGCACGACGGTGGGTTATTGCATTCTATGGTTCGTGTTCTTATACCAGTGCTCAGTATACAAGTATTTTAAATGAACATTCGTAATGTAGTCTGATGTTCATGGTCAACTAAATCAGGCTATTTTGTGAAACAATTATGTTTCCGCTACCTTAGAACTACTTAAAGTAATTGCCAGAAATGTTAGCTAGCAATGTTAGCTAGCCATGTGTTCATAAATTCCTGGTTCCATTTTCAGATGAGTTTGTTAAAGTATTTCAAACGAAAAGTACCAGAAGATGAGGAAGATGGTCAGGTAACCACACATAGTGAAAAATATAATACATGTAAAAAAAAAAATAAATACGATGTAATAATATGATGAGACGGTATGATATGGCACGTGTGTGATGGTCTTGCGGCCTGTCTCGTTCCAGCGAGTCAACTCGTATACATTGTGCGCTCTGCGCTGCGGGCTAACGATCTTGTAACTTCGCAAACAATAGCAGCATTTAAAATGTTTTTAAAAAAAGTTTAGTTTATGTTCAACTGGAAATGGTAGTGAGCACAGAATTTCGTGTTTTGAATCTGCTAAAATTGCCTTTTAAAAAAGCCTGGAGCAGGAGAGAAGAGTGGAGCAGCAGAGAAAAGAGTAGCAGGAGAGAAGGGTGGAGGAGAGATTTTTTTATTGACAACGGAATTACATGCTGGAAAAACATGCAGACACAGACAATAAGAGACACACGGGAGAAGTACGGGAAAACATTTTATTTTTTTGGGCCATCCTTGAGTTTTGGCTGAAATTACGTCGTTGTTTTGAGCGCGCGTGCGCGTTTCATGCGCGCGCGGTCAGCGCTACCCGCCACCATTGTAAAAATTCCTGGAGGAAACACTGTACAGTATATATATACCAGTTTTGACATCTTGAATGTTGTTGGGTTTTACACATTAAAAGTGGTGTTTTTACAGAATTCGAGGAAAAAGCTTTTTATTTTTATTTTTATGTTTTGTGTTGATCCGAAAAATTATCCGATCCGTGACTCAAAAACCGTGACACGATCCGATCCGTGGGTTAGGTGATCCGTTACACTCCTAGTAGGAACCCTGACATACAGTAGGCTAGGAACTAGGGGTGGGCATCAATTATCGACGATCGATAATTGATTGATAAGGATCTTGGTCGATAATCATTAATAAATTGAGTGGAAATTAGTTTGTCCACGTTATGTGTGAGAAATGAACTTTGCATTTGCCTTCGCATTGAATTTCACAACACAGTACGGCATGATGCAACAAGTTCCCGTACGTTAGCCAGCAGAGCAAGCTCGGACATGGCGAAGCGAGCGAAACAAAGCTTGGTGTGGGAGCATTTTGATCTAAAAGGCGACGCCGCTCATTGCAAACACTGCGCAGTGACATATAAATACTAGGGATGCACGATATTATCGGCCCGATATTGGGAAATTAATGTTATTAAATATTTATCGGTTTTATTAAATTTTAGCCAATATAGAGCCGATAATATGAAGCCGGAAATATTTCCGGTTCCGGTTTTCGCGCTCATGATGCTGCGCCTGCGTACAGCCATGCAGTCAATTGGTAAGCTAAGGTAAATAGATAGCCAATGTTAGCTAGTGCTAATGTTCACCATCTCTGTAGTCTGCTCTAAAATACGCAATCCAACAGTGCAGGCAACCCATGCTGTTCTGTGAATGAGACAAGCTATTGACTGATGGCTTTCTACTGCCAAATCATATTATTACAGCAATCATGTCGGTAGTTTGGCATCTGTTCTCTGAACAACAAGGAGAGGCTCATTCCGACATTGACTTCTGTTTTCGTTTTCGCGATTTCAAAATAAAAGCGCGAGCTAAGCGTTGTTGAAAATGAATGACACATCGCTGGTCAACTAACACAGCTTGTTTTGTGAGCCTGCTAACAATGTAAAGTAGTGTTCTAGTTAACTAGGTAACAATGTAAAGTAGTGTTGTAGTTAACTAGGTAACAATGTAAAGTAGTGTTGTAGTTAACTAGGTAACAATGTAAAGTAGTGTTATAGTTAACTAGGTAACAATGTAAAGTAGTGTTATAGTTAACTAGGTAACAATGTAAAGTAGTGTTGTAGTTAACTAGGTAACAATGTAAAGTAGTGTTCTAGTTAACTAGGTAACAATGTAAAGTAGTGTTCTAGTTAACTAGGTAACAATGTAAAGTAGTGTTGTAGTTAACTAGGTAACAATGTAAAGTAGTGTTCTAGTTAACTAGGTAACAATGTATAGTGTTCTAGTTAACTAGGTAACAATGTAAAGTAGTGTTATAGTTAACTAGGTAACAATGTAAAGTAGTGTTCTAGTTAACTAGGTAACAATGTAAAGTAGTGTTCTAGTTAACTAGGTAACAATGTAAAGTAGTGTTATAGTTAACTAGGTAACAATGTAAAGTAGTGTTATAGTTAACTAGGTAGCAGTGGGGATTACTCACCCAATCCATGCATTGCAATAGTTTGGCTTGACTAGCGAGTGTGATGTGATTTTCAACAATGTTGAAATGTATTTCCTTTTTTTTAATAAATGAACATTTGAAGAGTCAGAAGTGTTCTCCTTGTTGTGTTAACAATAGTGATGTAAGTTCGATTTGGTGAGATCACTATGGAATATTAAATCATCAATCTTTGCTCACTACATAGCCTTTCTTAGCTTCAGGTGTGCATGAACTACAGGTTATCAACTGTGAAATTATATCTGTTCTCATATCGGTTATCATATCGGTTATCGGCCACGAGAAGCGGGTAAACATCGGTTATCGGTATCGGTTGGAAAAAATGCATATCGTGCATCCCTAATAAATACAACACGACGACGACCCCGATGAAATACCACCTGCAAACAGTACATCCGACCCTGATTGCTCCTTCGCTACCTTCTCAGCCCTCCATCACGTCTCATCTAATACGCGGGAGGTGTGATGCACAACGAGAAGAGAAAGTAACGATGGCCATCTGCAAATTAATCGAAACAGATATTCTGCCGCTCAGTTTTGTATTCAGAAGGAATACAAGAATAAAGTATTTTCCCCAAGGAAAACATGCTTGTTATTTCTGCCCTAGGCGTTGTTTTAATGAAAAAAAAGCTTATCAATTAATCGATAATTGATCGTTAATTCTTGTGATTATCGAAAAAGAAATGTTGATCGTTTGCCCAGCCCTACTAGGAACCCTGACATACAGTAGGAACCCTGACATACAGTAGAACCCTGACATACAGTAGGAACCCTGACATACAGTAGAACCCTGACATACAGTAGGAACCCTGACATACAGTAGGAAGTAGGAACCCTGGCATACAGTAGGCTAGTAATCAACTGAACTCAGTATGATACTCTAGCATCATTCAAGCATATTGATAAAGAAGGATATAGCAGGCCTGGCCTACAGTATTTGCCTTACCGTGCTGTGTCCCTGGAATCTCTATTGCACTAGGCTACACTGAGATGTCTTGAGTGTCTTAACAAGCTGTATAGACCTGCGGAGTGACTCACGGTGAATAAGAGGATATAGATTAGGCCTAGACCCACTAGGGAGATCAAGGTCTGAAAAGCTTATCTCAAGTTACAAATCATACCAATACCAACTGGATGATGTCATTTCCTGAGTCACTCCTAATGACGCCTCACAACAGCTTATTTGTGGGATCAATATGAAAATATCATGGGACCACTTTCTGAAGTAGCCTTGGTTAGTTCATTTATCTAGGATAGGCCTGTTCAGGAGAAACATGATAGCCAAATTAGCCATGGGAACCACAAGTAACCAAGTTATGAGACCACCCACTTCAAGAAGGTCCTGCATATGTTTAGGCTAACGGCTATAGTAGACCGAGGGAGAAGCAAAATCCACAAAACATTTTCATAAACAGCTTTAGCTTTTCAAACCTTAACCATCTTTGTGGCGATGCAAGAAAATGTCGAGGCCAAACTACAGAAGCCTTTGGGGTAGGCCTAGTCTAAAGCTAACCTTTGGGGTAGGCCTGGTCTAAAGCTAACCTTTGGGGTAGGCCTGGTCTAAAGCTAACCTTTGGGGTAGGCCTAGTCTAAAGCTAACCTTTGGGGCAGGCCTAGTCTAAAGCTAACCTTTGGGCAGGGCTTGACGCTTACCTTTTCCCCAGGTAGCACTGTGCTACCATGTTGAAAAATTTAGTAGCACACCAAGAATTTCAGTAGCACAATGAAAATTGCGCAATTTTCGTCAACAACTACAACAAATTATCATAATCATAACATATCAAAATGATCATAACCGGCTCTTGGCCGTAATAAAAATGGAGACTCACACAATGTAAAGGGGAAGTAAGAATATTAATTTCAGTTGGCCCACGGTTCGGTATGAACCTCGGTTTTTGGGTCACGGTTCGTGTTTTTTTTATTTTTTAAATGCTACTATTTATTTACAAACTGTTACTTTATTTTGCTTATACTTATGGAACTTTAACATTTAGACACATTCCAGAATATGACTGGTAAATTGTATAATATAAATATATATAAACAAAAAACACTTTCAAATGTAAAAATGTTACATAAACACTTTCAAATGTGACGTGTTGTGGATTGGAACTACGGATCATAAGCTTTCAAATGATGTGTCATATATTGAAATCCGCAAAAAGATGAAGTTAGAGTCATTTGAATGTTGTTAGACGTCAGGCACATATAGGGTTAACCTCTTTGTAATGAAACCGGAAGCAAACGCTGCTAGCAGCTAGCGGCTAACAAAACACAGCGCTACGAACTATGAGAGCTGTATCCCATATACCTATTATGCGCATTTTAAGCGCATATAGGACTCGCGTGAAGCATTTCTGCGACACGCGTTTCTGTTCACTGTTTTCATTCCCTCATCGCTTATACACATAAGTTTGACTGCGCATGACAGTAGTTCAGTTAGTCGCACTGGTGCGATTGAATGTATTTCCAAGTCGCACAGAAATATATTCACTCGCAAATGCGACCAAAACAGTCGCACTGTCGAGCCCTGCCTTTGGGGTAGGCCTGGTCTAAAGCTAACCTTTGGGGTAGGCCTGGTCTAAAGCTAACCTTTGGGGTAGGCCTGGTCTAAAGCTAACCTTTGGGGTAGGCCTAGTCTAAAGCTAACTTTTGGGGTAGGCCTAGTCTAAAGCTAACCTTTGGGGGTAGGCCTAGTCTAAAGCTAACCTTTGGGGTAGGCCTAGTCTAAAGCTAACCTTTGGGGTAGGCCTAGTCTAAAGCTAACCTTTGGGGTAGGCCTAGTCTAAAGCTAACCGTTGGGGTAGGCCTAGTCTAAAGCTAACCTTTGGGGTAGGCCTAGTCTAAAGCTAACCTTTGGGGTAGGCCTGGTCTAAAGCTAACCTTTGGGGTAGGCCTGGTCTAAAGCTAACCTTTGGGGTAGGCCTGGTTCTAAAGCTATCCTTTGGGGTAGGCCTAGTCTAAAGCTAACCTTTGGGGTAGGCCTGGTCTTAAGTTAACCTTTGGGGTAGGCCTGGTCTAAAGCCAACCTTTGGGGTAGGCCTAGTCTAAAGCTAACCTTTGGGGTAGGTCTGGGGGCCGTTCCACTAAAGGTGGCTTAGTATATCGGCGATTGAAATAAATCAGGCGATCAGGCAACTCGGGATTGGAATTCAAGCCTCAGGTGATTCCTCGAACGAGGATCAGGCTTGTGTCATCAGTGTTCCCAGAAGACAGGCTTACAAATCTTCGATATGGGCGCGTGCACGCAGACATAAAGAGCCCCGAAGAGTCGATCTGTCGAAATGAAGATACTCCACTCTGCAGGGGTACTACATTTGCGCAGCATTCCAAATTATTGATCTTTATGAAGACGGAAAAATAAGATGTAAAATAGTGCAATACTGCCGCAATTAACAAGGCGAGGGAAATGGTTTGGCAAGAAATTGCTGACCGATTAAATGCGTAGGTCATACTAGCCCCAGTTATTGTTATATGTTCATATTTTAATAAATGAATATTACTACTGTGGTGATATCAGCAGCAGGCTACAAACAGTCATATTGCCGCAATGGCCTAGTGGTATCCACCGCTGCCATAGGATTTATTCATCATTTTTAGACGGTGGTTCGAATCCCTCTTCGGACACACTTTTTACTGCATTTCGTTGTCAGAATCTAATCTAAAATCTCATCTAAAAAAGTATGTAGGCTATAAAATTATGGTGCAGGCTAATTTTCAAGAACTGACACGATTACAATGGTGTTTGAAGCCTTTGCATGAAATCTTCGGTTAAATGTAAAAAACAAAACAAAAACACTTAGTCAAGTCTCGAACACGCAACCTTTGGAACTCTAGCTGGCTGCCTTAACCACTGCGCCAGCCAGACCGCTGTGATGACAGCAATGCAAGTTGAGACAATTACTTTTTTTTTTACACTCTTTTATTTATTGATCTATTGATCTATCCATCACACTTTCAAAATATCAAGTTATCTATCACACAATCAAACTATCTTTCGATCGATCACACTTTCAACATATCAAATTATCTATCTATCACACAGTCAACCTATCCATCTATCTATCTCGTGTGAAGTGGGAACTAATATTTCCTAAAAGAGGAACTGTCGTTCGGGATGTAGTTTCCGCCTGTGAGCCTTTTTTGACGCACATATTACTTTAGCCAGTGTTTTAGCCTGCTCGCGACCAGGCTAATTATATCTGACTCAGAAGGAGCTCAACCTGTTCTCACAGGTAATGTTATTTCCCCTCCAATCCAACTGGAGCGCTCAGCGAGGCAGGGCTGCCCATTGTCACCATTCTTGTTCTGTCTCTCTCTTGAGCCCTTAGCCCAGGCCATCAGACAGAGTACTTGCATTTCCCCCATTTCAATTCTAGATCATAGCCACCACATCTCATTATATGCTGATGACATTCTATTATTTCTAGATAATATTGATACTTCTGCCCCCCATGTGTTAGAAATGTTTGAAGATTTCGGTAGATTGTCAGGCTATAAGATTAACTGGACGAAGTCAATTCTAATGCCCCTTAGTCCTTCAGCAAGAACCTCCTGTCTCCCTAGACATATCCCAGTGAAAGATAAATTTACCTACCTTGGCATCACTATATACCCAACCATACCACGGATAATTAAAGACAACTTTGATGTAACCTTGAACAAAATCAAAACGGACATTCAAAGATGGGATAGCCTCAAAATATCTCTTCAGGGCAGAGCCACGATAATCAAGATGAATGTTTTGCCAAGGATCAACTTCCTGTTTTCCATGTTACCATTACCCCCACCACCCAAATACTTTGATGATATTAATTCGTTGGTCTCAAGGTTCATATGGGCTGGCAAACGCTCGAGAATCCGTCTTACAACTTTGCAACAACCCAAATTGTCGGGTGGGATGGCAATTCCAGATTTTAAGATGTATTATTTAGCTTTCCAGACTCAAGCCTTACGCACCTGGGTGAATCCAAATTCAAAAGTACCTTGGAGGTCAATAGAGGCAGGCCTGGTCAGTCCAGTCAGATTAGAGGACTTACTTTTCTCAGGCACTGGACGTAGGACTCTCAGTCATAGATTTGGTTGCATTATAGATAACGCCCTTAAGGTGTGGAAAGCGTCTGAGAAAATCATGGGAGGTTCCTTGCGATTCTGTTCCTCCACTCCTCTATGGAATAACCAAAACTTAATGTCGGGTAACCGACCATTCACCCAGCAAACATGGAGCTCTCGGGGTGTAAATACTCTCAGAGACCTGTATGACAATGATGGCCTAGTTTCATTCCAGCACCTCCAAACTAAGTTTGTCCTTCCAGCGTCATCATATTTTGTCTATCTACAGCTGAGGTCCTCACTCAAGGCCTATGGAGTGCCTTGGCGCTCCCCACTTCCAACTCACCCCATGATAGCCTGGATTGAACATACCCCAACCTCTCGTGGCTGTGTATCCAGAATATATCGCAATCTAATGGACGCAATTAAAAAACCACTTGCGGTTGAGGCTTTATGGAGCCGAGAGCTTGGTGAATTGGATTTCCACCCAAACTGGGACACAATATGGTCTAATCTCAATTCAACCTCCAAAAATTTAGCTCATCAGTTAATTCATTTTAAAGTCATCCACAGGGCCTATGCTACACCATATAGAAGATACTTAATGAAACTACAACCCAACTACTACTGTCAATTCTGCCCTACCCCCACACCGGGTTCATTTCTCCATATGTTCTGGGAGTGTCCAGTCGTGGCCAACTTTTGGAACCATGTCAATTCTGTAATGTCCAAGTTATTTAAGATTGACTATGTTCCTAATCCATGTTTATGTTTGCTCAATGATGACTCTGATTTCGATTTAAGTATTACGCAAAAGAAAATGCTATTTGCTGGTTTCACCTCTGCAAAAAAAACTATTCTTCAACATTGGATAACACCTGATTTCAGTATGAACACTTTTTGGTTTTACTCTTTACAGAGGATTGTGAATCTTGAGTGCACAACGGCCAGATTGAACAAAGCAAGGCCCAGTACAGTTGATGCATGGAAGGCTTATTCATTGAACTTGACTAACTTGACTGCTCTATGATTTGATTTTCCACTTACCCCAATCCGGATTGTTGTATTTCTACTATTTGGCTGTGACTTGTCTGCTACACTACCCCTTTTCTTTTTTGTTTTCTTTATTTTTTCCCTCCCTTCCTTTCTTGTTCTGTATTGTCATTGTTATGTGTTGATAAAAGCAATAAAAAATCTTGATCACAAAAAAGAAGGAGCTCAACCAAGCAGCGAATTATTTGAGCCACATTGATGGAACCGAACGCAAGCTAACATTATCGAGGCTTAGAACTTTATTGAGGCTTAGAAGATAATCTCGCTTAGTGGAACGGGGCCCTGGGGGTATTCCACGAAGCTCGATAAAGTTCTAAGCCTCGATAAAGTTCTAAGCCTCGAAATTGTTAGCTTGCGTTCGGTGCCATCAATGTGGCTCAAATAATTCGCTGCTTGGTTGAGCTCCTTCTGAGTCAGATATAATTAGCCTGCTCGCGACCAGGCTAAAACACAGGCTATGGTAAGACGCGCGTCAAAAAAGGCTCACGGGCGGAAACTAAACCCCGAACGACAGTTCCTCATGTGTCTTTTAGGAAATATTAGTTCCCACTTCACACGAGATAGATAGATTAGATAGTTTGACTGTGTGATAGATAGATAATTTGATAATTTGAAAGTGTGATCGATTGATAGATAGTTTGATTGTGTGATAGATAACTAGATATTTTGAAAGTGTGATAGATAGATAGATAGATCGATGGATACATAAATTAAAAAGTGTAAAAAATAAAATAAAATGAATAGGTATGTCTATCAACTTGCATTGCTGTTATCACAGCTGTCTGGTTGGCGTAGTGGTTAAGGCAGCCGGCTGGAGTCCCAAGGGTTGCGAGTTCGAGACTTGACTAAGTATTATTTTATTTTATTTTTTTACATTTAACCGAAGCCTTCATGCAAAGGCTTCAAACACCATTGTAATCGTGTCAGTTCTTGTAAATTAGCCTGCACCATAATTGTATAGCCTACATACTTTTTTAGATTAGATTTTAGATTAGATTCAGACAACGAAATGCAGTAAAAAGTGTGTCTGACGAGGGATTCGAACCACGTCTAAAAATGATTAATAAAACCAGTGGCAGCGGTCGATACCACTAGGCCAGGGGTCGGCAATTAGGTTTGGCCTCGGGCCAAATTTTTTTTGAGCCACTAGATGGCGGGCCCGAACTTGTTTTTTTTTTTTTTCCTAACACCAGGGGAGCCACCCCTCCTAAATTTCGTTGTTTGGTACCTGTACTGTAGCAATGACAATAAAGACCATTCATTCATTCCATTAATTCATTCATAAGTAATTGATTGTTAAAAAATGTGACACATTCTAATGCTTTGACTTTTCTTTCGAAAAATGTACACATCGCTAGTCAACTAACACAGCTTGTTTTGTGAGCCTGCTAACAATGTAAAGTAGTGTTGTAGTTAACTAGGTAACAATGTAAAGTAGTGTTGTAGTTAACTAGGTAACAATGTAAAGTAGTGTTCTAGTTAACTAGGTAACAATGTAAAGTAGTGTTGTAGTTAACTAGGTAACAATGTAAAGTAGTGTTGTAGTTAACTAGGTAACAATGTAAAGTAGTGTTCTAGTTAACTAGGTAACAATGTAAAGTAGTGTTCTAGTTAACTAGGTAACAATGTAAAGTAGTGTTCTAGTTAACTAGGTAACAATGTAAAGTAGTGTTGTAGTTAACTAGGTAACAATGTAAAGTAGTGTTGTAGTTAACTAGGTAACAATGTAAAGTAGTGTTGTAGTTAACTAGGTAACAATGTAAAGTAGTGTTGTAGTTAACTAGGTAACAATGTAAAGTAGTGTTGTAGTTAACTAGGTAGCAGTCCAATCCATTACGTTGCAGTATTTTGGCTTGACTAGCAAGTTTGTGTTGTGATTCTCAACAACGTTGAAACGTAGTTTCACCCTTTTCCATAGTTTTGAATAATAAATGTGTGGACTGACGATGTAGCGCAGCCTAGCTTATTCTAATAATTATTTAACATACTTTCATTCTGAATGATTCCCCCCTCCTCCCAGACAAGGTCACATTATTATTGGATTGGTTGTTTGCCTGCCGGGTGAAGTTAGCTAAACATTTAACCTGCTAACTAGCAAGAGAAACATCATGTCACTCTCCAAAGGTGTAAAGAGGAAAGTTGACGGTGAAAACAGGGCATTTAAAGAGGAATGGACAGCGAACTATAATGTTCATCCTACCTGGTTTCATCAACGCAAAGCCGTTGTGAGACTCACATCTTCCGTGCTCACAATGTTCCCTTTCTATACATGCGAGTCGTCCTTTTCCTCAATGAATGTGATAAAGACGCACGAGAGGAATCGATTGATGCAAAAAAAAACTTGAGAACTGCCTGCGGATTAAAGTGACGTCCATATAACCAGATATCAAGCAAATACTGACCGATGGGAGATGCCACTTTTCACATTAAGTGAGTACCAAGCCTGTCGTTATTGTATTTAATAACCTAATTGTATTTTGTATATTTTGAATGAATGGCTCATTGTAATTATTATCCCTAATAGCGTGTTTGCTCTGTCGTTTCAGGAGCATAGGCCTATGCACCACCACCCCTCGCATAAGCGGATTACTTTTCTTTCTTTTCTTTTTTTCACCGATTTTGTTGTCAATGTTTTTCAGAATATTAAACTGAATTTGCTTTGTTACTGTTCATATGTGTGTTGCAGTCACATATACGTAAACATTACGTTTGAATTATTTACTGAGCTGGTGTTATTTTTTTCAAACCACACACGGCTATTTCAGCACTACACGTTGTCCACCTACTTATGATTCACTATGAGGGGTTCAGCGTCAGTGCGCTTCGGTGCACCCCGCTGCCTGATTGTCTGTCCCTGTGTCATTCACTCTCAACATGGATAAAAGTACAATAAGCATTATTCAGGTGGAGGTAGATTCTCTATTCGGACATTATAGGCGCTATATGTGGGACTGTCGGTCGGATATTGTAAAAAAAAAAAAAAAAAAAAAAGTGGATTCTCCAAATATTCTGCTGGGCCAAATATTATTGGTGATGGGCCAGCAATGGCCTGCGGGCCGCCTATTGCCGACCCCTGCACTAGGCCATTGTGGCGATATGACGGATTGTAGCCTGCTGCTGATTAGGGCTGCAACGATTAGTCGACATAATCGACGACGTCGATCATAAAAAGTCGTCGGCGTGGAATTTGTGTGTCGACTAATCGTTTTTTGTTTTTTTTTAACGGGGGAAAAAAAACGGGAAAAAAACCCGGGGAAAAAAAAAAAAACGGGAGCAATGCAAGAATCAGCTGGGTAAGTTTTAGCTAACGTTGTTAGCCAACTGGCTAACGTTATATTGTTAGGGTCGTAATGTTTATGTTAGCTTTACTGTTACATGTTGGAAAACAACGTCTCATGGACAGGGCTGTACATGCTATGAGCGTTTGTGCTATTAATTTATTTGCCCTGTGGCACACGTGTGACAGACAGAGGCGCTTGTATGTAACGTTACGTAGCAGGGGTTTTCCATGTTGAAGCCAGGAGAACGCGAGATGAAATGAAGTGAGGGGTGGTCGCTATTAAAATACCAGGTAGTCATGGTGGATGATCATGAATGATGCTTGATAAGTGAATGCTATTTCAATTATGTTGAGTCCACCAGCGAGCTGTCTGTAAGATAAACAGCGCCAAGCGTAGCCTACTAACGTGAGCTGTCTGTAGTCTAGCCAGCAATGCTAGCTAGCCAATCAACTAGCTCTGTGAGCAGCTGTAGCTTGGCGTAACGTTAGGTTAGATAGCTAGTTAAGCCGGATTTATGCTTCTGCGTCGCCATTTACATGCAGCGAAAAGCCACACGACTAATTGAAAAAATAATCGACAGATTAGTCGACTACCAAAATAATCGTTAGTTGCAGCCCTACTGCTGATATCACCACAGTAGTAATATTCATTTATTAAAATATGAACATATAACAGTAACTGGGGCTAGTATGACCTACGCATTTAATCGGTCAGCAATGTCTTGCCAAACCATTTCCCTCGCCTTGTTAATTGCGGCAGTATTGCACTATTTTAGATCTTATTTTTCCGTCTTCATAAAGATCAATAATTCGGGAATGCTGCGCAAATGTAGTACGCCTGCAGAGTGGAGTATCTTCATTTCGACAGATCGACTCTTCTGGGCTCTTTATGTCTGCGTGCACGCGCCCATATCGAAGATTTGTAAGCCTGTCTTCTGTGAACACTCATCACACAAGGCTGATCCTCGTTCGAGGAATCACCTGAGGCTTGAATTCCAATCTCGAGTTGCCTGAGCGCCGCATTTATTTATATCGCCGCTATACTGATCCACCTTTAGTGGAATGGCCCCCTGGTCTAACACAATATCTGGTTCTGTGTTTACAAACTTGGTGGTCTGGTTCCTGTAACGACTTGGCTCATTTAGAAATGAAACCCGACTGGTCTCCAAATGCTTAGTCAGCTAGAACCCCCCCCCCCCCTCCTACCCAAACAAACAAACCCAAAACAGGACCACTGAACTTAAGATTCACACATGACAACAGAGACACCGATAGGACAAAACACATCTAGAACGTAGGCTATGAAGATGTTTACATCTAGAATGTAGGCTATGAAGATGTTTAAACATCTAGAATGTAGGCTATGAAGATGTTTAAATCAAGAAAGACTGGTCTAAACCGTGAACGTAGAGGAAAGATGTAGTCTAGATAAAAACAAACAAAGATAAGAGTAGCCTAGCTCTAAAGCGAAAGCCAGGTGGTTTCAGGTCTCAGGACAGCACTGCTGCTGGTGTGACAGCTCTTACCCACAGAGAGGGGTGCAGGTGTCCCTTCCCAACCGGGCCGTGTTCCCTTGACCCCCCTGCCGCCATCAGCTGCCCAAACTTCCTTCATCCCCCAGAATCCTCAGCTCTCCCCAGGGGGTTACTCCATCAAGCCCTCCGATTCGCCCACTTTCCAAGACGCCAGGGCTACATTTTTGTAGGCTAGAGAACACTGACGCCACCTTCACGGACCACCGGACATGAACAAAATAAAACACCCAGGCCTCAACTAGCAACGACAACAGCGTTTGTTCTATGATGCTGCTGGATGAGAGCCTTATCTTGATCTGGTCCCAGTTGGGTAGTGGTAGAGCAAAGGTGAGGGAGAGAGTCCCAGTATATTCACGTTCACCACCGCTCCCCTCTAACATTCAAACACACTCACATTAGATGCACGTACACAGTCGCCCTCTCTCACACACACGCACCAGATTCACACTTCCCCTCGCGCTACACGACAGCCAGGCCAGCAGATTCTGAAAGGCTCAACAGCTCTATTCACATACGCTGTGCTCACTCACACACACACACACACACACACACACACACACACACACACACACACACAGTAATCAGTCACCAGACACATTCTGGGCTTGACCACAACTCTCTGGACAAGCAAAAATGGTGGACATCTCTGGCAACCATGAGAATCATTATCAACACAACAAGGTCAACACTGTCGCTCAGCAGGAACACGTTACTCTGGAGCCTGGAGCCAATGACCTTAGGGAACTTAAAGGGATGTTCTCATCACGTTAAAGGGAGGTTCTCATCACGTTTAGGCTGTGGATGAACATCACATAAAGAGGTAAGTTGGAGGACTGACATGGATGAGGGACTGGGGGAGTGTACAGTCTGGCTGAATGGCCTCAGGCTACCTGACAGAATAACCTGGTTCTAGAAGAGAGACATGTCCGTACCAGGAGTGTGTGATCAGGTGTAAAGGCCACTGGAAAGGTCCTGGGTGACAGCGATTGTTTTCTGTCTTTGCTTGGTCAGGATTTTCTAGTTTCATTAGATTATTTTTTTTTGGGGGGGTGGGGGGCAGAACATTACTTTGTAATAGAATCTGCAAGGGCAGCAGTCTTTGTAGGCTGGAAAGAAACAAAGCCTCCAGTTAGTTAGACAATGCCAGCCAGTATGCTGAGACGGAGCGAGAGAGGACAGAGAGAGAGAGAGAGAGAGAGAGAGAGAGAGAGAGAGAGAGAGAGAGAGAGAGAGAGAGGTTGATAAGTTACAAGATAGGATCTGCTGGATAGTTTTCTTGTCAGCATAATTGGCAGCTGGCCAGGTCCCAGGTATATGTCATAAACACTGTCAGTGTCGTGGCAAACATGACGGTATGCAGATTGATACCGAATTTGATTTTAAATTAATTCCACAGTTATTTCTTAAAGTCTGTGGTGTTATCTGGCCGTGTCGGGGTTGGACTTGTGAAATTGGAACAGAAACGTCAAGGAGTAGAAACTGTGTAGTCCGACACACTATAACATATATTAGGCCATGTGAAATGTGTCTCAAGAGAACCTTCCCATCATCTAATTGGGAAATAGCCAGCCGAAAACTACTAGTAGTACTGCCAACTGTGCAATGGGCACTATGTCCTAATGCCTACAATGAATGAGGGGCAACGGCCTAAGATAGCAGTTCCTCCTCGGTTTCACTGTGATTGTCATGCCATTAAAGAGCCTGTTTTGTGGGAGTAGGAGTTAATATTCAAAGGCAGCCACACCTATAGAGGCGATCACATATGCCATGTACTCACTTCCGACGCCTTCCCAACGTGCACGGTGAAAAGGAAAGGGCATGGTGAAACCTATTGGTATGCTAATCTATAGGCCTAACATTTTTCGTGTAACAAATTATGCTTGTTTTATTGACATTAGACGGGCCAGATCTCACGCGTATTGACTGGAGACGCATTGGATGAGCAACAGATATTCACAAGAACAAGCATGCCTTGAGGGAAACGTCAACATTACAATTGTTTTGGATGAATAGGCTTCAACAACCTTGCCAGCTACATATTTCACTTTATTTCATTAAACCAACGAGTATTGAGCAATAATGAGCTCCCTGCGCTTACAGGAAACTGAGATGTCCCAAAAGCTGCTTGTTTAACCAGCAGACAAAATGCCAGAAAGTGTAACATCCCTTGCTGCTACTGTTGACGCAACTGATGTTGGTTTGCGGCAACAACCGATGGAAATGTTGTGATATGACAGGCTAGTTTTGATGGAAATGTTGTGATATGACAGGCTAGTTTAGATGGAAATGTTGTGATATGACAGGCTAGTTTTGAAGCAACTGCAACTGCCACGAAGAGTAACTTACCAGCTACTAAACCTTACTGACTGACCAGACTGTTTCTGTTTGTTCAAAACATCTTATTTCCAACAGCTGGCGTGGCTAATAAGTTGGTGGCTAGCTAGAAAGCCATCAGTTGTCAGGGATTAATTTCTTGACATTAATAATGTCCGATGTGATCAACTTGTGTCTGTCTCGTCTGCGACGTGGCTGTCACTCAAGAATTTCGGTACGCATCTCAAAAAATAGTTAACTGATTAACAATCTTCAATCATGGCTATCTCTATTTACATATAAAAATATCGTTTTTCAACTTCAACAACTAACGCTACAGTAAGACAGTTGTTTATTTCATCTTACCTTACAGACGGAGTTTCCAAATAATGATTCAAGACGCTTCCTACTTCACGCGCTTGCGCAAACCACCCACTGTACTGAAGAAGAAATAAGTCAGTCAGCCAATGAAAAGATTGAATAATACAGAGAGCCCGCCTCTTTGGTTTGTTTGTACACAGTGCGTGTGCACTGATGCATAAGACGATTATTACTTGTAAACTAATGCAATAAACATGCCGTAGTTTGAAATGTTTCTATTTAAAGAAAACCAACAATCAATTCAGAGGGATTTAAAAGCCTACGGCGCTGTTGCGGTGAATTTGAATACAATAACATATATTACACAGAATACCATTGATATGTCAATTTCACCTTACGTTAGAGGGATTGCGGAAAACCATGGAACTCAAATTGGATATAATTCAGAAATGTATTAATCGCGCTCTGCAAAAACGTTTCCTGGAAAAGTACATTGACCACCAGAGGGCGGCCTTCGCCTGTTGACAGAGCGTGCAGGTCTGAATGAGGTTTCCACGGCAGGACTGGACAGACAGACAGACAAACAGACAGACAGATATACAGCATATCGAATGTAATTCTCTGGTATAGTGTTCCATCCTTCTGTCCTTGCTATAGAAAACTAAAGTGAGTGTAATGTTACTTGAATATCTTTCTGTCATTTTTCACTACTAACAAGAAGTGAGAGATAAATACATTGGGTGCAAAATTACCATGCACTGTTATACCAAACTCTCAAGAATGATTTCCTGATTTCTCAATATCAATACAAGTTGAATGATCAGGACAAATGTCGTGGTTGTGGAACACAATAAAAGGTGCAACCTCAGTCACTGCAAAAATACTTTCTACAGAGAAAAATATTTCAAAAGACTTAGAAATGCATTCAATGGAAGTCTAGAATTGTCCAGCATATTTCTTATCTCTCTACTTCCACCTCTATCTTTGAATGTGAATTTACAGTATGCAGTTGTATATAACACATAAGAGTATTGTAGAGAATAAAACAAATACTTTACATTTTACATAAGTTTCTCTTTACATAACGTTGGCTAACTACTGGTTCAGTTACTGTGTTACAACACCAAGTGAATAAAATGAAAATGTCAAAAACTCCATGATAACTCATCAACTCCAGATAAAGACCAAATATATTTTCCTAGCAGGTCTCTGTACAAAATCAACAAGTCACAGATGTAGGATGAAATAATATTTCCTTGGAATCTCACAGTAGTTTTGTCTCCAAATATAACATATATAAGAAATATATATAAGCATATAAGAAAGTTTAACAAGCACAGAACTGATGCTGCAGCCGTGACGTGACAATAGGTCTGTGAGAGCCTAACAAGCCTAACAAACTGCCTTTTTAAGGCGTCCCTGTGAAGGTTTCACAAACAACTGGGAGCCTTGCTGTTAAACCCCCCCAGCCACAGCCCCTCTATCTCCTCCATCCACTCCTTCCATCCCCAGATGAAAACCACAGCAGAGTTCCTTCGCACACTGAGGCCTGTTCGTGCTTTCTCTAAATAAGGCTCCTTATCAGAGTTCCTGTCATTTCAGCCCCATTCCCAACCTCCCAGGCTGGGCTGTGGCGGTGTGGAGCCACAAGCCTGCACATTCTTTTCCCTTGTATGGGTAAACGGCTGAACTGGGCCGGCTCTGTTTGGGACAGGCGGGCGAGCCGATAGGCCGCTGGAGAAAGGGGAGGGGCCAGTTCCAGGGCTGATGCTTTAAACAAACTTCTCAGTGGGACTGCCTGCTTCCCTTTTCCAACTGCAGTGAGAGGACCAGACAAAACAAGGGGCTTAAAAAAAGGACTCCCAAAAAACAACCCATCACCTGAAGCCAAGGTGAGGTGGATTCACGTTTACCATGTTCTTATGTTGAATTGTCCAATTGGAAGCTTAGGTTAGGTTAGATATGGGGAACTCAGTCAGGATTGTGCGGGGGGGGGGTCAATAGTTAATTGGGGGGTTAGGATCGAGTTTCTGAGTACTCCCTCCTTGCATTCCTTGATATGGTCACCAGTCTGGGACCTGCTGGAACACCTCCTCATCAGCCACTCAGGTGCCTCTGTCTGGTCCCTCTCAACCTGTGTGTGTGAAGCGGCAGCTGTACGCCCATCATCACGGCGGATTAGACAGAGGAATTTCAACAGCCTGTGACCCATTTTGTGATCTCTCTCTCTCTCTCTACTCCCTCTCTCTCTCTCCCTCTACTCCCTCTCTCTCTCTCCCTCTCCCTCTCTCTCCCTCTCTCTCTCTCTCTCTCTCTCCCTCTCCCTCTCTCCCCCTCTCTACTCCCTCTCCCTCTCTACTCCCTCTCTCTCTCTCTCTCTCTCTTTCTCTCGAGATGATGAGAGGTTAGGTTCCATGTCTGTGTTGGGTTTGAGATGCCCTTCTGTTGGCCCCTCTTAGCATCAGTAGTGAGCAGCAGTGGTGAGGTGTGGGCAGAGGTCAGGGTTCAGAGTGAGTGATGTCCTGTGTCTGTTGACATTGATTGATTGATTGATTGAAAACTTTATTAGAAGATTTGCAGAAGTAGGTACATGAAAGTACATATTACATACAAGGTCAACTAACAGGATAAAAACCCAAGAAAGCCACTGGCTTATTTCAATTGGGGTCCTTGACATAATAGTTGGAGTGTGTGTGTGTGTGTGTGTGTCTGGATAGTAGGGCCTCCCAGAAGGAAGGAAGGGGCATTGGGGATATGCAATAGTTTGTTAATTGAGTTACAGGCCTGTATAACAAGGCCGAATGATAACATTGATTTAGTCATTCATTCTGCCAGGAATGCACAGGACTTGAGTGGTTTGTAATAGCAATGATGTCACTAGCATTTGCATTAGAAACCCACCACAGAATGTTTCTGTATTGTCGAGTCAAGCTGGGAAATGCTGGTTATCATGCTGGTCTTACATGGCAGACCATGACATTATGTTTGTTGGAATGAGAGGAGAAATGTTTGTAGTTTAGTAGCACTACAAACAGATAGGATCTAGATATCTAGATCTAGATAGGATCCCCCCCCCCCCCCCCTTCTAGAGTTAAACAAGAATGTGAGAGACAACAGTTCCTGAATTCCAGCACCCCAGCTATGACTGTTTACACTAAACCATTACACATAATGGAGGAAATAACTTCTAATTCACATGTTTTAACAGTAACTTCTAATAGAGTGACGCAGTCATGAAAACTTAGTAAAAGAGGAGGAGTGTGAGAAACATTTGCCCGTCTGGGCGGGGCTAGAAATCCTAATCAGCTTCGAATTCCTTTATGCTCTGAAATGGAGCTGGACAGTGTTTTGTTTTCAGCTTCCTCAATCACTGCGTCACACAGCCGACTGGGACAACGAGCAGGCAGCTGGCCAGCGTAAACTCAGATCTGCTCCTGGACCTGCTGCAGGGACAGACAGGAATAGACTAAAGTAAACCCAAATTAAAAGAAACGAGCCACTGGTGTGTCAAACTGTCCCCCCCCCACCATGGTACCCTTTATGTCTGTCCCCCCCACCATGGTACCTTTATGTCTGTCCCCCCCCACCAAGGTACCTTTATGTCTGTCCCCCCCCACCATGGTACCCTTTATGTGGGCTTCCTGCCATGCTGCACCCCTGTGGCATGTGGGGGTGCATGTGAGCTGGTGACTGGAGGGTTGCTGGCATCATATCTAAGGTGCCTATCACTGCCGTTGTGCCTTTGAGCAAGGCACTTAACCCCTAATTGCTCCAGGGCTGCTCCACAGCAGACTCTGTGCCTAGAGCAAAGCATACATTTTCGTTGTACTGACAAAAAAAAGGTTGAATCGAATCGAATGTGGCCTGAGATGTCAGGTGGATGTCTCACTCTAGCACCTGTCTGTCTACAGGGTCATATTCTTATTGTAAAAGTGCTGATAACTCTAAAAGTGCTTTGCATTGGAGATCTGGCCACGCCTCGGTTAAGATACGGTCACCGTTATAATTCCTGTTATCTAGAATGAATTTGAGAGCCTTTGTTTGCTAGTGAAGACTGAGCCCATTGGTAGAAAGACTGGCTCTTTGTACCATAGAGAGAGATAAAGGACAGTGAATACGATTAGCATAGCCTTGCCCTGAACTGAAGGAATCAAGTTAACGTCGGAAAGAAACTTTATGGTGGAGGAATATACGGTCAGGCCTGAACTGGAAGTAATCACTTAGAGAAAGTCTCCTACTTACACATCACCTAGAGGGCTCTAGAAAAAGCAATTCAGAAAAATACCAACTGAAAATGTACAACAAGCACAACTTGGCCTTTAAATACCGTAGTTCAGGGAACTCAATTGTGCTCAGGGAATACGCAGCTTGGAGAGATCTTTAGCACTAGAGAAGAAGACTATGCTGATTTAGTGCTCACACCGCCCCCCGCCCCCCCCTCTTTCCCAACATTTATTCCCATCTACGCCGTCCCTCGCTCCATTATGCTTGAAGCAGCGTTGTGTGTTTGTTACCTACGCACATTTCTACATGAAAGCATATTTGAACTGAATGTCAATGGACAGAGATCTCTCACTAACATGTTGGACTTCATGAGTGAGGCAGACGCATTGTTGACACTTTGAGTCGATCGCTGACTAACATGCGTCTGTGTTTGAGTCGCTGACTAACATGCATCTGTGTTCGAGTCTGACTAACATGCTTCTGTGTTTGAGTCACTGACTAACATGCATCTGTGTTTGAGTCTGACTAACATGCATCTGTGTTTGAGTCGCTGACTAACATGCATCTGTGTTTGAGTCACTGACTAACATGCATCTGTGTTTGAGTCTGACTAACATGCATCTGTGTTTGAGTCTGACTGACATGCATCTGTGTTTGAGTCTGACTAACATGCATCTGTGTTTGAGTCTCTGACTAACATGCGTCTGTGTTTGAGTCTGACTAACATGCATCTGTGTTTGAGTCGCTGACTAACATGCATCTGTGTTTGAGTCACTGACTAACATGCATCTGTGTTTGAGTCTGACTAACATGCATCTGTGTTTGAGTCTGACTGACATGCATCTGTGTTTGAGTCTGACTAACATGCATCTGTGTTTGAGTCTCTGACTAACATGCGTCTGTGTTTGAGTCTGACTAACATGCATCTGTGTTTGAGTCTCTGACTAACATGCATCTGTGTTTGAGTCTGACTAACATGCATCTGTGTTTGAGTCTCTGACTAACATGCGTCTGTGTTTGAGTCTGACTAACATGCATCTGTGTTTGAGTCTCTGACTAACATGCATCTGTGTTTGAGTCTCTGACTAACATGCGTCTGTGTTTGAGTCGCTGACGAACATGCATCTGTGTTTGAGTCGCTGACTAACATGCATCTGTGTTTGAGTCACTGACTAACATGCATCTGTGTTTGAGTCACTGACTAACATGCATCTGTGTTTGAGTCACTGACTAACATGCGTCTGTGTTTGAGTCGCTGACTAACATGCATCTGTGTTTGAGTCACTGACTAACATGCATCTGTGTTTGAGTCTGACTAACATGCATCTGTGTTTGAGTCTGACTGACATGCATCTGTGTTTGAGTCTGACTAACATGCATCTGTGTTTGAGTCTCTGACTAACATGCGTCTGTGTTTGAGTCTGACTAACATGCATCTGTGTTTGAGTCTCTGACTAACATGCATCTGTGTTTGAGTATGACTAACATGCATCTGTGTTTGAGTCTCTGACTAACATGCGTCTGTGTTTGAGTCTGACTAACATGCATCTGTGTTTGAGTCTCTGACTAACATGCATCTGTGTTTGAGTCTCTGACTAACATGCGTCTGTGTTTGAGTCGCTGACTAACATGCATCTGTGTTTGAGTCGCTGACTAACATGCATCTGTGTTTGAGTCACTGACTGACATGCATCTGTGTTTGAGTCACTGACTAACATGCATCTGTGTTTGAGTCTCTGACTAACATGCATCTGTTTGAGTCGCTGACTAACATGCATCTGTGTTTGAGTCTGACTAACATGCATCTGTGTTTGACTCTGACTAACATGCATCTATGTTTGACTCTGACTAACATGCATCTGTGTTTGAGTCGCTGACTAACATGCATCTGTGTTTGAGTCTCTGACTAACATGCATCTGTGTTTGAGTCGCTGACTAACATGCGTCTGTGTTTGAGTCTGACTAACATGCATCTGTGTTTGAGTCGCTGACTAACATGCATCTGTGTTTGAGTCACTGACTAACATGCATCTGTGTTTGAGTCACTGACTAACATGCGTCTGTGTTTGAGTCGCTGACTAACATGCATCTGTGTTTGAGTCGCTGACTAACATGCATCTGTGTTTGAGTCACTGACTAACATGCATCTGTGTTTGAGTCACTGACTAACATGCATCTGTGTTTGAGTCTCTGACTAACATGCATCTGTGTTTGAGTCGCTGACTAACATGCATCTGTGTTTGAGTCTGACTAACATGCATCTGTGTTTGACTCTGACTAACATGCATCTGTGTTTGACTCTGACTAACATGCATCTGTGTTTGAGTCTGACTGACATGCATCTGTGTTTGAGTCTGACTAACATGCATCTGTGTTTGAGTCTCTGACTAACATGCGTCTGTGTTTGAGTCTGACTAACATGCATCTGTGTTTGAGTCTCTGACTAACATGCATCTGTGTTTGAGTATGACTAACATGCATCTGTGTTTGAGTCTCTGACTAACATGCGTCTGTGTTTGAGTCTGACTAACATGCATCTGTGTTTGAGTCTCTGACTAACATGCATCTGTGTTTGAGTCTCTGACTAACATGCGTCTGTGTTTGAGTCGCTGACTAACATGCATCTGTGTTTGAGTCGCTGACTAACATGCATCTGTGTTTGAGTCACTGACTGACATGCATCTGTGTTTGAGTCACTGACTAACATGCATCTGTGTTTGAGTCTCTGACTAACATGCATCTGTTTGAGTCGCTGACTAACATGCATCTGTGTTTGAGTCTGACTAACATGCATCTGTGTTTGACTCTGACTAACATGCATCTATGTTTGACTCTGACTAACATGCATCTGTGTTTGAGTCGCTGACTAACATGCATCTGTGTTTGAGTCTCTGACTAACATGCATCTGTGTTTGAGTCGCTGACTAACATGCGTCTGTGTTTGAGTCTGACTAACATGCATCTGTGTTTGAGTCGCTGACTAACATGCATCTGTGTTTGAGTCACTGACTAACATGCATCTGTGTTTGAGTCACTGACTAACATGCGTCTGTGTTTGAGTCGCTGACTAACATGCATCTGTGTTTGAGTCGCTGACTAACATGCATCTGTGTTTGAGTCACTGACTAACATGCATCTGTGTTTGAGTCACTGACTAACATGCATCTGTGTTTGAGTCTCTGACTAACATGCATCTGTGTTTGAGTCGCTGACTAACATGCATCTGTGTTTGAGTCTGACTAACATGCATCTGTGTTTGACTCTGACTAACATGCATCTGTGTTTGACTCTGACTAACATGCATCTGTGTTTGAGTCGCTGACTAACATGCATCTGTGTTTGAGTCTCTGACTAACATGCATCTGTGTTTGAGTCGCTGACTAACATGCGTCTGTGTTTGAGTCTGACTAACATGCATCTGTGTTTGAGTCGCTGACTAACATGCATCTGTGTTTGAGTCTGACTGACATGCATCTGTGTTTGAGTCTGACTAACATGCATCTGTGTTTGAGTCTGACTAACATGCATCTGTGTTTGAGTCTCTGACTAACATGCGTCTGTGTTTGAGTCTGACTAACATGCATCTGTGTTTGAGTCTCTGACTAACATGCATCTGTGTTTGAGTCTGACTAACATGCATCTGTGTTTGAGTCTCTGACTAACATGCGTCTGTGTTTGAGTCTGACTAACATGCATCTGTGTTTGAGTCTCTGACTAACATGCATCTGTGTTTGAGTCTCTGACTAACATGCGTCTGTGTTTGAGTCGCTGACTAACATGCATCTGTGTTTGAGTCGCTGACTAACATGCATCTGTGTTTGAGTCACTGACTGACATGCATCTGTGTTTGAGTCACTGACTAACATGCATCTGTGTTTGAGTCTCTGACTAACATGCATCTGTGTTTGAGTCACTGACTAACATGCATCTGTGTTTGAGTCTCTGACTAACATGCATCTGTGTTTGAGTCGCTGACTAACATGCATCTGTGTTTGAGTCTGACTAACATGCATCTGTGTTTGACTCTGACTAACATGCATCTATGTTTGACTCTGACTAACATGCATCTGTGTTTGAGTCTCTGACTAACATGCATCTGTGTTTGAGTCTCTGACTAACATGCATCTGTGTTTGAGTCGCTGACTAACATGTGTCTGTGTTTGAGTCTGACTAACATGCATCTGTGTTTGAGTCGCTGACTAACATGCATCTGTGTTTGAGTCACTGACTAACATGCATCTGTGTTTGAGTCACTGACTAACATGCGTCTGTGTTTGAGTCGCTGACTAACATGCATCTGTGTTTGAGTCGCTGACTAACATGCATCTGTGTTTGAGTCGCTGACTAACATGCATCTGTGTTTGAGTCGCTGACTAACATGCATCTGTGTTTGAGTCACTGACTAACATGCATCTGTGTTTGAGTCTCTGACTAACATGCATCTGTGTTTGAGTCGCTGACTAACATGCATCTGTGTTTGAGTCTGACTAACATGCATCTGTGTTTGACTCTGACTAACATGCATCTGTGTTTGAGTCGCTGACTAACATGCATCTGTGTTTGAGTCTCTGACTAACATGCATCTGTGTTTGAGTCGCTGACTAACATGCATCTGTGTTTGAGTCGCTGACTAACATGCATCTGTGTTTGAGTCGCTGACTAACATGCATCTGTGTTTGAGTCGCTGACTAACATGCATCTCTGTTTGCCTCAGTGGCTCTCGATGCTGATGATGACATCATACCTCGTCCGTTTTCTGTCCGACCTTCAAACGAGAGTCGACTCTAATGACCTGTTCCTTCCTGCTCCTCTGTGCCGCCGCCACTTCCTCCATGACACACGCTCAGAGCCGAGTATATGACAGACAGCAAGGCATAGTTGTCACGGTAACGGCGGGACTGTGTCATGTCCCCCATCACTCTTAGCGGTGGAAGGTGACACATACAGTATGTCACGTCTCTCCACCTGCGCTGTGGCTTCAGTGCGTAGAAGGAGAAAGAGAGGGAATTATTTCTATTCTGACCAGGACCAAGTCTGAATGCCTCGAGTTGTAAACAGATGACTGGAAAACTAGATGTTGGCAGTTTGACTTTTGGAGTGTGATTAATGGCCCTACTAGAAATTCTTTGGCATGAGGCCAAAGTCTTCTGAACCTAAGTTGGCACAATATCGTTGAGAAAATGTCTAGAACCATGCTATTACAGAGGCTAATTGTCTATGGAAATGCTGGCCAAGTTGTCAATGTGCTGTTTTCTGTTTTCACTTAATCCTTTTGGCACATCCTGCTTTGATAAATAGTAGGATTCACAGCCAGCCTCTTCAGGCTTCCATCAAACCTTCATACTCATGTCCTGCTCTCTGCTCTCTCACTGTTCACCCCAAGGTCGCCACCCAGACGCCACCATGTCGAGCAAACGCACCAAGGGGAAGACCACCAAGAAGCGCCCGCAGAGGGCGACCTCCAACGTGTTCGCCATGTTCGACCAGTCCCAGATCCAGGAGTTCAAGGAGGCGTTCAACATGATCGACCAGAACCGCGACGGCTTCATCGACAAAGAAGATCTGCACGACATGCTGGCGTCACTGGGTGAGGCAGCCTGACCAGGAGACTGGACACAACGAATCCCCCAAAAACAGAACCTAGAGTTTCTACTTACTCAATGTTTAATTCACCACCACACCCAGTAGGTTATTGACCGTCATGTGGGTGCTTCTCCCCCCCCCCCAGGTAAGAACCCATCAGATGAGTACCTGGAGGGGATGATGGCAGAGGCGCCAGGGCCCATCAACTTCACCATGTTCCTCACCATGTTTGGAGAACGCCTCAATGGCACCGACCCTGAGGACGTCATCCGCAATGCCTTCGCCTGCTTTGACGAGGAGGGTTCTGGTGAGACGCACGCACGCACACACTACACACACACAAATACAGACGCACACACACTTAAATATAAACACACGCACGCACACACACACACTCACACACATACACACGCACGCACTTAAATATAAACACACACGCACGCACGCACTTCAATATAAACACACACACACACACACACACACACACACACACACACACACACACACATATAAACATACAAAGCAATGTTGGAGCAATTGCTCCAGTAGTTTGAGCTTGGTAGTTTGGGTAACTGGACTGTTTCTGCGTTCAGTTTTAGCAAGACAGTGACACATTAAGTTGTGTTACCTAAGAGAAAGGCATGACAGCCCTGTCACCTTCTGCAGGTGTGATCCATGAGGACCACCTCCGGGAGCTGCTGACCACCATGGGCGACCGCTTCACAGACGAGGAGGTGGACGAGCTGTTCCGCGAGGCGCCAATCGACAAGAAGGGCAACTTCAACTACTCCGAGTTCACCCGCATCCTCAAACATGGCGCCAAGGACAAGGACGACATGTAGAGACAACTGCCTCACCAGACACCCAAAACACTACATACCGGCCACGTTTACCTCTCCTTGCCTCTCTTACCAGCAATGTAAACAAATTCTCCCTCCGAAAACAAAACTGCATTCTCTATCAGCTTTTGTTAGGAAGAAATTGCTTTAAAGGGACTTAATTTCATAATGTAATTGTAAGGTAGCAGGATGTCTGTATGTATGTTCCCCTTATTGTTGATCATTCCTCCTTTTTGGTTTTGATGTTTTATGAGAAGTCGCATTCCCTTTTCAATCGCTGAAGTGTTTTTGTTGTTGAAGGAACGGACATCGGACTGGATCGGGCAACGTTGTCGGCCTTGACATAATGTGTTGTGCAAAGTGAAGATTGTACACTAACTCTAACCCTTTCAATCTATAGGCTATAGTGGAGAAACAAACCACCGACAGGAAGGACATAGTTGAGTTATAATTATTGCTCAGGCTCCTCCCCCCCACAGAGAAGTCAGGGTTCCACCATGTCCTTCATTCCAGATGTAACTCATTTCAATGTCAAACTTTTATATTCTGTATTGGAGAAAATAATAAAAGTTTTCCAATACATAGTCCATTTGATTTATACCTAAATGTTGGTGCTTTGGAATAGTCCAGTATGAAGTATATATAAACCCCTCAAAAAAAGTTCGGAAACGCTTTTCTTGTTGATTATTCCACAAATGCATGATCCTTACAAGTTGTACCTCGTTGTAAAGGTGACTAATCAGGCTTTCCAATGATATAAAATACAATACCAATTGGTATTATTAAAGGGGAGGTATAATCAACAAAAAAAGTGTTTCCGAACTTTTTTTGAGGGGTTTATATAACCTGTTTCAAGAGACCAGACAGGTAGAGTAGGGCATATAGGCTAATGTTCCCACAGCTACCAGCCACCACAGCTGAGGTCATTACCTCTCTACCACCAGACACCCATGTCCTCCCATGGGAAGGTGTCACAGCTAACGACTCATTTAGCAAATGTCAGATGCAGCGACTTTCCAAACTCTGTAAGGAATACTTTACTGCAAAATAATAAAACATTCTCATCAGCTCACCATAAGTATGGTCCCAAAACATAAGTAAGTGGTATAGATATCCTTATGACAAGCTTACATCAAAGTTGGATCAAACCTTTAGAAACAGACATGGCATAGGACAAGATGTATGAAAAACGTTACTTTTATTCTCTGAAATGCTTGTACAAAACACACATTTAAAGTTTAAGGCATATATTGCACAGACTATTCAAAAGTTTTCTATGTAAAAGGGGTATGTTCCCTCGATCCCAGGTTTAAGGCACGATAGCCAGTTATACTGTCCATACGATCAGCCATGATTCATACAGTGAAAGGTAAAACAGCTTTAGAAATGCATTTGGTCGTACTGAGAAGCTACACGTTTTCATTTCCGGTACAGTTCATGCCAGAATAAAACAACATCAACATAAAGACCTGACATGTGACATATTTACATGCATTTCACATTGGCATCTAGGACCCAAGTTTCATTCTGCATCTAAAAAACCTGATACATGTATATGTGTATATATATATATATATATATATATATATATATCTTTATCTATATATGTATATATATATATATATATATATATATAATGTCCAATATCCAGCCGTTTCCAGTATGGCAACAAGTAACAATGTATAGTCACAGTGGTATGTAGTATATGTGTATGTATGTACTATGATAGCCAGCTGTGTACCAACTTTATAGTACTATATCTATCAAACATAGTAACCATTTTTACTTAGTATTCAGCATAATCCAAGTTTGACCCTGAAAACTTCCTTCCCTCAAACAAGTGAAAACGAGGTCAAACAAAATGTGGAGTACCTGTTTAGATTAGACAACCCTGCTGACATGCACAGAGGACAACTCAGGAAATGGTGCTGACATAAACAGCCCTATGAAAACGACAAGAGATGGAGTGGAAGAGGGGCGGAAAATCAAACATCAACCATGAGGAAGAGGAGACACCTCAGCGCTCGTCAGATATCCAGGTTCATAACAACACAGAACTCCATCTCCGCTCTCCTCACGCTTTCCGGCATCGAAAAAAATATAGACTTAAAAACACTGGCATTGTAAGGGCCATCGTCGTCAGATGCATGGCACTGGTAACAATAGAGTTGGACCCATTTGAACTAAACTACAGTATGGTGAAAAACATCCTTGGCAGTAGCGCTAGGAACTCACACCAGGCCAAACCCTGACTTGAGATGCACACCCTCAACTTCTATGGGTGTTTCAAGCAGGGCTTCAGCCATATAATGTGATATGAGAAATGACTGTTTCATGGAAACTACAACAGTATTAGATGAACGAGTAACAGAACTCTATGGAGGATATTAGTTAGCTAAGACCATGGTAGAAACTGTAAAGTTTCCAGACATTTGAGTTTGCTTCAGAATCACTTCCTCAATATCAGGTACTTCAATACTATCTGCCAAATGAATAAAATGTTGTAAAGACAACCTATCCAGGAGATCACCTACAGTACATGCATTTCAATTAAGACATGTTTTGGTTTGGAATCCCAATGGACCAAATCATGGCTCTTATGATTGACGCCTGGGTCGAATCAGATCTGCTCTGCAAACAGGACCCAGAAACTAGGTTTGGAACAGGCTTCGTCCATAGAATACATGACGGACTAGGGGGGCTCTTCGTAGAGGAAGTGTTACGTTCTCCTCCAGAGTGACAAGGCGGCCTGGGCGTCTCGCCAGACGACTCCTTTAGCTTCACAACTAAACTGATTTCTGTAACAGAACGAATGTGACCTTCTCCCCCTCCCCCTCACACACACACACACACACACACACACACGCCGCCTCCTTCACATCCACGTTAAAAACACTATGTTCATGAACATGGTACACGATGCACAAAGTAACAGAGACAAAAACATTCCTTTTTCATAATATATTATATACAGAGAGGAAATACTGCTTACCTGCTAACTACTATTCTGGAAATGGTTTTAACTGAATATTTCAAAAGAAAACGAAATGTAGAGTCTGTATACTTTGCAGCAGATGTACATTTTTGGGGGGTGTATCGTAAATGGTAGAATCCATTCCACTGAATCACAGTAGCTTTAAGGCAAAGATAGAGAGAGAGAGAGAGAGAGAGAGAGAGACAGACAGAGACAGAGACAGAGACAGAGACAGACGAAACATTGGAGTCATGCAGTCAGGCTCACTGCAGTACAATCAATTTCCCTTCCGCCTGTCTTCCGGCACACTGCGTGGAGAGAAGGTGGTGGGGAAGGGGGGGGGGGTTGGGTAGGAATGCTGAAGATGAGTGAGGCCCGGACTAAAAATTAAAATCTCTAAAGTGCATAACTGTATGAGCGCTGGTGGGTAGAACACACCAACGCACGTTTCTCACACGGCCGCCTCAGCCTCAGGTCCGGCCTTGTGGAGCCGTGGCGGGAATGATTGACAGGCAGCCTAGCTGAGTCGCTGTTGCGTCTCGTTTACATTCAACCAAGTCTGGTATTATACTGCTACTGATGAGGCTAGCTCTGCTGGTGCTGTCAGACTGATACAACCGTATAGAAAGAGGTTTGGGACACGTCCTCCTCGTCCCCTTTTGAAAATAGCTGAGAGAGAGGGAGGGAGGGAGGGGGTTTAAAAAGACATTGTCGTCTTTCGGCAACGCAACATTGAACCTGCAATCTGGAATGTCGTTTGAGAAACTAGTTTTGAATTGTTCTGCCCAGCAACAGCTTCAATCGAAAGTTATCTTAAAAGTCATGATAAAAAGTTGCTTGAAAAGCAGTCTTTAAAAACACTTTTCCATCCTCTGTGTTTATCCCAATGGCACGACATGCGCCTGTCAGTTTGGCCAGACAACTGAACGCGCACACAGTATTCAAAAGGGAGGGTTTGTTTGTTGTGCTCCCTCATACATTTACACACAGACCGCGGTGTGATTGTTGTCTTTCTGTGACTGGCTCACAAACTGGCTCTAGTTGACCGCCTCGCTGACGGCACGCAGGGTGTGCTGTGGCCCCCACACTGTGGGAATGGGAGTCTGGACCACAGGGGTGGGCTGTCTGGCCTCACTGTGGACCACACTCCACACACTGGGCACCGAGGTCCTCTGGACATTGCTGCCACCGCTGGGGAAGGAGCCCAAAGGCTGGAGGGCAGAGGGGAGGTGGTGGGAGGCCAGGCCCAGGAACGGGGAGTGGATCGGGGCCAAAGTTTGACCTAAACTTGGGAGTGGGGCTGAGGTCGCGGTTGGGGCAGGGGCTGGGACTAAGGTTGGGACCGAGGTTAAAGTAGGGAATATGGTTGGTGCTGGGACTGAGTTTGAGGTTGGTATTAAGGTCTGTCTTGGAACTGGGACTGGGGTCGTGGTGGAGGAGGCAGGGTTTGGGACTGGGGTTGTGGTGGAGGAGGCAGGGTTTGGGACTGGGGTTACAATTGGGAAAAGTGTTGGTGCTGGGTATGGGTTTGAGGTTTGGATATGGGCCACGGTTGGTCTTGAAGCCGAGGCTGGGAACAGGACCGAGCTCGTAGCTGGGACCAAGGCTGGGGGCGGGACTGCGATGAGAGCAGAGACTGGTGCCACGGTTAGTGCAGGGACAGGGGTTGGAACTGGAGCATGGGTTTGGCCTAAGACAGGGACAGAGGTTGGAACTGGCACAAAGGTTGGCTTTTGGGCTTGGAATGGGGTTGACATGAAGGCGAGAGCTGGGGACGGGAGTACGGTAGGTGCTGGGGAGACTGGGGCTGGGACTGTCACTGTGAGAGACATTGGGACTGAAACAGGGACTACCACAGCCTCTTCCTTTACAACAGGATCCTGCACTCTGGCCTTGTGTACTGTTGGGTTCTCCTCTGCTGGAGGGGTCGTACCCACACTACTAGAGCTGTCGCCTCCTTGCACCTCGTCTTCCTGACTTGAGGCACCTGCAGTTTTGGGACTCGTGACCCCTGCAGGTTCCGTAGCCCTGCTCTGGCTCTCGTGAAGCCTCTTCTGGGTCTCCTGCTCGGCGGCCCTCTGTAAGGCCGCATCCACCAGCAGCCTAAGGTCACTGAAGTCCTGGGAGGGGAGGAGCTCCGGAGGCGTCGGGGGCGGCGTGTTGAAGAGCCCGCCTGTCGGGCTAGCAGTCGTGCCCAGGCTAGTGATGACCGTCGCCCCGTGAGACCCCTGCTCCTCCTCCTTCCCCTTGAACAAGCCCTGCGTATCCAGCTGCATCAGAGCCTGGAAGCTGCCTTCTCGGCCCGGGTAGCCGGCACCCGTCAGGATGGCCGTGGCCGTGTTGGTGAGGAGGCTCAGGTCCAGCGTGGGGGTGGGACGGATGACCGAGGGGCGCAGCGGGGGCTGGGCAGAGACGGGGCATTCGGGGGAGCTGACTCCGCCTCCTCCCCCGGTGGAGGAGCGGCCCTCGTTCTTGCCCGCCCGTCTGGAGATGGTGAACTGGGTGGGGTCCTTACCGTCCTTGCGGAGCAAGTCAGGGAGGAGCCGCCGCCGAGCGTTGATGAACCAGTTGCAGATCTGGAAAAGAGAAAGAGATTGTTTTGAAACCAAAAATGTTTGGTTGTTTTTCTCACATTTTGTGTGTGCAAGTGTGAAAATAAGGAAATGCAATTCGTTCGAGTTCAAATGTTTTAATACATTGCACATTAAATCACGCTTTCATGCATTCACATTTTTGGCAGCTCTAGCTCAAATCCATATCCTGGCACTAAGCCATGCCACTATACCGCACCCCGTTTTTTTAAGCCGTGAGTTGCAAAGACTTTATTCACTCTGGCACTGCAGCTTGGCTAGAGCCACAGAGAAGGCCACACAGAGCAGCGACAGAGCAGATAACTTGTGAGTCTGGCTTTGTATGGGACAATCAAGAGGTGTCAGGTTCTTGTCTTGGCTGCAGGGCAAAAAAATTACACCTGCTGCCACCCACCAAATGCGGGTAGTTTTTTCCATTGCCAGGTAAATCTCTAAATCTTCCTGGCCACTTTGGTGGGTGGCTTTGTGAACACTACGCTTCAACATGACAATATAAAAGCGAAACAGGTGCCAGCCGCAATTATGGTCACAGTCGGTTCAACATTTGGGACGACACTTACGCTGCTCCTGACTGTCTGACAGTGTCTATGACTTCTGAGTTACAACACCTCTGGTTACAACCTAAAATAAAGCATAACCGTAAAATTCAACGACACATGACAGCACGAGAAAGTAACTTGCATGCGACTGTGTGAGATAGAAAACATGCAGGGGGAAATATATTTTTTGACAGGGATTCGTTCTGTGCAGGGAGTATATTGAGTATAAGTCAGATCCATCAGACATGCTCTGCTAGGCTGTGTGAGAATTGGGCTTAAAAATTCAGAGCAATTTTCTTAAACAAATTGGGAGGCCACTGAGGAATTTGTTCGCCTCCATCAGACACACATCTCCAAAGAAGTAATGTTAGTGGGCCAAGTCAACATTAAGACACTGATAATTAGTGAAACCTATAACTCAGAGACTTGACATCAAGAACTAAAACTGGTCCAAGGCCAGTGCTTTGGGGTGAGATCCACCCACACAATTCTTTCTGTCTCCACTAGGCCCCGTTTACCTCCCTCTAGTGGTGGAACACCCCCCCCGCACCCACACAGTGAGATGAGAGAGACCTCAGACAGCTGGCATTAATGAAGTCTCAGCTGAAGAATGCTGAGCCACAGACCAGAGCGCAGCCAGAGGCATTCCACTGCTCTGACTAGAGGCCTGCCTGCCCTGCTCTATCTGCTCAGTCAAGGGAAGCTCATGTGTGTGTGTGTTTGTGTGTGTTTGTCCATGCAGAGAGGGAAAGGCAACAAATGTGATGTGAAAAGGGACGTCTGGGAGTCAGATTCAGCAGCACCGTATGACACAACACTCAAATAATGTTGTTTTGCTTCCAAAGTTCGCTATATTATTGAAATACAGCCTGGGACAAATAATAGCAAAATAGCAAATATCATGAAATCAATATCTATAATTAGACCGACACCGGCTCATTCAGTGCAGGAGCTGGCAGCAGCCTCCAGGACCATTCCGTGAGCTTAGAATGATAAGGTTCTATCTCCGTTTAGGGTCGTTCAGAGATATTGAGCGTCAATGTTTTTACATTCCATTATGTTTTGTGAGATGGAACCTTTGTATTTGATTAATTACTAACTCAAAAATGTCAACATTTTAAAAATAACACCGCACAGGCATTAATAAACACCTAATGGATCAGATTATGTAAAAAAAAAAACTACATTTTGACAAAAACCTTATAATTCTAACATCACGATTTGTCTGCAGTAACACGTGGAGCTGTCATGAGGCCATTTGGAAGCAAGCTACCATCCGCCCACCTTTGACAGGGACATCATGGCTCCATCCAGGCACACACGTCTACTAGGATCCGCTATGCACACACGTCTACTAGGATCATTCCTGTTTAGCATCAGGTACTAATCAGCATATGTATGTAGAACCATTTAAACTTGACAACAGTGAGAATGATCTAGCACCACTGCACCACCAGTTGCCTAGAGCGTTAATTGGTCCCTTGTTAATTGGGATTAGTTACGTTGCATGCTTTAAACCTAAATATGGGGGGGGGGGTCTGCTCCAGCTATTATGATGAACTATTATGAGTGCCTGAGCCAGGCGTTGAAATTGCACTTAAGTCAAATCAACATGTCTTAGCCACGACCTACTCCACACTAGCTACTCCTACTAACTAACTAGCTACTAACTACTCCTTGCTGTCGCTCACCTGCAGCACGGAGAGGCTGGTCTGGCCTGACAGGCTGAGCTTCTCCTGCTCCGAGGGGTAGGCGTTGAAGCGGTGCTCGTACAGCCAGCCCCGCAGCACCTGCACCGCTTCCTTGGGCAGGTTGCCGCGGCGACGGCGCTTGGCCGAGCCCCCGCCGCCCGACAGGTCGAGGGGGAAGCCGTCGTCCTCAAAGGGATCGCTGTCGGACATGGCCGACGACAGCTCCTGCTCCCGCATCCGCTCCTCTTCCAGAGCTGAGGAGAGACAGAGTTGTTGGGTACGTGTCAGAATTCATTGTTGGAAGGGACTTTCCCGCAATTTTTTTGTGTGTGTAAATAAACTTAATTGTCTATTCAAACTGGTTTTTTGTGTAAAGGTGACATTATGAGGGCAATGAGGCCAATGTTGTGAGGAAATTGGCCATAGCTGTATGGTTGCTACATAAATGTACGGTACATGAACCATACACCATACATTTATGTACATACATTACATTACAATTCATTACATTTTTGAGATGTGGGTGACTAAACCACAGAAAAAAACGTTCAGTGTGTCTTCCCTTTAACTACCCAAATGACCACGGCACTGGGTGGGTGAGCAAAGTCAAAGTGGGGAATGCTTTCCCAGGGTAGAGAATGCAGTAGTAAATGTCCTTCCGTTGGTGAAATCTGACCCCGCGGGGAGCGACTGGCTTCAACAAAGGAGATTGTGTATCACATCTCCAGGGTGAGGGTCTGTAGTAGAAGACCGTGCAGTGGGCTGTTTTCACCTTGTGTTTACAGGGCTCACTCTTTCTTCGCTACTAAATGTTAACATGCTTTCAAAGAGCCTAACGGCTGCTAAAATCAGTGCATTGTGTATTATATTAATGTTTATGAGTGCTTTTTAAAAACTTAAAGAAGAAAAAAAACGTTTTTTTATTATTATTGAAAACAGATAATATACGGGTGTAAAGCTAAAAACTGGACGTCTGGTATAGCTAAAGGGCTGACAGATGTGTCCTAGATAAATTCAGCTGTCAACTGGTCCTTGTTGTTGTAGCCTGCTAGCTAGCTCACGTCACGGTTTCAAAAAAAGCTAGGTAGCTATACTGAATTTCTCTATTCTTCTCTATTAGCGACCTGTATGATTTGGTGGTTACACAGCCAACATTGTTTTACCATATTGCTGTATTAATCACTTTCAACTAAAACTGTAGCGAAACAACTGCCTACGTGTGAGTTATCTAGCTTGTTACACGCTGTTCCTCCCCTGTCAATCACGCGGAGTCAACTTTTTTTTGTTTACAAACGGTTCCCTTCACGTCGACGCATCAACTTCAACAGTCAATAATTTGAGTTGCCAAACGTCAACTGCAAAGCCTGTATATAAAGATTCATGAATTAGGTTTAATGCTGCTAGTATCATATTTTGAAGCGAACGACATTGCAGCAGACTTGTTTTTAAAAGCTTGCAGAAACTAGCCAGCCTGCTAACAAACAATGCAAGTTCGAACCACTTGAGTGTCTGGAAACCCAGTCTTCAATCTCTGGCTACTGTAGGCCTATATCGTTCAATCGTTTCAGACCAAATAAATAGACGATTACGCAACGCTATTGTAAAATGGGGAAGCGTATAAGAAAATACAAGGAGGAAAATAGAGCCGAATTCATCAACTAAGTTGGCTAGCCATCTTCAAATCGCAGCCATACAAAGAACCTCGGAACGCACGCCCTCCGCTCCGCATGCAGGAGTTCTCTGTCGCTCCGCCAGATGGACACCATGCTTGCTTCCAAAGATAACTAGCTGGTTAGCTGTCCCTCCAAATTCAAACACAAACACACGCTGCATTTGCTCGCAACAAAAAGCCGCATTCCTTTTAAAACCAACAGGCGGACACAGAGGGCAAACAGACAGCCATGGCCAAGAGCCACAATGAATACTGGCAATTAGAAACACTGCAATTTTTTTGGGCGTACCTCGTTTGAAGGGTTTCATTCTTTGTTGATGGCTTGCTTGAAAACACGCAGCTGTCGAAGTTCCTTGTAAAATGCGTGCCTCGGCCAAACGTTGACACAACGGGATTTTCTTCCAAGCGCTCAAGGTATTGCAGGCTTCGTTGTGCTTATCGATGCTTCAATTCCTCTTTCTAGTAGCATAAACGTGCTGTTGATGAACGGAAGCGTCTATTTCCATCGCGTTTCGTTTTTCAGTAGGCCAGATATGTTTTTATAATTTGTGTCGTTCAGTTCCCTTTACCTGCACGCAGCGACGACAGTCGAAGCTGGAGTGATCCCTCCTCCTGTGCCCGCGCGGCCAATCACGGCTCTGTGTTTCCAGCAGACAGGCTTGTGTCATCATTCCTAAGTGACTGACAGACGAAGAGGCGATGCATTTCATTCAAAATTCAGAACAAGATGATTGAAGAATGTTATTTTCCGACATTATTGAAATTCCTCGGTCAGAATTAATCATACACACGCCCTCTTCCTTGACAGCATTCGTAGTGGCCATTTAAATGACGCGATTCCATCCTCGTTTGTCGTGTCGTCGGAATATGTGTTTATGTAAACCAACCAAACGATAATGTTATGTTACATAAACGGGATAAATCTGAAAACATCACCAAAAGCAGTAGCGGGCAACATTACACTACGATAGGATAATAAGGAAACATATAGGGAAAACATACAATAGATTGGCAGAAGAGATTATAAATGTTCACGCCATTGGCGGGAGAAAGTCTCACCTCTCTCCTGGCGCATCCTCCTGAATATGCAGGAATGTCTCTGGAAAACACCGCTGCAAGGCTTCCCTGGGAGCTTCTGTTTGTCACTACAATAACATCCATTTAATACATGTATATGCTAGCAGCATGTCATTACATGTTTACCATAACATTATTTAATCAAATATCATAGGAAAAAATAAACAATTATTGTAAATCAGAAAAGACAGTTTCAAGACACTGTAAAACATCACACGGACAGTATAGTCTACATTTCGTTACCTAACGTTCGTTACCTCACCTGTTCGGATTATGTCAGTCACTTGACTGCAAAAATACAATGAATACATAGGCTTAAGTAGGCGCTGATATCACACACATTGATCAGTATACAGAGTAAAGGAATACCAGTAGGCTATGCATTTATTTAGAACCAATGGAAAACACACACACACACACACACACATATCATATATATCACACACACACACACACACACATATATATATATATATATATATATATATATATATATATATATATATATATATATATATATATATATATATATAACATACATTGACCTATGGGAACCCAGACTAGTTCCAAAGTAGACAGAAGTCGCCTTCCAAACAATCACACCCATCAACCCAGAGAGACAAAATAACCATCATGAGCTTTTTGAGAAAGTATTGTGTGCATTTTATTGAATGATACCTCTCTTCATTATACATATTTGAACAAATGAGCTCTTTGAAATAGTATAAATAAATCAACAGCATTGTAAAAATGAAGCATTTATCTTCATTCAGGTTTAGTTCATATTTACAACATAAGGTGATGACCATGTGGGGAATAACATGTTAATCTTAATAACATAGAACCAATTTACTCAATTTAGTATTGCACAATATGCCTTTAATGTTTTAATGTTACCAGAGTAGATATAGTGACAGGAATCATAGTAAATCTCATCATTTTATGAACAAAATACCCACTCATTCACATATGTATCTCAATCTTGTATACTAAACTGAAAACCCTGACACACATAGCCTATAACTTGTATAGCATTATCAAACAAATCCTACTCAATAAAATGTGTGCTTGTTTTAAGTTGTTTTTTTGCTACATATCTCTTGTGGTAAGAGCATTGGTTAATCTTCCCCCATCCCTAACCCTTGCTGAGCCAGTGTGTTGCAGAGCGGACTGACAACAAAAGGCTTCTTTTTGCTAAATTGGCTTTAGGACTAGGGAAGCGTGCTGACTACCTTTAACCCCGGCCCTAATGGCCTAGCCTTGAGCTACATTTAATGTATATCAATCTAAAGTGACATCAAATGGGTTTGTTACAAATCCAGGTAGCATGGCAAGTATCCAACATCTCCTTGCAGAGTTTTGAAGATTCAGTGAGAACCTTCACTTATGTTGAAAAAATAAAAAAAATAAAAAATAAAAGTGAATGTATCCAAGAAGACATATTTGGATCTTGTCAAACAGCACAGGTGTATACGGTAGGTCAAAACAAAGCTGACATTGAGCAACATAACAACTTAACAAGGGGAAAGAATGGGTTGAGCCTGTTTCACGAGTGTGACAGAATGAGTATTATTGACTAGATGAAGGAACCTGACCATGGCCACACTTTAACACCCAGTCCACATAAAGGCACACTCTGGGATTTGTTCTTCTGTTCAATGGTCATTTCAATTCATGATAGAGACCCATTGATTCTCCAAGAATATCATTTATAAATTACCTTAGTACATCTGTCTAATATAATCAAAACCCAAAAATATGTTTATGTTTACTTAATTGCTTGTAAACAATGTATTTGTAAACAAACAATGTAAGTCTGTTGGAAATCTGTCACCTCTGATCACTGAACAGCAAGATTCAGTTTGTCGTTCCAAACCTCTACATCCTCCTTTATAATAATGCAACCGCCCAAAATGGACTTGCAGTGTCAGACATTTCGTGAGATTAGAATGATAAGGTTCTATCTCCGTTTAGGGTAGTTCAGTGATATTGAGCGTCAAAGTTTTTACATTCCATTATGTTTTGTGAGATGGAATCTTTGTATTTTATGAATTACTAACTCAAAAATGTCAACATTTTAAAAATAACACCACACAGGCATTAATAAACACCTAATGGATCAGATTATGTAAAAAACTAAATTTTGACAAAAATGGAGATAGAACCTTATAATTCTAACGTCACGATTAGCTGTTGTGTTTCTGCTGCACTCACAACTCAAACAGGCAGCCGCCAGACAGAACAAGGTGAAAGTGAGTCCTCCCCCCCCTCCCCACTCCCCTAGAACAGCCCTGGTAGCAACAACATGTCCGTATACAAACGCCGCTGTCACTCCATGTTAGAAAGCGCTTTCCGGGACCAAAACAGCATTTTTATGAATGAAATATTTCTGATCACTACAGATGAAACATACAGCCTAGTCGTTACAACCATTAGAACATGTTTAGGAAGCTTGAATGTTACATATTGCAGGTATTGCTTTAAGCCTTGAACACATCATGTTGAACTCACATGTTGAATGGTCTAACATGTGTTCTCCTGTTTGGATGTGCTCTATGTGCAGTGTTTGATACACCTCAGAGGGATATCAATTGACAAGTGAAGACTTCATCTGCCCTTCCTCAATCCCCTATCAAAGTCAGATGATATGTATGATATGTAATAAAAAACTATTCTGATTAAAGCAAATTATTTTCAAGCATTGAAAGTATTGGAAAACATAAACCAATCCACCTATCCTCCAGGCCTATTCTCCAAAACAATGAGCTAAAAAAACAAAAGAAATTGAGGTTGTACGATATATATATATATCGTATATATCGTGGACTGGGTGTTATATATATATATATATATATATGTATATATAATTATATTTGACCTCAGGAAATGGGCCTAGGTGTGTCGTGTCCCTCTGGTAGATGTGGCTCTACAGCGTTGTGTATTGGAGCAGAGCCGAGTTTAAATGTATGAGAAGCCCTGTCGTCCTTTGTCTCAGTGACAGTTCCTGTCGTTTACGTATTCATGTCTTGTCTGATTAGAGTGCACTGTCTGTCATCTGGTGATAGCTCTCTGCCCTTGGTGCACCTTTCAGTCTCCCCCCCCCCCCCCCCCCTCTCTCTGATTCTACACATAAGCACATTGGATTATTCAAATTCCAGTCAGGCACTGACTCAAACTAAAACACATGTGGCAGATCTTGACAGATCTTTGCTGTATTCTGTCTGAAGCCAAGCAGGGTTGTTGGGCTTGAGTTCAACGCCTGGGAGAGAGCTGCTGCTGGACGTGGTTTCAGAGGGCCGGAAGGGGGGATTGTTCCCTGTGATCCAAGGACACCCCAATGCCCCATCCAAGTGATGTGGACACTATTCAGCTAGTACCAAGGTCCTGACACTCTAGTACTCTCAAGAAACCCAGGCCATGACTTGCAAGGGGAGGGGGAGGGGAGAGATGTTAAATTCCAGTGTCCTGGCTCCATCTACTACTTCTTTAGAAGGGAGGTTCTACCAAACAGGGTTTCTCTAGAGTCCCGACCAAGGTAGAACTTAACTGCTGTGTAGAACTGTGTTTGGTGTCATGTGGACCTGTCTATGGAATGGGTTCTACATGTGGACCTGTCTATGGAATGGGTTCTACATGGAACACAAAAGGGTTTCTCAAAGGGTTCTCCAACAGGGAAAAGCAGAGTAACTTATTGTTAAATGTGTATCATGACCACCTACTCACTCCCAAGCCTCTGGCCAAATTGCTTGAATGTAGTTCCATACATGGAACACACCTCACTAAAAAGCAAGTAGTACTTTGGCTACTAAGGCATTTAATGTGTTTGGCTACTAGGGCATTTAATCATACACTTTCCCTGGGGATGAAACAAACAAATCAACAACAGGCCCCTGTCACACAAAGCCTGAGGCGTTAACTAGGCAGAACCTGGTCAGATGGAGGAGCATTGAGCTGAGTCACAGAGGTGCCGTTCACACCCCCACCAACACCATTATGTAGCAGAGCAAAGAGAACAACCACCAGCAGGCAAACACACAACAGCAAACAATAGCGTGCAATCAAGAGAAGCCCACTCCCAGCAGGGGAGGGTCTGATGGCCAATGAGCATATGGAGCAGGCATTCCCAATGCAAAGCCTTAAAGGCTTGCATTTTGACCATGGTTGGGGAGGGTGCTCAACTAAATGCTAAACTAGCTAACAGGGCTGTGTTTGGTATGGTTTAGGTTTTCCACCGACAGTTAGAGGTGGGGGTTGTTGTTGTTGTTTGCAGAGTCAGGGGATGAATCAAAATTACGAAGCAAACAGCTTGTTCAGTCCAGTCCTTATATCAACAGGGGTTCATTCTCTGTCACTAATGCCTGTCCTAACATGTGTGGCAGAGGAAAGGGCCATTTTACTGACTTTTTGATGGACGTTGGTTGGGATTTAATCATTTAAATCAGAAGTGACACCAATTAGAGTGCCATTTAAAAAACGAATTGTTGTCAAACAAAACATATCAGAAACAAAAGTCAACGGTTGTATCATTGGCACTACCATAAGCTGCCCTGTGCGTGATTTGACAGTATTTGAGTGATGTCAATGAGAAACCGTTGACTTCATTCCTGGCCTCGATCAAGTCTTGTTTAGGGGGCTGCTTTTCCCTTTACACAAACAATGACCAGATGAACACGGGCGCCCTCTAGTGGTCAGTGAAATCACTCCAGGGAGACTCGTCTACATGTCAGTTATGGAGTCGGGCTGATATGTGAAATTCTAAATGTACTTGCTTCATTTTTATATTTTATACCTCGCCTGCCGAAAGTAAATGTATGTTGTTCATCAAGCAAACGTTTTTTAAACACATTATCTTTAATTTAAATATATTATCGTTGGATTTGTTTGGCTTGATGGAGTGTAGCACCCTATAATGTAATAATTTCCTGATAATGTAATAACGCCTGATAATGTAATAAAATGTCCACTTAACTCCATCGAAAAATGTAATAAAACCCAATAATGTAATAATTTACCAATAATGTAATAAAATAACCTGACTGATATTGTAATAACATTTTTACTGATAATGTAATACCTTATTACATTATTGGGAATTTATTACACTTTCAGGTGGGTATTTTTTTATTTTGTTATTGATAATGTTTTAATTGACACTTGACAGATATGGCATTGATGGCAAATTATTTTAATTTGATTCATTTCAAATTGCGGCTATAATACAACAAAATGTGGAAAAACTGAAGGGGTCTGAATACTTTCTGCACCAACTGTATACCCTCCTCAAATGAAGAGTTACCAAAGGTTTTGTTCATGTCCCTGAGTAATCTGCACATATGCTGTCTGTCATATAACCCAGTGGTCATTCTGTTATTTCAAATCCAGTGTAAATAAGATTCTTAGATTCTTAAATCCAGTGTATACAACAGTCTTAGATTCTTAAAAAACAAAATGTAGAACTCTGGATTGAAAATGAACATAGTATTACATTATCTGTCAAGTATTACATTATCAGTTTAAAAAAAAAATGACCCACCTGAAAGTGTAATAAATTCCCAATAATGTAATAAGGTATTACATTATCAGTAAAAATGTTATAACAATATCAGTCAGGTTATTTTATTACATTATTGGTAAATTATTACATTATTGGGTTTTATTACATTTTCGATGGAGTTAAGTGGACATTTTATTACATTATCAGGCGTTATTACATTATCAGGAAATTATTACATTATAGGGTGCTACATGGAGACGAGTCATGAGAAAAATGCGTTGCTGCTTTATCGTCTGTCAGATAATGAAGAATCATATGGAAAGTTAATGATTGACGCATTCACTGTGACAATTAGATTCTGCTCTGTAAAACTTGAATTATTACTAATTCAAAGATTTATAGAAATATCAACTGCATTTTCCAAATTAAATGACAGCAAACACATTTTCCAAATTAAATGATAGCAAACACAATAACAGAGAGAAGAAATGTAGTAAAAGATTGAATGATTTTTGTCTGATTCATAATTTTTAAAAGAAATGTAAGTAGGTAGTCGGATGATGTTTAATGGACAGAAAAAAACAACAACAATTGTAGGTAGCAAGATCATAGTGTACTAGTCACAAAGGACCACTGGCGGACTCATGGGGGGGCAGGGGGGGCGACCGCCCCTCCTGGTGCCCCCACGGTTGAAAACGTCTGTCTTAAGTGCCCTTTTGAGTGGCAAAAATGCCCTTTTGAGTGGTGAAAATGAGAGGACGTGCCCTACTGGTGCCCCTCCAATGGTCTATACTTGACCATGTGCCCCCACAGTTGAAAAACGTCGCACTAAAGTGCCCTTTTGAGTGTCAAAATTAGAGGATGGCTGCCCTTCCAATGGTCTAAACTTGACCATGTGCACTGATGGGGTCCCATGTTGTGCAGTAGGTGCCCTTTTTTATTTTCGCCCCTCAAACACAACGATCAGTATCAAACACAACTATCAGTATTTCTCTGTGGCGTAGGCTTAGAAAAGCAGCGAATAACAGAACATGTAGCAGACATCATCTGTTATACAGTATGAAACTGTCACTTGATGTTGTATGTAGTCTTACTGCATTTGCTCTACAACCAGGTCCTAACCCATCACCTCACACCTCACATCACCTAACCCATCATCTCACCTCACCTCACCTCACCTAACCCATCACCTCACCTAACCCGTCACCTCACGCTTTCCAATTCCATCATTTTTGGGATTGCACATTGCTCATTGTTGTTGAATGAATCATACTTATTTGAAGTGAAGGATTTTTGTCAGAATCCATCATGTCCAAAATATTGGCACTTGTAAGCTGAATTATGCGCAGAAATGTAGTGTATCAATAGCAAAATGCACCATGGTGGCTGTATGGAGAATACCTGTAGCCTTATGATATTCAAAGCAGCATATTGTTTAACACATATTCCATATGGGTAAATGCAAGCACTGCTCCTCCAATCAACAGAGCCAACGAGAGACTCCAGACTCACTCTGGTTCTTCCTCCTCTGAGAGGAATCCAGACAGCCTGGGGACACACAGCTAACACACACAGCTAACACTGCCATGTGACAACTGCTGCAATAGGGTTGAGTCTCTATGAAGACTGAGTTGCTATGACAACCTACTATAACATCCACTGACAATTGCAACATTCAATCACACAGCCACGATAAATAACCCTGATTGTCATCGTTTCGATCCTAAAAAAACTGAATGACCCCCCCCCCCCCCCCCCCCCCCTACCATCTGGGCCTGGTGTGACCCATCTCCATAGTCAGTCCTGGGTTATCCTTCAGTTTGCACATTTCACCGTTCCACCCCCAATTCTGCATCAATGACCAATCAACAGGTCAATTGAACATAAAACGTCAGTCACACTCCATGACCAGTCACAGTCACACTCCATGACCAGTCACACTCCATGACCAGTCACACTCCATGACCAGTCACAGTCACACTCCATGACCAGTCACACTCCATGACCAGTCACACAACATGACCAGTCACACTCCATGACCAGTCACACCCCCATGACCAGTCACAGTCACACTCCATGACCAGTCACACTCCATGACCAGTCACAGTCACACTCCATGACCAGTCACACTCCATGACCAGTCACACCACATGACCAGTCACACTCCATGACCAGTCACACTCCATGACCAGTCACAGTCACACTCCATGACCAGTCACAGTCACACCACATGACCAGTCTCGACAGGGCGAGTCTCAATATTCTAAAGTGGCGTCCTCTGCTTATCTCCTCACCTTCATCTCACCCCGCTGGTAACCTGGAGTTACGATGCCGTTAGCTATGCTACGTTAGCTGTGCTATTTAGCAGACAGGTATGCAGTGAGACAGTGTTATATTGAGGTTTCACTGCTCCTACGGCACAGTGGAGTAACATGGGTTACTGGTGAGAGCTAGAATACTGTGGACACAGTTATGCTGTTCAAAAGCATTTCTATGTCAGTGAACTGCAGGGTCACTGAAGTTCTGTTTTGTAAGGTTTCTGCTTTCCACTTTGTGAAACTCCTAAAGGAGAGGGAGACACTTAAGGCTATGGACCTATCGCTAAGCCACGCCCCCTTTGAAAACTCGGACAAACAAACAATGCTTCACTGACAGTGACTGACTGACCGACCGTGACTGAATGACATTCAATGACTTACAATAGCTGCAGTTGGCAAATTTTAAATATGACAAGAATATTTAGTCTAGAAGCTTTTCACCATCAGATATTAGCGAGTTGTTTGTCTGAGTTTTCTGCCTGTAGTGACTTTTGTTGTGATAAGATTGGACAATTTCTATTTTGGGGCGTGGCTTAGCGATAGGTCCATTGGGACGCACAAACAGCACAGATTGGCGCAGAGACACAGGATCAGGTGCAAAGTGTGGCCAAGGTCACGTAACACTGAGAAATATGGATATTCTAAACCAACCATGTCTAAAACCAAATCCTCTCTATGGAAAATAATGGGTCATCATCTTCAAACACATGCCAGTCACTAATAATTGTATTAGTGTGTTGTCAGCCAATTGAAAAGGAAGCATCTATCATTCTTCATTAAGTCACATGACTGTCTTACAAACGGACAAAAGCTTGGACAAAACAACCTTCTACAAAGGAAACATGACTGGTCTTTACAATTGATCTCACAGTCACAATCATACTCATAAGTAGTGATATTTGATGATAAATAGCACAACCCCCCCTCCATCGCCACTCTGATTTTAGTAGCCACTCTCCAACCACAATCAAGAGTCTATATCTGCTTCAGAACACAGGCAGGCTCCTTCAAGACAAAACAAATAAAACTAAACAAACAAAAAGCACCGGGAAGACATTGATAGCTGAAGGTCTGAAGCGTATTTGTGTATGTGTGAGAGAGAGAGTGTGAATGTGTGTGTGTGAGAGAGAGAGAGTGAATGTGTGTGTGTGTGAGAGAGAGAGAGAGAGAGAGAGAGAGAGAGAATGTATGTATGTGTGTGAGAGAGAGAGAGATAATGTGTGTTTGTGAGAGTGCTCCTCTGAGTAAGTGTATGTGTTTGCGATGGCCTAAATGTGGCGTTGTGCAAACTACAGGATGGCCAAGGCGGGAGGGGGGGGGGCTGTCGGAAAGCACAAACGCGTACTTCCTCTCCGCTTATCAGAAGGTCTCTTATCGCCAAGATACAGGAACATCTAAAACAGTCTTGATATAGTTTTCTTTAGGAGTTAATAATGATAATCATAATAATAATAATAATAATAATAATAATAATATCATCGTCAATAGCAATTTAATTATTGTAATATCAAGAGTAGTAACAATTGTAACAAAGTTCATGGTTGGAGGTTCTCCCATAGTAATACGCCCCAAAAAGTTCTCTTTCTTCTTCTCTATGGATTTAATATATTAGTGCTGCTACCAGGACCAGCCTACTACCATCCCCCCTCCCCTAACCCTAACCCTGTCCTCTCTCCATCCTCTCCTCCCCCCCTCCCCCACCCTCCCTCCCTCTGAGAGCCTCTGTCCTCTCTCCATCCTCTCCTCCCCCCCATCCCCACCCTCCATCACATCTCAGAAAAAAACGGTTCCTTCTTTTCTCCCTCCTCAGAGGCAGGTTCCCCTCTATTCCCATCTTCACCCCCCGCCCCATCCCTCCATCCCCCCCCATCCCTCTCAGAGGCGGGTCTGGGCCTCGGGGACGTAGATCTCGATGCTGTCTGCGCTCTCCGTGGCGGAGTTCTGCCTGACAGAGGCGGCTCTCTTGGCGGCCAGCAGCCTCTTGCGGGCCTCCTGACGCTGAGCCTCCTGGCGCTGCTTCTCTGCCGAGGCCGCAGAGGAGGAGGAGGCGGAGGAGGAGTCTGCGCTCTTCTCCCTGCCCAGGGCCGGCCTCCCTTTACCGGGCTTCTTTGGCACTGGAGGAGGAGGGGGCTGCTGCTGCTGCTCGTCCTCCTGCTGCGGGGCGGGGCGCCGCAACAGACCACACCGACCACAAGGGGGCAGAGGAGGACGGAGGCGAGAGAGAGAGACGAGTCGGAGAAGGAGGAAGAGATGAGAGAGTGAGAGGGACAGTAAAAAAAAAAAAGTTTTATAAAGAGGTGTTTGTATGGACATTGGCAGACACACAACTTACACGTGTTTTGGATTACGGTGATGCTTATTACAAATGTAGCTTTGTAGAACGTGGAGAGTGGTAGACATAAAGACACCATAATAAAGTCCATGTTGACAGATTATGTACAATGTAGACATAACATGGAAGTTAGAGACAAAGTGAGTCGCCCCTGTGAGGACGTTCATGTTAGCAGGTGTCAGAGAGAGAAGAGAATGGATGAAGGTACCATCATTGCGTTGAAATGGCAACCTGAGTCACAACCACCCAACTCTCTACAAACACACTTTCAATCGATCGCTCAACTAATCACTAGTCACCATTGACTCACCAATCATCCAACCAGTCGCTCACCACACAGATCAGATGGAGAGAGCCAGAGAACATTCCACAAAGCAGTGCGTTCCTTAGCCATGCTCCGCCCAAAAACCAACGCTTATGTTACCGCTCCATGCATGTCAAAGTCGGGGCGTTAAGCATAGAAACATCAAACTGCCCTATTTGAGAATCCACTTTTTTTTCCCATGCATGTGTAAAGGGCGAGGTCGCTTCTCTCTGGCCCCTTTACATTGGGGTGGGAAGCCACTTCACTAGTTCACCCCACACGGGGAGGGTGAGTTGGGGGGGGGAGGTTGGGGGAGATTTGGAAGGGGGAGGTGGGGGGGGGGGGGGGAGAGGCCGGTTTCGGCGGCTTTCCTACCCCAGCCTGGGCACTGGGCAGCAGGGGTGGGCAGTACCTTCCGCTCGGGGGGAGAGAGGGCGGCCGGCTGCCAGTCGCTGGACTTGAGGTGGTACAGCTCATCAAACTTCAGGCTGATGTCCTCGATGCTGAGCTGCAGCAGGTCCCAGAACCCCGCCAGGTCCTGGGCCGTGGCCCGGGGGGAGGCGCTCACATTCTGACAGGGGGGCGGAGAGAGAGAGAGAGAGAGATGGCAAGGGAGGAGTGTGGTGAGAGAGAGAGAGACAGAGAGAGAGAGAGAGAGGTAGAAGGGAACAGTGAGGTAGTGTGTTGGAAGGGAAAGGGGAGAGAAGGAGGAGAACAGGAGAGTGAGGGAGACAGATCTGTTAGATCACACAGAGAGGGGAGGAAGAAGATGAGGCTGTCATATAACCAGTGCCAGGGGTTCTCCCCCAATAACCTGACCAATCATTAAGCTAACATTCCAAAACAACTAACAGTTGCAGTGTTTGCCATTATAACTGTACTACTGTCTTTCATCAAATTGAAGGCAATTGTCACTTGCTCTTGCAGCAAATCCTGATGTTGCCCTGACCACTACTGCCACTAGAGGGAGCTGTGATACAGCACTATCTCAGATAAGACCAGTAATGTTGAACTAACGCTAACACTTTTTTGATCAAGATTCTAGTTTGTCACTTGCATGTCAATGTGCTGCTGTATTGTCATTGTGTTCTG